>NC_080169.1:90817601-91166351 GCF_950295315.1 Erinaceus europaeus | reverse complement strand
GGGCCGGAAAGCAATTTCCAAGTGTGTTTAATCAGAAGAGTAGCTGTTTTTATACTCTCCAAGTAGGGTGGAAACAGGATGTGACATAGAGAGGGTGGAGCGAAAAGTGACTGGTGGAAGATAAGGGTGTGACAAGGAGAGGATCAGGGTGTGACAAAGAGAGGGGGTGGAGCAGGTGAGAATTTTACCACTAAACCACTAATGCCCTGGAGGGAGTGTGGTGCTTTATGTAAATGTAAAAGTGATTTATGTAAATAGACCACTTTGAATGGGATCAAACCAATCCCTATGTAGGCATACCGGTGCTTGGTTAAGCAGAAGCCAGGGGGAGCTGGCATACTTCCAACAATTTTAATTTGATTATTTTGAGCATGCTAACTATGCTCAAAAGCTTTCCTTTTCCTTGATTAGAGTTAAAATTATACTTTTCTGTTTTGTTTTTATGAGTTGACATTGTTGAACAACTGATTTGTGACAATGATGAAACATGAATTCCTACTAAAAAATTAGAATTTTCTGCCTTAATTGAATATTTTCAGATCTGTAAGTATACTATACTACTAAAATTGCATATTTAGATATATCCCTGGTTTTATGAGATGCATAAACTGGAACACATTGAGAAATGAGAAACTTGGAATCATCTATAGCTCAACTATTATTTCTTAGTTCAGTTTTGTTCATAGTCTATTATATTCAATAAAAGGAAAATCAAAGAGAACAGTAGACTTGAATGATAGTGCCTTAAATTAACATTTAAGCACTGAGGGATAGTTCAGCAGGTCAGGTGTGTCGTGTGCTTTACATTGGTTTGTTCTAGCCCTCCCCCGCCAAGAGAATTGGATCAGTCCTGTTAATTTCGCAGGCCTGCTTGGCCCCGCCCCAAGGAACCCCGAGAGAGGGTTCCTGAGTCTGAGAGTTCGAGAGTTCCTGAGTTCGAGAGTTTCAGAGTTACAGATAAAGAGAGAGTTCCAGTGTGCCAGAGTTTCAGAGGGTTCCCGAGTACAAGAGTTCGAGAGTTCCTGAGTTCGAGAGTAAGGGAGAGGGTTCCTGAGTTCGAGAGTAAGAGAGAGAGTGCTTGCGCCACCGCAAAGAGACAGCAGAGTTCTGTTTGGTGATTAGTTTGTCTTAGTTTGTGAATCGTTGTTCCTGAATAAAGAAATACAGCTTCCCTGCCCAGCCGTTGTCTCCGCGTCTCTGTTACCCGCCGTGAAGCTAACCCGCCCGGCCAGAGCCTCCGAAATTTTAACAACACAGGTGGATGCCTTCCCATGAGTATGGTTCTGGTTTGAGTCCCAGCACTACACAATAGTGCCCCACAGCACTAAGGAAAGCTCTGTTAATGTGGTTTCTCTCTCTATCTCATAAAAAGAATGAAAAAAATAACTAAACTTGTGAGTAGTGAAATAATACATGCATAAAGCCATGGTCTTACCACTCCCAAACTAAAGCGATTTTAATGTTTCCTACTTTAATTAAATTTATGTAAGCAATGTTATTGGTAAATTGTCTATATCTACCATCATCTTCCCTGGACTCATGACCTGTTTAGCTATGGTTTCTGACCTTCCCAGATAGTCAGGTACCAGCCTCTGTGATACTCCCAATCATGTAAATTATCAAGCTATATTGTGACAATCAAATCTCTCACATGTCTTCTACTAGAGATTAAGTACTTTGGTGGATCATGTTGTACTCACTGAGAACAGATATTCCACTCAACAGAAGTTAGCTAAGTGAATGAAGAACATAAAATCACACACACACACACACACACACACACACACACACAATCATTAAAAGTATACTGAATTATGTTAAGTGAGTAGCAGGATGTAGTAACATGCTAAAATAATTGATGTTACTAGGTTTCTGGTATGGGGCAGAAGAGTTAATCTGATGGCTACAGTGAATTAAAAATCACTTTATCAAATAGAGTAAGAGCTGTGCAGATATTCTTTTTTAAAAAACTGTTCTTTTACATGGTTGCCTTATTTATATGTGAATTTCTATATAGTATTGTTCCAATACTGTACCATTTCTTGAATATCTGATGTAGTAGAAAGACTACCTCCCAAAAGTCAGTATATAATGTGCTAAAAAAAAACATACCAGGGCAGGATAGTGGCACACCTAGTTGAGTGTACATATTACTATGGTAAAGGACCCAGGTTCAAGTCCCTGGTCTGCACTTGTGGGAAGAGAGAATTTCAGGAGTAGTGATGCAGTGCTGCAAGTGCCTCTCTACATCCTCACTTCCTTTGCTCTGTTGATTTTTCCATCTTTATAAAATTAAACTAAATAAAATTTTTTTAAAAATCAAATCATATATGTTGCTTTCATATCTATTTTTTGTAATGTTTATGCTGAAGCATTCATGTGTCTTTGGAATAGAACACATATATATATTTTTTTAATATTTATTTTATTTATTTATTCCCTTTTGTTGCCCTTGTTGTTTTATTGTTGTAGTTAGTATTGTTGTTGTCGTTGTTGGATAGGACAGAGAGAAATGGAGAGAGGAGGGGAAGACAGAGAGAGGGAGAGAAAGATAGACACCTGCAGACCTACTTCACCGCCTGTGAAGCGACTCCCCTGCAGGTGGGGAGCCGGGGTTCGAACCGGGATCCTTATGCCAGTCCTTGTGCTTTGCGCCACCTGCGCTTAACCCACTGCGCTACAACCCGACTCCCTAGAACACATATTATAGGAAGTTCTGAGTAGGATGAGAATTGCCTTAGCAAAGAAGTTTCAGGATCACTTTGCATGCTTATATTCATATCAAGAAAAATAAGAAATTATCACTGTGAAAATACTTTCACTAGCCTATTCCATTCACAAATAGATTGCTCTTAAAATAAGTACTACTTTGTAATATTTAATTGTGATATCTGTGCTGTATGATAGAGTGTGGGCACCTGTCTCTATATTGCCAAGTCCTTTGATTCTGAATTTAAAATGTCTTTCTCAGATTCATCTGTCTTTGGGCTTCCACTATTTCTGCTCCAGCTCTGGTTAAACAACCTTTTAAGCTGTGTATTTTTAGATTTTCAAACATGCTTGTACTGTAAAAATGAAGATAATACAGATATTCAAAGGGATCTCTTTACCGTATTCCAGCCATGCTCTGTTGCTCCGTGAAGATTTCATGGTCATATGACCCCGGTAATTGTAAAGGGCCCATACATAGAGGAGTCCTGTGTTTGGTTTCTTTTGCTGTTGCCTTCCTGAAATTCTTAATTACTTTTGAGTTCAGGATCCTTTATTTTTACTTTGCACTGAGCCTTGCAAAATGTATAAACCCTTTCTGTCAACACCCCTTTCCTTCACTTACATAATCCTCCTTAGTTGTAACTTTCAGAAGTTTTCTGTGTCTGTATGCGTGTTTGCATTAATTTTTTTTTAAATCAACAGCATCATTTTATACAAGTTCTGTACTTTCTTTGCATGATGGTATTTTTTTCCATTAAACAGTCCTAATTCCCCAATATCCATTTCCTCCTTCTCCTAGGCAGTGTCCATACTGCTGTGGGATGATTTTCTTCCTTCTAATTTTGGTTGTGCTACTCCTTTGCTCAAATTGTACAGTGCTTCCCTGTTGTGTATAGAATAAACTAGAAATCCTGGTAAACAATATACTTTGTAGGATCACTGGCAGTGTGGGGGCAAATTTGAATTCTGAGTATGCAAGTCTAAGGGAATCATTACAATCAAGTCCTCTCTGTTAAGTAATGGCCTTACTAGTCTCTACTGGAATCACATCTGAACACAGGCCTTTATCTTCAGGCTCTATTACTTGATATCGTCCTAACAGGAAAAAATAAATGATTGCTCTTCTTTTTTTCTTTTTAACTATTACTTTGATAATAATCATTCCTGCAATTAGCAAAGATAGGGTTTGGCAATCACAGATCCAGTTGACCACACATTACTATGTTTAAGGACTCAAGTTCAAACCTCCAGTCCTCACCTATAGGGGAATGCTTCACAAGCAGTGAAACAATGCTGCAGTTATCTCTCTTTCTCTCTCTCTCTCTCTCCCTTTCAACTTGATTCTGTCCTATCAAGTAAAAAATAAAAAGGAAAAAAAGAAGCCATGAGCAGTAGGTTTGTTTTGCAGGCAACAAGCAATAAAATGGTAGCAATAAAAATAAAACAAAAATAAATAAAAATTTAAAAAATAGCAAACATATTATTACGAATCAGATGTTTCCCTCAAAATCCACCCAAGCCCCCTGCTTACCTCCATATGATCTGGTTTCAGAAGGTGGAATATTTGGAAGGCAACTAGATTTAACATTAATGCATGAGACCTCATGATGAGATTAGTGTATTTTACACAAAGAGGAAGAGATTAGTACTTTCTCTGTGCCTCCTCAGGACAGCCAAAGGGCAGCCAGTGGAAGCCACAAAAAATATATCTCACCAAATTCCAACATGATTAACTGATCTTTAACTTTCTAGCATCCAGAACTTTGAGAAATGAATGTTGTTAAAGTCATTCAATCTATCTATGATATTTAAGACAGACAGGGCTAGGGGGACAGCATGATGGTTATACAAAAGACTCATGCCTGAGACATGAGTCTTAAATTACCTTCAATAAGTCCTAAATTACCTTCATCACCATAAGCTAGAGCTGAGAAATACTCTGGCCTCTTTCTCATTAAAATAAAGTAAGTGAAATATTTTTTAAAAGGCAGATTGGTAGAAGAAGGTCAGCTTTTAAAATCTTTGTTAGTTACAGCATATGATTAGATCATTTAGGTTTCTTACTATTTTACAGCTGGAAAAGTTAAGAATCTGATAAACTATAAGTCATGTCCAGAGCTATGGCTTTTATGAACTTATATTTACATATATTTTCATTGCTTTCAATCCTGCTTTCTAAGATATGGAGACTGGATTGTCCAAACTGGTGATATAAATGCCCAATTATAAGTTAATAACACAAACGTGATCATAGGAGAAATACTCTAGTTTTCTTAGCGGTACGAAAAAAGCTACAACAGTATCTAACTCACTAAATTGTGACAATGAATAAACAAAATTTCCATTTGATTTAGTCAATGAATATCAGATAAATATTATGTATTAAAAATGTGCAGTGAGAGGAAGACAGTGAATCAAGCACATATCTTGCCTTTGTGAAGATTTCAGTCTGATCAGATTTAAGATAGAAAAAATACAGCCACATACTTCCTTGAACAAAAATTAATGCTAGCTTAATAATTCTGACAGCAACATACAACTCCAAAAGATTATTTTTCTTTCCACTTCCCTTCTTTTTTGGTAGTTGCTGGGGCTTACCTGCTCTGGGCTGCCTTTTTTAGTTAGAAAGAGACACACATAAACAGTCTGGGAGGGAGTCAGGCGGTGGTTTAGCAGGTTAAGAGAACATGGCACAAAGTGCAAGGACCCACTTAAGGATCCCAGTTCTGGCCCCTGGCTCCCCACCTGCAGGGGAGTCGCTTCACAGGCAGTGAAGCAGGTCTGCAGGTGTCTATCTTTCTCTCCCCAGCTCTGTCTCCCCCTCCTCTCTCCATTTCTCTCTGTCCTATCCAACAACAACAATAATAATCACAACAATGTTAAACAATAAGGGCAACAAAAGGGAAAATATATATAGAAACAGGTTGGGAGTATGGATTGAGCTGCCAACACTCATGTTCAGTGGAGAAGCAATTATAGAAGCCAGACCTTCCACTTTCTGCACCCCATAATGATCCTGGGTCCATGCTGCAAGGGAGACAAAGAATAGGAAAGATTTCAAGGGAAGGGATGGGACACGAAACTCTGGTGGTGAAAATTGTACCTCTCTTATCCTATGGTCTTGTCAACAGTTTTTATTTTATAAATAAATTTAATAGAAAGAAGGAGACAACGGAGCAAAGAGACACCACAGTGTGGAAACTTCCCCCAGTGTTACGGAATCCTGGTTTTAACCTAGGTTGCATATACAACAAAGCATAATTCCTAGGTGAGTAATCTCACTGTGTGCATGCCATTCCCTTTTTAAAAGTAGGTGATCCCCACCTACAGCAGGGACACTTCACATGCAGTGAAGCCAGTCTGCAAGTGTTTATCTTTCTCTCTCCCTCACTGTTTTCCCCTCCCTCCCTCCCTTCTCAATTTATCCCTGTCCTATCCAAAATAAAGGTAAAAAATGGCCACCAGGATCAGTGAGTTTGAGCCTTAGTGATAACCCTGGAGGAAAAGCAAACAAACAAATAAAAACCAAACCAAAACAAACAAAAAAACCCAGGTGATTCTATTGTTTTATTATTAAAAATACTCTTAGCCATGAACATTGGGTCATTTCTCTTGGAATTAATCAAATTCGTTTGACACTATTTGCTAGTAGAAAAACTGGGGGATCAGAAGGAGGACTCCTGCTTTGCCATACATAAGGCTCAGGTTTGAGTCCCTGGCAGGCATCATGGAAGGATTATAGAACTAGGGGTTCTATAATCGATTGGTGTTGTAGTGTCTCTCCCTTTCCATCTCTATACATATGTATGAAACAGTCAGATGAGAGCAGTAAAACACTGCAACAACAAAACTCAAATTTTGAATATAGGCTTCTTCTCTGAAAAATCTGAAATATATTCAATGCTCTTATTTATGTCTCAAGAGAACTTTTTAAGACACCATTTTTTTCAGTCTTGCCCTTATATGAGAGTTTTTGTAAGAAAATATACACCTAATATACCCCTGCTTTAAAAATATGGGCAAGGGTGACTTACTTCATGTTAATTAAGCATCTCTGTGTGTATGCCCGCCTCGTATGTCTGAGATCTCTGCTAAGACATACCTAGTGTGAGCACGCCTAACAAGTAGGCACTGCATGTCCAAGAAAGCAGCTTAGAAGTTGCATTAAAGGAAAGGCAGCCTAGTGAAGTTCGCGTGAGACCTGCCCAGGAATGTGAAAGAAGAGTCAGAAGGTTAGTTGAATAAAAAACAATGCCATGCACTCAGTAAGCAATAGCAGAGGGGAATCTTGCATACAGAAATATTTCTTGTGCAAACTACAGATGTCTGTTTTAACCACAGTGCCTTGCTGGAGCTGCAGTTGACAAGACCAGCTGCTCTGAACTGCCAACTGTCAGTTGACATGGCAAGTGCCTACCAATTTGTGCTGAAACAACAGCATGGAACTGGGTCAGTACAGGACATGGCTTTAATATCCTCCATCTGTCAAGTAGACTTGTTTGGAAATAACTGAGTATTCTGAACAAGAATTGTTAGGTCTCTTCTATGATAACATTTATACACAATTCAGAGATATCACTGCATTTCGTTAATTTTCCTCTGTAGAGTGAGAGAGTAGGTATTGTTCTAGTAGTTACAGCTTTATTGCTTTTGCTGCTGGGGTGAGGAAAGGAGTGAGAATGTAGATGAAAAGGATTTCTACTTCCCTTCTGCAGAAAACACCTACCTTTCTTCCTCTCAGGCACTGCTGGAGCTGAGGCTTGGTTAAGATGCCATATTGGCAGTTGTGGGGCTGCCAGGTTATTTCTCTCCAATCACAAGTCCTATTGTCTGAACAACTGAGGCAAGGGACAATCCACTGACCTGGAAAACATAGCAAAACTTTCTTTGGTTAAGATTCTACTGGTGCAATTATAAGTTGTATGTAACTAGAATTCAGCTGTAGCACACCATTACAGAAACAAGGATAAGCTCTTTCACATAAACACGGTAGGGTAACGCAGAATGTCACATCTAGGAAAGAGAATCACATTGGACCCTGAGAAATAGTCCACCAGGTGAAAAGGGAATTTGCATGCCTGAAGCTCAGTCCCCTGCACCACATGTACTGAAGTCATTCTTTGGCTACTCCCTCTTTGGCAAGTGAAACCCTTTATCTAATGAAATGAATAAAATGAAACTTAAAAAAATAGCATCACAACACCCAGTAATGTTTGACTTAACATAGTTCATGCTTAAATCAAATGTGAGTTCGATTCCATATAAGCACATACTTATAAATTAAATGGTAAGATTGGCAGGTGGCTCAGTGAGTAGTGTGCAAGGCTTACATGCATCAGGTGCCATATTCAATTCTTGGTACTATATATACCAGAGTGGTTCTTTGACATTTCTCCCTCTCATTAAAAGCAAATAAGTAAATATATAAAATAATTAATCTAAGTGATCAGGAACCACTAGATTCATTTCTTGATTTTATATTTATTTATTTATTTAGGAAAGAGAGGAATTGAGAAGGGTGGAAGAGATAGGGAAAGAGACAGAGAGACATATGCAGCCCTACTCCACCACTCATGAAGCTTTTCCTCTGTAGGTGGGGACCAGGGGGTTGAACCACGGTTCTTGTGTACTGTCATGTGTGCTCTTAACCAAGTGCATCACCACCTGGCTCCTCCTTTCCTTTCCTTTCCTTTCCCTTCCCTTCCTTTCCTTTCCTTTCCTTTCCTTTCCTTTCCTTTCCTTTCCTTTCCTTTCCTTTCCTTTCCTTTCCTTTCCTTTCCTTTCCTTTCCTTTCCTTTCCTTTCCTTTCCCCTCCTCTCCCCTCCTCTCCTCTCCTCTCCTCTCCTCTCCTCTCCTCTCCTCTCCTCTCCTCTCCTCTCCTCCCTTCCCCTCCCCTCCCCTCCCCTCCCCTCCCCTCCCCTTCCCTCCCCTTCCCTTTCCTTTCCTTTTCTTTCTTTTTTATCCTTTTCTTTTTCTTTTATCTCTTTCTTTCCTTCCTTCCTCCCTCCCTCCCTTCCTTCGTTCCTCCCTCCTCCCTCCCTCCCTCCCTCCCTTCCTTCCTTCCTTCCTTCCTTCCTTCCTTCCTTCCTTCCTTTCTTTTTATTGCCACCAGGGTTATCACTGGTGCTTAGTGTCGGTACTAAAAATCCACTGCTTCCGGCTGCCATTTTTCTTTTTTCTTTCTGTGTTTATTTGATAGGACAGAGAGAAATTGAGAGGAGGAGAGGATATAGAGGAGGAGGAGAGAGAGAGATACCTACAGATCTGCTTCTCACCTCATGAAGGTTCCCACCCTGCAAGCAGGGAGCAGGAGATTCAAACCCAGATATTTGCATATGGTAATGTGTAGGTTTAACCAGGTACACCACTGTATGGCCCCCATACTTATTTTCAATAAATTGGTATATATTTATGAATATGACATATATACAGAGATATATAGATATAGATATATAGACTCTCTCAAGAGAGTCTGTATACAAGAGAAAGTCTGATAATTTATTATTTCAAAGGCTAGTTATTATTGCTAAATCTGATTGATGACTTTTTTGGGTGTGAATAATTTCCCCTCCTTCTTAGCCCTGTCACCCTTTTCCCCTGTTTCTAGGTAGGTGCATAATGTACTGGTTCCCTTACATGTATGAATGGGAATTTAATGGAATTATGTGCAGAATGACCCTTGCAGAGTTATGATACTATATTTGCCTTTGTTACTAGCAAACTTTAGGTCCAGAGGTGGTTATAAGTTTCAGTAAGCGTTTATAAGATAAATGTATTGTTTTAGTACATTTAAGAGCTTTCCTACCTCATTAAATGGAACTAATCAGAAAGAGAAAGACAAATACTGGAAGATCTCACTTAGATGTGAGATTTAAGAAACAAAGCAAGGGAGGTGTCAGGGTAAATGCTAATAAAACTTCAGTCTGACGTTTTATAACTTCAGTCTGAAGATCTGAGATTACTTCCGGGAGAGAGGTTAGGGAGAAAGAGGAAATGTGGCGGAGAAGGCACAATATTCTACCACTGAGGGGAAGTGGCTCTTTGGTAGTTGAGGCATACTAATATGTATTTTAGAGAGACATAAAAATGTATCACTGAAATAACAATAGTCTTTTAGTTCTTACCTGTGTATCTATTTATTCATTTATTATGAAAGAGTGAAGGAAAGACAGAACCAGACCACTGTTCAGCTCTCACATAAGATGGTGCCAGGGAGTGAACTTGCAACCTGTGGGACCTCAGATGAGCAAGTCAGTGCTGGGGTGGTGCTCTAGTTCAACAATACCGTGTTTTACAACAGTATTTTCTCAGTAAAAATTTGTCAGAAATAAGATACTTCAGTCTTTAATGGTCATGGGTACATTTATAGGCTTAACTCATTGTATATCTTGTTTTTTAATTCTAATTTTATCCTGGTATACATGATTTGTAATTAATAGTCATCCCCATTCATATCTTTGCTTGGTACTGAATGCTGTGTGATTTAGACATAGCCTGAAATTTAAGTTTCATTACTAAATTACACACACACACACACACACACACACACACACACACACTTTTTTTTTTAACATAAGATTCCTTTTCATATAGAGTTGCATTCAGTGGGTATAAAGAATCTTCTTGGATGTAGTTGAAAGGGGCCTTGCATCTCCCTGCTGTTCTCTTATTTTTAGAGGTGAGGCAAACTGAATGCCAAAATGTTAAATGTGAAAAGTGGGATCATGCTCATCATGACAGGGTCGGACTAGAACTTGGGTGTCAGAGTCTCCCCTGTGCTAATTCTTTGATCATGTTAGCCTAAGTTAATAAAAAATCATCAGGCTAAGGTGAAGTATTACTTAATAGTCTCTTTTATAGTAGGTATTGCACAACCCACATATATGTTATTAACATTAGTTAACTTTTATCTCAGAAAGCTGAATTTATTCAGTAGGTTTATGTGTTGACAGGGATTATGTTCCTAAAATTGTTAATTTTCTAATAGGACAATGGTATGTTGGGAACATGTATGTGTTTCTACTCATGAGATTGCACTTACTAATGTTCCAAAGGGCTTGGTTTTCATGAGATCCTTGACTATAAGAGCATTATGTATGCCTTCCCCCCAGACACTCCCCCCCCACTTTGATGACAGCTGATTTTGTACAAACTCAGGGATGTCCTTTAGGTGCTTTACTGTAAGGCTGAAGAAATAAGTGGCCAAGCTGCACATACAGAGATTCAAATTTGGGGCAATTAGCTTGTGAGCATAGCAACTTATGCGCCTATATAGGATACCTAGTTAAGTCTCTGAAAACTTAGCCTCAATGTTTCCTACTAGTCTCATTTTTGTGTATTTTATATTGGTTACCAATGTCTTTTTATTGTAAGTTAATAATTCTGCTTGATCTAGACACCTGTGTAACATCTGCAGGACTGGGACTATTTGTCATTTTAAATGATACCAGCTCCTAAGTGAAATTGTCACAAAGAGGTTTATAAATTTTATGCTATATATTTAAGGATTAAATGAACTAAAGCTGTGATTTTGGGAAGAAACTGTTACATATGTTTTAGGGAATACTATTTTGAAGACTGAAACTGTCTTTTGGGAGAAATTGATTTATAATTGTAACACAAATTAGATTTTAGATATTTAAATATATCAGATTGAGCCATAACAGTAGATAGAAGTTCAACTTTATGACTTAGAGCAAAGTGAGTTATAAAGTTTTGCAAATGATAGCACTGTTTGCTTTTCTAGAACGTTTTCAAATAAAGTAGTCTTTACTTAAGGAGAAATAATCTGTACTTTAATATTAGAAATACTAAAGTATAAATTGCATATCACCTCTCTAAAATAAGGTAGTATAAAATGTTCTTTTTATAATATTATAAAATTAAATCTGAATTAATTTCCTTTAGATCATTCAATAGTCATTGCACAATTTTTTTCTCTCTCCACATAAAAAGACTTCTTTTGTTTTCTTTACTCTTCAGTTCTGTCTTATAGTTAAAATTATTTTCTAATGTCTGGAAATCAATATAAGAAGGCAGCTAGTAAATATTACATTAGCTAGTTCTAGTGAGAAGGCATTTGGATAATTATTATACTGGCAAGGAAATACAATGGGTCCAGTTCTGCCAAATAACTAATGTGTTGTGAAAATAAGATTTGGAACCCATCCATGGTCATGCAAGCTAAAATTGGAATGCCTAAATAAACTTCCTCCTAATGTTGTCTACCATGACAACATCTTTCAACAGGAGTGAGTTCTACCGTAAAGGGGGAAAAAATAGTTGTACTCATGAACTTCTGTCACTGATCTCACTCATTTACTTAGAATCTTTATATACTTAGGACTTCAGGGGTGGAGTAGTTACCCCTGGGTGATTATACCTTGGCTACTACTGTTTTCTGTGCATCTTTGTTTTAGTTCAGCAATCATTTTTGAATTCTATGCCAAGCATTGAAAGATGAATGAGGAAAAATGTCCATTCCAATGAAACAGATGATCTAGGGTATTCATCATGAAAAACTTTTTGCTGGAGGTAGGGCGGTAGTACAGCAGGTTAAGCACACATGGAATAAAGAGCAAGGACTGGCTTAAGGATTCTGGTTCGAGCCCCTGGCTTCCCACCTGCAGGGAAGTCGTTTCACAAGTGGTGAAGCAGGTCTGCAAGGTGTCTATTTTTCTCTCCCCCTCTCTGCCTTCCCCTCCTCTCTCAATTTCTATCTATCCTATTGAATAACAACAGCAACGATAAACAACAAGGGCAACAAAAGGAGAAAAAATGGCCTCCAGGAGCAGAGGATTTGTAATGTATGCACCAATCCCCAGCAATAACCCTGGAGAGAAAACAAAAACAAAAACATTGCTAATGCATCTTCATGTAATAATATGCACATACTGTAGTAAATTTATTTTTCTATAATCAGTTTTATTTTATAAATGCCTCTACATATATATGTATATAAGAAAGGTACATATATTAACACATATATGCATATATACACATATATAGTTTGTATGTGTTTATGAAAGAAAAAAATGAGAAAGACAGAGACACTACTCCATTATATGCAGTGTGGGGGATAAAACCCAGGCCATTACATATATAGTGAATATGCATAGCCAGCTGAGTCACTACTCCAGCCCCAATATATTTATGTATTAATATTTATGAGGTTCAACCCTGTATATTGATTGCTCTGTACCACTCTGCCACCTTTATTCAGATGCATCCTTGCACTTTGATGACTAAAGATAAAAACAGACATGTAATTAAACAAACAGTTGAAGCATAGTGAGGTAAAAGATGTAGCCATGCACCCAAGGTATTCTTGGAACACAGAAGAGAAGCCAGACTGAAAGTGACATGATATAAAATGGGTTCAAGGAAAGGAAGATATAGCACCAGGAGAAGCTAGGTCAAGATGGGAAGAAAACTTTTAGGGCCAGAGAGCAGAGTTAACAAGGGCCTGGAGTTCTATAGCAACAATGGTGACACAAAGTGAGACTAGGAAGTTAAGAGGAACTGAGAGACAGACAGAAAAGCCCTGTTTATAGAGATCAGGAATTGTCTGGAATCTGTGTTTGACTGGGAAGTCAATTTGGGCAGATTTTCTAAAGAGGCTTAGTTAATTTACCAGAAGGCCCCTGTTCTGTAGAAGGCTCTCTTGTGAGGATCATATGCACACATAAATCATACCAGGATCTAGTATTATAAGTTAATATAAACATAATGGACAGAATAAACAATTACTTCTTGAAGAATCTCAACAATGCGCCTTCAAGTTTTTATTGAACAACTTTTAAGTTGGTTCAGTAGGAGGAAAAGAATTAAGTTATTATGATTCCCATAAATTGTCATCAGATAAAAGATAATGTTTAATTAGAAACCTTAGTGTCTTCTTTGTATTTCAGGGAAGACATCTCATTTGGCCCAGAATCATAAACCATACCATCTGACACACCGTAATGGCTAAATCCACCCTAAGCACTGCCTATAATTTATTATTTAGAACACATGTTCAAGAACAGGAATATGCCTACATTTTCTGACTGTGCATGTCAAATTGTAATTTGTCCTGCCCATTTGTGAAATGCGTTTCCCATTCAAACTGTGGTGTGAAGTTCATAGCAAGGGTAGAAAAGTTCCTGAGTTTTTTTCCTCAGATTTTTTTCTTTTTCTTTTCTTTTCCTTCTTTCTTTTCTTTTTTCTTTTTCTTTTTTCCTTTTTTTTTTTGATAAAGAGAAACCTGGGTCAGGAGGCTGGAGTGGCAATTAGGACTCTCAGAGAGAAGATAGTGCCTTTATATCTTGTCTTGAAGACATTTTATGACCTGGATTTAGATTGAACCCAGTATTTCCACTGAAAGTGGAGCTCTGAAGGAGGAGAGAAACAAGCTATGTGGACATATCTGCTCACAGCTTAGGTAGGACAGAGCACTGTAATTTGAATGAGATACTGCAATTTCCTTTTCTCCATTAATGTTTAATAGATGTAAAAAGTAATCATTTCTACATATTTTCAGTTAAAGTAAAATTGGACATGTATCATTTTAGTTCTCTGATTTGCAAACCAGCAGATAGTGAATTTGGATTCTTGCTATGGAAATGAGAGTGATTGGTGACCTAATAAAGTGTAAGCAAAGCAGCTGCCCTCATGCAGTTGGGGAATATTGACACCAAAAATTAACTACATTCATAATAATTTGCTTATTTATAATTGTTTTAGTTTTGGTCATTTTATTGGGGGTAATGGTTTACAGTACAGTTGTTAACACATGGGTACAGTTTCTCATCTATTCATGGTTGGTGTCTGCAGAACACTCTTTTCCACCAATCTAGGTCCTATTTCCATCAATTAAATGATTGTGGAAAAATGCAAAGAATATACTGGAAATAGTCAATAAGAAAACAAACAAGACTCAAGGAAAACTGCCATAAGTGACTTTTAGCTAACACCTACAGATGAATATAGATTAACTAGGCAAAGTAGAAAGTGAAAATAAATATCACTTTACTAATAAAAATTCCTCATGGGAAGTTGGGTGGTAGCACAGCGGGTTAAGTGCAGGTGGCACTAAGCACAAGGACTGGTGTAAGGATCCTGGTTCGAACCGCTGGCCCTCCACCTGCAGGGGAGTCACTTCACAAGCGGTGAAGCAGGTCTACAGGTGTCTATGTTTCTCTCCTCCTGTCTGTCTTCCCTCTTCTCTCCATTTCTTTCTGTCCTATCCAACAACGACAACATCAATAACAACAATAACTACAACAATAAAACAACAAGGGCAACAAAAAGGATTAAATAAATAAATATTTAAAAAGTTCCTCATGTATTAGAAAATTCACTTATAGTCTGTATTACTGTTCATTATAATGAAAAGTGATTTATTGCCTTCATTTGTTTTGTTCAAAGATAATCACTAACATATGTATATATATATATATATATATATATATATACATATTTAAAGAGAAGTGATATTCAATGTAATAGTTACCTTTGATGTCTCCAGATGGACAAATCTGTAGTTCAGGTTGTGAAATGGCTTCAATGTAGTCAGAGGCAATGGGCTGTAACCCACAGGATTCATCTGGGTGAATTGGTAAACCACAGTCCTGCATTAAATGACATGAGTTAGCTGTCAAAGTAATTTATCTTACTACAGTAATAACATTTAAAAAACATATTTTGAACTTATCTGTGCCTTTTACAATTTATTTTTCTTACTGTAGCAGTACTCAATAACTGTTTCTTTATGTTGTTATTAGCTATTTGTAGTAATGGATTAACATAAACTAAAATAACCTTTATTTTGGTCTGATGGACATGCAATTGGTCTACCAATCTGTAATAAAACTAAGACAAATTATACTTAAAAATCATACTAGTGTGTTGACTTATTTGAAAACTAATGGTCTGGAGAAAGGCTCCTGTGTTGTTGGACCTGCCCAGCATGAGTGCAGCCTTGTACCAGGCAGTCAGACCTTGACCTAGAGTAAGTGCCTGAACAAGTTCTCATGGGTCTTGGAACTTTCAGTAACAGGTGTGAGTATTCTAGCAGCAGTTTGGTGATTATGTATGATACTGCAAACAGGAAAGAAAAAAAAAGTTGCATAATTGAGCAGGGGAGATAGCATAATGGTTATGCAAACCTTTTATGCCCAAGGCTCTGAGGTCCCAAGTTCAATCTTCAGCACTATTATAAGGCAAAGTTTATCAGTGCTCTGGTCTCTTGTGCTATAGTCTCTCTCTCTCCATCCATTCAATAAAGACATAAACTATATATATATATATATATATATATATATATATATATAGTTTATATATATATATATATGTTTACTTAAAAGCTAGCATACTATAATGGTGGACAGTAAATAAAGTGAAAATGACTGTTAATTTGAGAAAAGGAATGGAAAATATTTGGGAAGAATGTTAATTTAGACCATTTTGATTTTAACGATTATTATGATTTACTTTTTTTTTTTTTTTTAACCAGAGCACTGTTAAGTTTTGGCTTATGGTAGTGTGGGGGATTGAATCTGGGACTTTGGAGGCTCAGGTATGAGGCTGATTTCAAAAGTTACTAAGGAA
The DNA here is from genome assembly GCF_950295315.1 of Erinaceus europaeus. Lineage (NCBI taxonomy): Eukaryota > Metazoa > Chordata > Mammalia > Eulipotyphla > Erinaceidae > Erinaceus > Erinaceus europaeus. Next base: position 91,150,049 of record NC_080169.1, on the reverse strand, counting down.
CCATGATATGCTTGTATGTTACTCAAAACACATTTATGTATTTATGTTATAAAAAAAAAACTAGGTAGCATCTAACTGCAATGAACACTATTATGTCTTGTTTTTCAGATAAACTATCTTTGTGTGTTTCAAGTCCCTACAAAGCCTTCCAGAAACATATTGGAGGGCATAAATGTGTTGCATAATTGTGTACCCTGCTTTTGTCCATGCTACCACCATTTGCTTCCTTCATACTTTTCACCATTTGGTAATTGCTTGATATCTGTCTTTCTACTAGACTGAAAACACTAGGAAAGCAAATGATTATTTCACCTACACATATACCCGTGCCTTACCAGAACAACCAACAGTACATAATGTGGTGAGCATTAAAGAACACATTTAACTACACAGCTATTAAGAACAATGAACCCACTTTCTGTGACCCATCTTGGATGGAGCTAGAAGGAATTATGTTAAGTGAGCTAAGTCAGAAAGACAAAGACGAGTATGGGATGATCCCACTCATAAACAGAAGTTGAGAAAGTAGAACAGAAAGGTAAACTCAAAGGAGGATTTGACTAAACTTGGAGTAGGGCACCAAAGTAAAAATCTCTGGGTTGAGGGTGAGGGTGAATGTTTGACTTCATTGGGGGTGGGGGATGGAATGGGATGGGACACAGTCTTTTGGTGGTGGGAATGGTGTTTATGTATACTTCTATTAACTTGTAGTTATACAAATCACTATTTAATTAATATGAGAAGGGAAAATTGATTGAATGTTTCAAAAATTTTAATGCACAAACCACAGGTTGAGTCTGAAATGTTGACTCTCTTAAAAGCTTACACCAGGGAGAACAGAAGCAACTGGTGGCATTACTCTATAAAACACAGCTATATACAAATAATGTCAAAGCACATAAATTGTGGTGGTGTTGTGTATGATACAGAAAATTCTAACAAAGATATTTTCAAAGTTAAACCAAATGCCAAATAATTTGATGGCAGCAATAATTAGCTATTGCCTTCTTAAACCCCCAGACAGCAGAAGCCTCCTGCTTCCTCTATAGAGCCTATATTTCCCCCAGTCCTGGAACCTCTAAAGTGGGGCTCACTTTCCTGCATGCTTCTCTCAATTAGTACCATGTGATATTGCATCTGCTGATCCCAACCTAATCAACTCAATGAACACCACCTCAGCAAGCTTCACTTTAGACTGTGTCCAGAGATGTCAGGTGTGGAATGTCAACCTTTCAGCCTCATTACTCAGGTGAGACCCTTCCTTTCATAGGATTCTCTAATTCCATTTCAGGTGGTTCACTTCCTAACAAAGTCCCAAAACCAAGAGATAGACCAGGTCTCATGAGATAGGGCATATGTTCACATGCATAAATAAATTAGGACAAAATATATGCCTGAAAACAGAAGTGTACAATAGTCTGCAGTGAGTCAGTATATGCAGCAAGCATATAAAGACACCTTAAGTTCCTAATGAATAGTGTCTACTTAGACTTAGATAACCTCCTCACCTACTTCCTATTATAATTCCCTCAATCACTCCAAAGCTAACCGTATCAAAGTAAGGGCTGCAAAAGCATAATAAGAGGAAGAGACTGGCATGAGCTAACAATGACTCTTTAGTCACTATCAGATCACCCCATCAGCTGATGTCCTAGTCAGGGAGTCCTGAGATTCCCAAACAGACATAAATCACTCCCTCCATTGTTACTGGTCATCTCTATTAAGAACAACACAATAGACCCCTTTATGGGCCCCCATAGGGGTCTGCAGGTATCTCTTATCTCTCTGTCTTTCTCTGTCTCTCTATCTCCCCTTCCTTTGCAATTTTTCTTTGTCTTGTAAAGTAAAAAAGACTGAAGAAATAATTCATTGGGTAGGGCACATGACTAGCCACATGCGAATTGTAGGTTCTTCTTCTGGTACCATATGGGAGTACCAAGTTACTAAAGAAAGTTCCAGTCAGTTACTTATCTCTGTGTCTCTCTTAAATGAAAAAGTCAGTCTGAGAACAGAAAAATATGCAATTTTAATGTTAATGTGTTAACTCATTTATATCTTTTACTATATATATGCATATTTATATGCTTACCCATACCAATAATGTTGAAAGATTTCTATAAGTCTAGGAAAACATTTGCCTAGAAATTAATGTTTGCTCAGGGTCTTATAAGAATGTGCTTGATCCTATGCTAATGTTTATCTGGAGGCCATTAGAAAAATTTGTCGACTTCAGTTGCTAAAGTCTTTACTGTACTCTTGTTAGAATCCTATGTTTAATCTTTTGAGGACCTGGGCTCTATTTCCGACAGGTTAATAATTGATGAACTTTCTTTTCTTTCTTCTTTTTTAATCTTTATTTACTTATTGGATATAGACAGACAGAAATTAAGAGTGAAGGGGTCGATAGAGAGGGAGACAGATGCCTGCAGCACTGCTTCACCACTTGTAGGTGGGAACTGGGGGCTCAAACCTGGGTCCTTGTGCATTGTAGCATGTGTGCTCAGGCAGATGCGCCATCACCGGGCCCTGATGACCTTTCTTTCTTAAGAGCTGGTTTGGAGGTTCTAGCAGGGGAGCGCAGCTATTCGTATACTCGACCGAAGACCGGTCCGTCTCTATTCGGGGAAGGCCGTCCTCTTCAACCAAGCGCGCAGCTTCGGGAGGGACGCACATGGAGCGGTGAGGGAGGAAGGGGACACCCGCCTAGCCAGCCAGATCAGCTGAATCAACCCTGGCGATCAATGGGGTGACAGATGTCGCAGCCAGATCGCCCACACATCCGACCTTTCTTTCTTAAAATACATTACATTCCAACTAAAACAAACCTTAAGAATGAGAGTTTTATGGAAATAAAATTGCATATCATAGGTCATGAGTTGCATTCATGTGACTCTTTCCTCTACAGACTGTCCTCACATGGCAAGAGAAGGAATTTGGGGCAGGGCCTACTCCCCTTTAAATTTCTCTCTTTCTTTCTCCTTCTTTACTTTTCTTCCCCTCTTAATCTCTCTCTGTTCTATAAAAAATTGAAACTATTTTAAAAATTAAAATGGGGTAATGATTTTTTCAACATGCTGACACTTATTAATAAACTAACTATCCCAAGACATCTCTTTCAGACATTTCTACATGTGTACAAGACTGGTTTTATCTATTTCATTTTTAATCTCATTCACATATACTTCTGAAAATGTTCACCTCTGATTCTGTTAATATCCCTTGTTTTCAATCAAATACCAACTCCTTTGAAGATACTTCTTGTCACCCACCCCTGAAGGTTTGGGCTTGTCTGAAGTTGTGCTATTGACTCTGTTCCTTTGCATTTCCGGAGAAATCATTATACCTTCTTGACATAATGACCACTTGCCCCACTCCCATGCATTATCTCTATCTTAACTGCTCTCAGGATGATCCAGCACACATTTATCTGCATCCAGTTGTCTTACCATGGATTATCTCTTGACCGTGTGAGTTTCAATATAACTGTAAGAGACACCGTTCTTTGGATCAAACTCCATTTCATTATCTTCGTCCTTTCTTTTCTTTCCTAAAGGGAATATTTACTTTCCTCTAGGCAAGAGTGGCCTTTGACACAATTCTGGCAAATGAAATGCAAATAAGGATTTGCTAGGATTTCTGGGTAAGACTATGTTTTTCTGGAACAGAGGCTGGTCTTTATTCTTTGTTTGAATCTTCCTTGCCTAAAACAGTAACAAGGAAAGGTGGAATAAAACTATCTTGTTTTATGAGAGAGAATGTGGAGATAGTTGTGCTGGCATCTTTTTTCTGTTGCAACTGTTTGATTTTTGCTGACATTTTATAACTGCTACAGTCATATTTATTGATTGAGAGGGGAATAAATACCTCTTACTTGCTTAAAGTAAAATCAAAACTAAAGTTGCAAATTCCCATTTGCAAATCTATCTCACCCTTCATACTTCCAATATTAACAAAGCTGGAAGATTCAGTCACCAACTCAGACATCTCAAAGCTATTGGGTCTCCCTTTCCTCATTTAGCATCCAGTTGGTAATCTAATCATTATATCAACTTTCCTCTTTTGACTCTAAGTGTTACTTTTTTGATCTGCATCTGTGTTTGTTTACCATGGATATTGTAATGGGTCTCCTATGCCATCAGTTCTACTATGATCCATACATCAAATTCACCATGTGAATGCTAAAGTCATGCTGCTCAAATGCAAATACTTGAATCCCCTTTGCTGTTTGAAATCATTTAAGAGTCTGCATTATATTTTGGATAAAATTGGGTTGCTGTTTTCCCCTCATATCACACTCTCCTTATTCTGCATAACATATAGTTTGTCCATTGCTACTTTCTCTCATGTACTCATTCAACAATCTGCATCATCTAAAACCTATTTCATTTCAAAGTAACTTTTATGGCTTTTTTTTTCCTGGAAATTTTATCTGAATAACTAGGATTTAGATGCATATACAGTTGCTCTTTTTAGCCTTATTAACATTGTTTATTTTTTCACCACCTTTCCTGTTATAACAGAACGTCTACAACTTTATGTGCCCCTCTTCCCTTCTTTCTCTTTCCTCTTTCCTTGGCACCAGGGCTATCACTGGGACTGGGTAGCTACATGATGATTCCACAGTTCTTGGTGACCTTTTTTCCTTCTTTTCCTCCTCCTTCTCCTCCTCTTCTTTCTTATTTTTTTTATTTCCTTTCATTTCCCTCCTCCCTACCTTTCTTTAGATAAAAAAAAATATGGAGAGAGACAGAGAAGAGAGATTATCTTTAATCCTGCTTCACTGATCATGAAACTTCCCAACTAAGGTGGAAACTGAGACCTTCAGTCTGGGTCCTCAGATAGTATAGTGTGCGTTCTACCTGGTGCACCACAGTCTGACCACCAAATCTGTAACTTTATTCTCAATCTTAGTCATTAGATAATAGATCTGGGAATAGACTAAATATACAATAAGTATTGACACATGGATGAGTGAAAGATCTAGTGTGAAGAAATTTATTAAGTCATTTATTGAAAGCCTACAAATCTTTTATGTGTTTTATTCAAGATGGAAAAACACAATTTTATCTTTTATTTTTGAGAAAAGTCACAAAGTAGGATTACCTAAAAACACTTTGTTTTTAAGTTCTGTTCTGAAGTAAGCACATCTGTCTTTTAAAGGGTACACATTAGCCAGGGTGGCCAGATAGGGAGAATCTGTGTTTATCTCCTCCAGAGATCATAGTAAATCTACATCAGAACAGAGATTTTAGGCTTGGCCAAGAAGAATTCCCACAGCAAAGCATGGGAGGAGAGCATCTAAACTGAGAGGAGACAGTAAAATATCCCCAAGAAGTCTGAAGCCCTAGCACAGAAAAGAGATATCTAAGGAGAAGAAATCTAAAGAGAAGAGCTTTTCTCTGGGAAACAGGGTGGGGAATAGGCACCCCGATACTATGATCAAACACTTAACCGTAGAGTGTAGACCAAGGTCAGAATTGCTGGCAGGTGCCATCTTGTTGACTTCTCTTAACCTTGTAAAGGGCACTGGTGGACACTGTATTAGAACTCAGTCCCCATTGGTCCTGAAGGCAAATCCCTGAGAATTATCTGAAGTTGTGCTTGGACCTACCCAGCTGTTATGCATAAGAAAATAATGGAACCAAACAGTTCCTAACAGGAAACGTTCACCTTATTCAGAACTCTAGCCCTTATGGCATCACCAATGGCAAACTTTGGCCCAGCCCAGGCCCTAAATAACCCCAACCACTACTGAGTTGCTGCTGTTACTGCCTCCCCAGACATCATTTACATCTGGGAAATGCTGGCCCTGCCCAAGTGTGCTTGAGAATGAAACCTTAATGCACACCAGACATAAGAGGAGACAGGAAATTCACTGCACTGATAGATCAATATAAAAATCTAGGACTTGGGAGTGAGAAATTACAGCAGTGACATGTAACTTTCTTGAAGGAGATCTCAAAGCAATAATTCTAATGATGCTCACTGGAGTGAGGAAATGTATAAGAGAGTATTAATGATGGAAACACTTAGAACAAACTTAAAATTTACTTACTTTCAACCCAAAATATGCTATAAACCTAGAGCTCTACACATCATAAAAATCAAAGTCTAAAAATATTAAATAAGTTGCCAAATTTACTCAGCTTCTTAAAGGCAGGACAGGGCTACAAATGCAGACGATATACCTCTGGATTTAATCATGGAGAAACAAGACCTGACAAATAAAAAGAAGATTTAAAAAAATGTTTCATTAGCTTCTGAACATAAAAGAGACTTTAGTTTTTTCTTTTTCTGAGAATATTTGCACAGTGTAATTATAATAGCTTATAATTGGTATAAGGTAAAAAATTATGAAATACTGGGGTATTGAGATCGACAATGTTTTTTTTTCATAAAAGAGACTTTTAAAATCACATACCCTAGTTTTTATGTGATTTAAATTTAAATTGATTATTGTAGAAACTTTGGTAAATAATACAGCATAAATTTGGAATTGCTATTATTGCTGCTGCTCTTATCAGGACTTCTTTCACTTTTTCAGGTAGAAATATACCACAACACCAGAACAAAAATTTTTCCCAATGAAGGGCTCAGACTCCAACCAGAGTTGCACACATGGCAATACAGGCACACTATTCAAATGAGCGAGGTTGCTGGCCCTAGGAAATACTTAAATAAGACTATTTATGTATTTAGTATATGCTATCATGTCTTTCACACAAACTAAAAAGTTTTATTATCTGTTAAAAATATCTTATTCAAGAGTGGAGAAAACATTGACAATTGTTAATTTGTCCAATATGAACTAAGTACTTAGTTTCCTATAAGAATGTTATGAACACATTTTAAGAATTTGGGATGAGAATAATTTCTAGTTGGAGTTCTAATCTCCCTTGCAGACTACCAACAGTTTACTAAAAATCTGTGAACCTTCTTGAGGAAAAAATGGTATACTTAGTTTCCTATAAGAATGTTATAAACACATTTTAAGAATTTGGGATGAGAATAATTTCTAGTTGGAGTTCTAATCTCCCTTGCAAACTACCAACAGTTTACTAAAAATCTGTGAACCTTCTTGAGGAAAAAATGGTAAAGATAAGGTCAATAATAACAATAATTAAAGTAACTATAATGTTTTAGTACTTACTATATGTTAGGTATCATATAAAACAATTGGTACATGCCTTATTATTTTTTTTCTCATTATTACTCTCTCCATTTCTAAGAAAACAGAAATGCTGAATTACTAAGAGGCAGAATTTCAGTGCAGTAATTTCTTACTTTAGAGCTTTGTTATCTTATCTTAACACACTATTAACTTGTTTAAAGACAGCAAATCTTAGCTACCTAGCCAGATTTCAAACATTCTGGGAAAGATCCAAAGATTTCTCTCTATCTCCTTTGCTTTACCTCCATCCTAATCCCAGCTGAAAGCTGGTTCCTGAATGTCAGCTTGTTTTATGCCCTTTAAGATCATGCTGATCATGGATCAGCAGGGTTTGGTATAAATCAATTCACTATGGAATCCCAGATCAGAAAGCTTATGATCCATCTTTTTGTTTGTGGCATTTAGCATAATCTTAGTCATGTGGTAAGCATTTTGTTCATGGTTTCCAAACTGAAGATATTGTCTGTATGTGGCATGAGGCAGGCGAAGTATCAAAGAGATGGATGTAGTGTAGGGGGATTCATTTCTAAGGAAGAGACATTTGTAACAGAGGATGAAGTTGGGGAAATAAAGACAAACATGACCAATATAGGCAGCTCTGGACCTCAGAAAGCATAAATATTGGGGGGCACTGAATGATTTCTGATATATTCCTGGCTCTAACATTTTCAGGTCTCTGAAAAATAAGCATTGTTTAAATAATTCCCCATATGTCTATTTAGCTTTAGGTTTTTATGTTTGTGATTTTCCTTTTTGAGGAATATCCAAATGGGTTCTTTTTAATTTTATTTATTTATTCTTATTTATTGTTGGATAGAGACAGAGAGAAATTGAGAGGGGTGGGGAAGATGGAAATGGAGAGATAGAAAGACACTTGTAGCCCTGCTTCACCACTTGCAAAGCTTTCCCTCTGCAAGTGGGGACTAGGGGTTTGTACCTGCATCCTTGCACATTGTAATGGGAGCACTTAGCCAGGCGCGCCACCACCTGGTACCGATAATAAATTCTTCAACCAACTTGCATCTTATTCCAAAGGAGTGAAATTATTTTCTTTCTTCATTTGGTCCCTAAACATAATTAATTTCTTTGCATTGTGGTGAGTCAGCTATAAAATACTGAGCAGTTATCATGTGATTTACGGTACGAGGTACTCAATGACCATTTGTAAAATAATTATCTGAAGTATACATTAACAATAAATAATCACAGTGCAATTCATCTGAAACTTCCTTTCTAAAAAACCTTGATCCTAAAACCTAAGGTTTTTCATGAGTAGGGTAAAATATATACATTCATATTGAAAGAGGTCTTTCAAGAGCATTTCAAAAATAGTATAAGTATAATTATACTATTAAGACTTTAACATACAGGTATAATTTATAAAGTCTGCAGACATTCATGTGCAGAGCAATTTATAAATGCACTTTGTATAAGAGGAAAATCGACACAACTCAATTTACTGGCACAACTGGCTAAATTACGTTGACATCTTTATAATACAATCATTTATAATTCATAATTCATAGAAAAGAAAGATTCAAAGTGAAAATGTGGAGAGATACATAAGCTATTTATTTAAAATAATGAATCAAATTGTAGGATATTAAGTATGTCATGATCTGTATTTAAGAAAAATAAGGTTCTAGAAACTGTGCATGCTTTACTTTGCATGTATAACTTCAGGACTAATGCATTTGAAACTAAATAGTAATTCTCAGAAGATTCAGGTTGGAAAAAGTAATAATTTTTTTTTAATCCAGAAACTGAACTGGGATTTTCTATTGTGAAAGTCTTTCTGTACAACTATTGTGCTATCCCCTGTTCTGGAAAAAAAAAAAAAAAAAGCAAAGTAATTTTTGTATTCCTTGTGCCTGAGTATTTTTCCACTAGTATTTATATTTTTAAATATACAGTCTTTTGGTGGTGGGAATGGTGTTTATGTACACTCCTAGCAAAATGTAGACATATGAATCACTAGTTAATTAATATGAGAGGGGAAAATCAATTGTATGTCTCAAAGTTTCTCAAAACACAAACTGAATCTTTTTAATATATAGGCTGTGTATTTGATATGCGGACTCTCTCAAAAGCCTAGACCAAGTAGATTAGAAGCATCCAATAGCACAGCTATATACAAGATACTGGATACTGTACAGCAAACCATAACAAAAGGACTTTTCAAAGTTAACCCAATTAACAAATAATGTGATGATAACATTAACTATCGATTGTCTTTTTGAACCCTAAGACAGCAGGAACCTCATATCTCCACTATAGAGCCCCTACTTCCCCCAGTCCTGAAACCCTTGGATAGGGCCCACTTTCCCGTATGCCTCTCCCAATCCAAACCAAATAATATTGCATCCACCAATCACAACCTAACCAACGCAACGATTGCCACCTCAACATGCTTCACCTCAGACTGTGTCCAGAGACTTCATGTGTGGAATGACAACCCTTCAGCTTCATTACTCGGGTGAGACCTTTCCTTTTATAGTACACTCTAATTTCATCTCAGGTAGTTCACTTTCTAACAAAGTCCCATAACCTAGATATACACCAGTTTCTGTGAGAGAGAGCTTATGTTCACACGTATCCATAAACTACTGCAAAATATATACCTGAAAGCAGAAGTACACTAGAGTTTGCAGTGAGTACCTCCCTAACACTTCCTCTCCACTATTCCAAGCTTGGGATCCATGATTGCTCAACAAATTGTTTGGCTTCGTATGTTAACTCTCTTTTCAATCACCAGGTTCCAGATGCCACCAGGATGCTGGCCAGGCTTCCCTGGATTGAAGACCCCACCAATGTGTCCTGGAGCTCAGCTTCCCCAGAGACCCACCTTACTAGGGAAAGAGAGAGGCAGACTGGGAGTATGGTCCGACCAGTCAACGCCCATGTTCAGCGGGGAAGCAATTACAGAAGCCAGACCTTCTACCTTCTGCAACCCTCAACGACCCTGGGTCCATGCTCCCAGAGGGCTAGAGAATGGGAAAGCTATCATGGGAGGGGGTGGGTTATGGAGATTGGGTGGTGGGAATTGTGTGGAGTTGTACCCCTCCTACCATATGTTTTTGTTCATTAATCCTTTCTTAAATAAAAAATTTAAAAAACTACATATTGAATTATAGATGAAAACTATTTAAAATTTTAAACTAAAAGAATAGAAGATGGGAAAGGGTTGTTAACTCCTCTAAAGGCATATTTATTTTGACTCTGACTGCTGTGACATGGTGTAAAAAACGGGTGGTTTGGAATAAAAATATTATGTCTCACAAATATGGAGGTTGAGTCTGAAATTAAGATATTGACAATCTCTGTGAAGGACTATTGACCTGCATATATATTTAATACTCTCTTGTCAGAAATCTTATCATCAGTCAGGGGAAGCACAATTAAGTGGGAACTGGGAATTGACTATTTCAGAGAGAAGGATGAACTTACGAAACACTTTAGAACTGAGCTAAAATATGGTCACTCAAGTTCAGAGTGAAAATGTTTGGATAAGAAGACAACAAGTGAGTAGAAATCAGTAAGTTATTTTGGGAGTGATGATTTTCATCCTTAGATACGTCTAATGATGGGTGAGAAGTTTAGGACCGAGGCAATGAATTCAGCTTCTATATTTTGCTCTGATAAAAATGGTTTATCATATAAAGATTTAAACTCTACTGCCTTTTGTATAAAACTTATAAAGAAGGGGCCGGGTGGTAGCACACCTGGTTGAGCGCAGGTTAACAATGTAAGGACCTGGGTTCTAGCCCCTGGTCCCCACCTGCAGGGGGAAATCTTCACAAGTGGTGAAGCAGAGCTGCAGGTGTCTCTCTGTCTCTCTTTCTCTCTATCTCCCCTTTCTGTTCAATTTCTGGCTGTTTCTACCTAATAAACAAATAAAGATAATAAAAAAACTTAAAAATAAGTAAAATAAAATAAAACATAAAGAAATACAAATATAAACAACTATACTGAGGAGAGATCTAGATTTTTATTTAAAGTTTATTCTAGTAAAATGTTTTCAGTGAACAAGGTTTAACTGTATCCTTGTCTTAGTTTAGTGAAAATGCCTTATTTTAGTGAAAATGAAAAGCAAACTAAGTTACTCTGTCTGATGCAGAAACGATTTCCAGACACATTGCTTTAAAATTGATTAGTTTCTATGCTTAGTATTATTTCTCCTATGTGAAAGTTTACAACTACATTTTCGATTTTATTATTTTTTTTTGAATAATGAAATTTGATGTTGGATAACAGGCTGTCTATGTGTCTTGGATTACTTTTTGTTTGAACTTCATAGTCTTATCACAAAAGAGAAGTCATATAATAATGAAGCATAATACTAATTACTATAATTATGCAACTTTCTTTCCATAAGTAACAGTTGAAAAGCAGTCACATAGCTCTTTCCCAGCGGCCTCCAGGATGCACGGAGGCAGAGGCTTGGGTGTATTAAAGATTTGGCTCCACCCTTAACCCACTGCCATGACCGAGGAAGGCATTGCTGCTGGAGGTGTAATGGACTGGACGTGAATAGCACTCTACAAGAGGTGCTTAAGACTGCCTTCATTCATGATGGCCCAATATGCGGCATCTGCGAAGCTGCCAAAGCCTTAGACAAGCACCAAGCCCACCTTTGTGTGCTTGCATCCAACTGTAATGACCCTATGTATGTTAAGTTGGTAGAGGCCCTCTGCTGAACACCAGATCAACCTAATTAAGGTTGATGACAACAAGAAACTTGGAGAATGGGTAGGCCTCTGTAAAACTGACAGGGCAAACCTGGTAAGGTTGTTGGTTGCAGTTGTGTAGTAGTTAAGGACTATGGCAAAGAATCTCAGGCTAAAGATGTCATCGAGGAATACTTCAAATGCAAGAAATAAAAAATATAAATAATAAAAAAGAAAAGTGGTCAAATATTGAATCACCTAGAAACTTTAAATTAGCTCCCAATGAAACCAGAAAAGGGAAATTGAAAACAAACTATAAGCAGATGAGTTAGTTCTATTGAACCAAATATTACATCAATATTTGGAATAATTCTGTATTTTCTCATACATTCTATATCTCTGAACTGATATGTTGTTTTCTCATTTTAGCCTCAGTGACTTCTAAATTACCTAGTTGTGCTACAGTGCTGTATTGTACAGTACTGTACTGTGATATATCCTCAATTTATAAGTACATATGAGTTTCTAAAGTAAAGTAAAGTATAGACTAAAAAAATCCAATGAGTTGGGCATGTGAATGACTAATGATTCCCACTTCTGGTGAGTTAAAAATTCCAAGGAAAGCAGTCTTTGTTATGGTCTTTCAGCACTTTTGGTTTGGGTTCCAGATAGAATCCAGAGGATAAATGTGGTGAATTTAAATGAAAAGTAAAAAGAAGATTTATATGTTTGGATATTTTTAAAAGTTCAATTAAAGAAAAAGTTATGAACAAAAAAGAATGGAATTGAAATAGAATGTATTACTACAGGCTCCCATGCTTTGAAGAATTTGGATCAGTTTGGAAAGGGACAAAACAATAGCAACAATGGCTAAAAGAAAAGGTTATTTCATATCCCAGTGGGGTAAATTTAAGCAGAAACAGTAATAAGTGGAAATAAGCAAAAGGCTCTAGAGATATTTTACAAAACAACTTTCAGTTGATGTATACTTGTTAGTAATAATGACAACAAATATTTGCCATTTATTAAATGCATGTTGGTCTGCCTGGGAGATGATTGGTTTCTTATAGTGAATATAACTGCGGCTGTAAGTATCTCGGCAGAGAGTCAGTCTCACTTAAAATGATATATTAGTAAAGCATGAGACTGTGATCTTTATAAATGCAGATTTGGTAACGGGTAATTTTCTGCCTAAGTGGGATAAAGGTGAATATTTGAATAAAACATAGAGATACAGAGGGCTGAGTGGTAGCCTAAAGATCCCGGTTCCAACTCCTGGTTCCCCACTTACAGGATGCTCATTTCACAAGAGGTGAAGCAGGTCTGCAAGTGTCTATCTTTCTCTCTGTCTTCTGTTTTCCCCTCCTCTCTCGACCTCTCTCTCCTATCCAACAACAGTGATAAACAACAAGGGCAACAAAAGGGGAAAAAATAGCCTCTAGGAGCTATGGATTCAAAGTGCAGGCATCTAGATCCAGCAATAACCCTGGAGGCAAAAACAAAACAAAATAAAACATGGAGATCCACTGAGCATTTTTTTTTCCTATTCTCCTTAGTAATTATACAAAAACACAGCTCCCCATCCTCACACCTACATGTATACAAATAGATACACATATTTAGAATTGTGGATTTTAAAACTTGAAGACAATTTAAATTGAGTAATAGGTAAAATAATTCCAGTTACAAAAATAATCTCATTTAATGCCTTAAGGTATGAATCGCATGTTTTTTAGGCTCTCAATTATTCAACACAAAAGCAATTTAAAATAACTAAAGCTATTTAAAAATATTTGCTAATAAGCATCCTACATATTCACAAGCTTAAAGCATGCTTACTGCCATTGCATTCTGTTCAGATAGGGCATTCAGATTTTAAAATCCGCACTATTACAGTTATGAGATAAAATTAATTTCTATAAGTACATCCCAATAACAAAAACTAGCTAACTCTGAACACAATTATGTCTATGATAGGACAGTTCTTTTAATGAGTTTTACACATATTAATCATAATACAAAAATACTCTAGGTCACTCCCTGAAGATATTTATTACTTACACAGAGAAAAATGCAATTTTAGAGTGTGGAAATTGAATCAACACCATATTCACCAAATATTAAAAAGAAACTTGAAATCATTCCTGCAGTATTCTTGCTTGGAAATGTATAATCTCGTTTAATCAGAAAAATTACCATAAAATTCTTAATTGAGAATAATTCTGCAGAATAGCTGACTTGTAGTCTTCAAAAGTATGCAGTCCATGAAAGAAGGAAGACCACAGTTTGGACAAGACTAAGAAACATGGTGACTAAAAGTAATTTGGGATACTGGACAGCATTATTATTGATAATGAACCATGATTATATAAAATATTAACTTTAGAGGAAGCTTATTGAGAGTATTTGGGAATTTTAATTTTTTTGTGATTCTAATTAATTTTAAAAGCTTAATCTAACACAGTATGATAGGTTTTTTTTTTTTTTTTGCCTCCAGGGTTATTGCTAGGGCTCAGTGCCTGCACCATGAATCCACTGATCCTGGAGGCTATTTTTTTCCCTTTTTGTTGCCTTTTTTTTAAAATTGTTGTGGTTATTATTATTTTTTTTGTTATTGACGTCATTATTGTTGGATAGGACAGAGAGAAAAATGGAGACAGGAGGGGAAGACAGAGAGGGGGAGAGAAAGACAGACACCTGCAGACCTGCTTCACTACTTGTGAAGAGACTCCCTGCAGGTGGGGAGCCAGGGGCTTGAACTGAGATCCTTACGCCACCGTGTAGCGCTATGTACACTTAATCTGCTGCACTACTGCCCGACCCCCAGTATGATAGCTTTATTCCAGAAAGAGAAAGTACCTTAAACTTTGAATCTTCTAATCATTCATGTGCTTTTATAGTCTCATACAACAAAGCAATGGCTTTGTACAGTTATATCTTATGGAATTTACAGATAATCCTATGGCATAAGTTGTAAATTACAAGTATTTTGCTCTGAAAAAAGTGAGGAACTAATGAAAAGCTAAGGTACATATACTATATTTGTAGATTAATTCTTTTTTTAATTTTTTTTTTATTTATAAAAAGGAAACATTGACAAAACCATAGGATAAGAGGGGTCCAAGTCCACACAATTTCCACCACCAGAACTCTGTATCCCACCACCTCCTCTGATAGCTTTCCTATTCTTTAACCCTCTGAGAGTATGGAACCAGGGTCATTATGGGGTGCAGAAAGTAGGAGGTCTGGTTTCTGTAATTGCTTCCCAGGTGATCATTGACAGGTCAATCTGTACTCCCAGCCTGCTTCTCTCTTTCCCTAGTGGGGTGGGGCCCTGGGGAAGCTCTGTGGACTAATTCTTTAGGAAACCCCAATCTCTTATTCAGTTATCAATGAGAAAGAAAATTAGCATTTAAGGGGAAGCTGGATTAGGTCAAGCACTAGAGTTGTCATTTTTATATAAATTAGTTCATTAGATCTTTTTAGATTTTTAAAAAATTATCTTTATTTATTTATTAGATATAGATAGCCAGTAATGGAGGGGGAAGGGGGCGATAGAGAGGGAGAAAGAAAGAGGGACACCTGCAACACTGCTTCACCACTTGCAAACCTTTCCTCCTGCAGTGGGGACTGGGGATTTGAACCTGGGTCCTTTAGCATTGTAACACATGCTCTCAACCAGATGTGCCACACCCGGCCACTTCATTAAATCGTTATAACCATTTGATATGCATATTATTATTCTCATTTAAAGTATGGGAAAATGAAGGGTGGTAGAGTTTGGTGAAAGTTTTCCTGAAGCCATACAGTTTTAACAAATAAAGCAGCAATAATTAGGATAATCGGTCTCTCTGACTTCAAACCCAATTTTCTTGACTGGAAAGCTAAGTAAGACAAAACATACCGTATGGAGGAACAAAGGTTGTGTTTATGAAACATTTGCAGACCGATTAATTCTTCATCATAAAGATTTTTATTTCCCCCCATGGTTGTAGATGGCATCCCTAAACGTAAACAGCTGCACTTTAAAATGCTTACATTTGGACAAAGCTGAGACAAGGCAAGAGTGACTGATTCAGATTAAATCTATTCCCTGCTGTGGAAAAAAAAAGTCTGAGAGCACCTCTTCAACTCAAGCTGGATGACTCACAATTTATGCTTTTGAATAATAGCCCATTAAGAAATCACTTATTAACTAAAGACTTCACATTAATTCCCATGACAGGCAATTAACCAGTATTTACATACTATTGCCTATCATCAAGGAAAATATTTGCTCTAATGATTTTCAAAACTATCAGGACACATTTGCCATGTGTTTTCAGTTCTCCAAAGAAGTTTACAGTGGATAACAATTATTCATTTATTGTCTACAACTAATTCTTTTAACAGAAAATTCTTCAGCATCTACATGAGTCCATGAGTCAGTCATAATTCCAGCCCTCATGGAGTTCCTGGAGAGAGAACAATTATGTGAGTACACAATGCTATAGGAAATGCTGTAGTGAAGGGTGTTCTGTACCACGTTGGCACAGAGGAGTGTGGACAGCTCTGCTTTACAAAGGAATCACAACTGAAATTTAATGTAGTTCACCAGGCATATGGGCACTGACGGGCTTTCCAAGCTGTGGAAATAAAGAAGATGGGGCCAGTGAGGCCCAAAGCAATTAATCCTACCCTCTACTAATGCATACAAAGGAGTGCAAATATCTGAAGTTTAACTGCATACTGATTTATAAATTGCTAATTTTTCTTCCCTGCTGCAACTATTACCTTGGGATTTAATCTTTAGCCATAAAATGTATGACACACTCTGGTACAGATTGGAAATGGATTTGCCTACTTGAGTTTGGGGACTTTGTAAAGCATCTGGTGTCAGCTTTGTTCAGAACCCTATACAGCTATATCAATTCAGGCTTTGATATTGAAGTTATCAGCAAGCATAGGCAATGAAAAGTTGGCATTTTGCTATGGAAAATGGGCAATCTTTGGGAGCTGAGCAGTGGGGCATTCAGGTAAGCACACATATCTCTATGCTCAGGGACCAGAGTTCAAACTCCCACTCCCCACTTTCAAGAAGGACACTTCATGAGTGATGATTCAGGTGTCTGCCTTTTTTTCCCTCCTTCTCTATCTCCCTACTCCTCTCAGTTTCTCTCCTGTCAAATTACAAGAAAGAAAGAAAGAAAGAAAGAAAGAAAGAAAGAAAGAAAGAAAGAAAGAAAAGAAGAAAGAAGGTAAAAATGGCTGCTGGGAGCAGTAGATTCTTTGTGCAGGTACCAAGCCCCAGTGATATGCCCTGATGGCAAAAAGAAAAAAAAAAGAGAGAGAGAGAGAAAAGGAGAGGAGAGGAGAGAAGAGGAGAGGAGAGGAGAGGAGAGGAGAGGAGAGGAGGAGAGAGGAGGGGAGGGGAGGGGAGGGGAGAAGAAGAGAAGAGAAGAGAAGAGAAAAGAAGAGAAGAGAAGAGAAGAGAAGAGAAGAGAAGAGAAGAGAAGAGAAGAGAAGAGAAGAGAAGAGAAGAGAAGAGAAGAGAAGAGAAGAGAAGAGAAGAGAAGAGGAAAGGAAAGGAAAGGGAAGGGAAGGGAAGGGAAGGGAAGGGAAGGGAAGGGAAGGGAAGGGAAGGGAAGGGAAGGGAAGGGAAGGGAAGGAAGGGAAGGGAAGGGAAGGGAAGGGAAGGGAAGGAAAGGAAAGGAAAGGAAAGGAAAGGAAAGGAAAGGAAAGGAAAGGAAAGGAAAGGAAAGGAAAGGAAAGGAAAGGAAAGGAAAGGAAAGGAAAGGAAAGGAAAGGAAAGGAAAGGAAAGGAAAGGAAAGGAAAGGAAAAAGAAGGAAGTGTGCTATCTTCCTTGGCATGTGATGCAGAACTAACAGTTGCCTATTTTAACAGAGGAACATAAAACTCAATGACCTGAGTTATGGAGAATTTAAAGATATAAGGTTGTCATTTAGCTTGTCCTAAATTCCACATGAGTTTTAAATTAGCTCATTATTTCCTGAACATGAATGCTGTTGCTGTGATTTGATCATTGCTGTTAAGCGGTTGTCACAACTCACTGTGTGGAGTGAAATAACTCTTTCATTTAAAGCCAAGTTTGGTGAGTGAGTCCTTATAGATCACATATCTCTAAGTCTCTACAGCTTTAGTCTCAAAAAGGCTGCAGCTTTGAGTCTGCCTCAGGTTTCCTCTCTACACTCTATTGAAACCACTGGGTCATCCTTCCTCCACAAATGTTTTGTGGATTTGCCTTCTACCATTGCTTCTCAATAATTCACAGCCACATAACATTTCAAGCTGGTCACCAGAATATGTTACTTCTCTGTGTTAGTCAACAGCTGTTCTAGGATCTTGCTGTCACCATCAGATATGCTTGCCTAGCCAACAGAGCCATATTATAGTTAATAGGCTTTAAAGGTCCAGAACCCGGTTTTGTTCTAGAACTTTGGAGTTGCTACTTTGTCCAGATCTGATACTTTGTAGCTTTTCTGTGCTTTATCTTTAAAAGGCCAACTTATCTTAAGGTTTCACTATACTGGCTTACTTTGACAGGTCAAAATCAAAGTGAACATAACATTAGACAATATTAATGCCCAATGAATCCCAGATTATATCAGATGTTACCTGTAGTTGGAACTGTGTATAATACTGACTGTTTAAAATAGTAACGCTGATAAGTTGGGACAAAGTAGCATCTAAAAGGATAAATTATGTAGTAGATTGGTCATTATTTTTTATCACTCCCTATGATATTTCATAAAATGTAAAAATCCTATTTTAATTGTACTCTTAAAATTTTACTGAAAAAAATAGTATAATAAATTACAGAAAGACTACATGTTCTTCAAAGTATGTTTAATGCAATACTGCTTTTGGAAAGAGAAGTCATTAAGTCGGTGTTAAAAAAAAATAATAGTGCAAAGGCCGGGCTGTGGCACACCTGATTGAGTACACATGTTACAATGCACAAGGACCAAGGTTTGAGCCCCTGGTCCCCACCTTCAGGGAGAAAGTTTTACAAGTGGTAAAGCAGTGCTGCAGGTGTCTCTTTGTCTCTCTCCTTTTCTGTCTCCTCCTACCCTCTTAATGTCTGGCTGTCTCTATCCAACAAAGATAATAACATTTTAAAAAATATATTTATTTATTTTCCCTTTTGTTGCCCTTGTTTTTCATTGTTGTTGTAGTTATTATTGTTATTGATGTTGTCATTGTTAGATAGGACAAAGAAAATGGAGAGAGGAGGTGAAGACAGAGAGGGAGAGAGAAAGATAGACACCTGCAGACCTGCTTCACAGCCTGTGAAATTACCCCTGCCCACAGATGGGGAGCCAGGGGCATGAACCGGAGTCCATATGTTGGTCCTTGCACTTTGCACCACGTGCGCTTAACCCACTGCACTACCGCCCGACTCCCAGATAATAACTTTTAGAAAAATTGTTTTTATTTTTCTAAAACCCCATCGATTTTATTTGGTCTGGGGCCCATATTTAGCTTAGGAGGCTATGTGACCTCTGTATCCCTGTAGATCTGAGCTCTCATTCTGTGGTCATGAGTAGGAAAATTCCAAACTGCCCCAATATTTACCCATCTTCCTCAGGTGTAGCATAGAATATGTTGTCCATCCTCCCATCAGAGGATGGAACATTCTTGACTGTTGTTGATCCAAGTTGAGGGCAAGGTCCTCTTGGGGGCCCATATAGGGGTTTCACTACTTTTTTAAAAATTATAATCAGGATCCACCTGCATATCAGATTTCATGCTCAGGCAAAACAAACAAACAAAACAAAAACATTAATATAGCTACAGTCCCTTTGGAATATAACTAAAATATGACTACTAGCTATCTACAAAATGGAGAACCCTCCAACACTTCATCTGCACTATTCCAGCCTTTAGGTACATGATTGTTCAACAATTTGTTTGGCTTTGTATGTTAACTTTCTTTTCAGCCAACAGGTTCCAGATGCTAACAGGATGTTGACCAGATTTCCTTAGACAGACGACCCCACCATTGTGTCCTGGAGCTCCAATTCCCTAAGACCCCACCCTACTAGGGAAAGAGAGAGGCAGGCTGGGAGTACGGATCGACCAGTCAACTCCCATGTACAACAAGGAAGCAATTACTGAAGCCAGACCTTCCACCTTCTGCATCCCACAATGACCTTGAGTCCATACTCCCAGAGGGATAAAGAGTAAGAAAGCTATCAGAGGATGGGATAGGATATGGACATCTGGTGGTAGGAATTGTGTGGAGTTGTACTCCTTTTATCCTATGGTTTTGTCAATGTATCCTATTTATAAGTAAATTTTTAAAATAGTAGTGTAGACTAATGATATGTCATAAAATATTTAAAGTGCTCTTCTCAAATTTATTAGGAAAAATAAGACTTTCTATTATCAAATATTTATAATTTAGTGAAGCTGATTCTAAAAGTATGTCTAACATGTTGCCATTGTCTATACTAAATTTAGTTATCTTTTGAGCTTTTTAATGCATAGACTACCATTCTGAGTATATATTACTTTTATCTAAGTGCTTAAGGTTTCAAATTAGCCAACTGACTGAATTTTAACACTGGGCTTAAACTGTTAATGCATTTATAATAATAACTTTTTAAATATTAAATTACTTATAATTTAAACCAGGGAAACCAGAAGCAATTGATCTCAGCAGTGTATAAGATATAGTTACTTGTAAATAAAATTAAATGACATAAATCATGATATGGTACAGTAAATACTAACCATAGGTTTTTCAAAATAAATCAAGTACCCAAATAACTTGGTTATAACAATAATTATTTATTGTCTTCTTAAACTCTAAGACAGCAGGGAGCTTTCTTTATTCTCTATGAAACCCATATTTCTTTCAGTCCTGAGACCTCTTGGGCTTTGCCAATTTTCCTTTATTCTTCTCTTGACCCATACTATCTAATACTGCATCTACTCATCTCAACCAAATCAGTGTAACCAGTACCACCTCTACTTGTTTCACTTCAGACTGTGTCCAGAGATGTCAGGCCTGGGATGCCAACACTCCAGTTCATTTACTCTGGTGAGACCTTTCCTATCTCATACAGAACCTAGTTATAGACCAGGGCTCATGAGATGGGGCACATGTGCATATGTATCCAAAAGTTAGGGAAAAATATAAACCTTAAAGCAAAAGTGTGCAATGGTCTACAGTGACTCAATAAGTGTAGAAAGCAAGTAGAAAGACCTAAAAAAGACACCATAAAGTACTTAATCAAATATTTTCTCCTTAGACCTAGATATCCTCCTCACCTACTTCTTATTTCACTTCCTTCAATCACTCCAAGTCTAATTCTGTCAGATAAAGTAAGGACTACAAAAGCTGGACAAGGAAACGTGACTGGCACACTTTAATGAAGACCTTTTTGGTCACTACCAGGCCACCCTATCATCTGGAGCCCTAACCGATCCCACATAATATGATAGTCCTAGACCTCTAATCGATAAATTACTATACGATCACTGGTCATCTCTATCAGGAACAACATCATAAGCCCTCCTGTGGGCGTCTATAGGACAACAATGATATTAACTGCCCTACTCTTCAAAGGAAAGGTGGGTCAAAATACTCTGCCACTCAAAGAAGATTGTTTCTAAAATGAGTGAAGCCTAGAATGGTCTTAGCTATGACCATGAAATGTAAGTTCAGACTGACAGGGATGCAGAGGTTACACAGGCTCCTGTGCTAAATATAAATAGACATGGGCCCTAGGTTAGATGGATGAAGTTTACAGTTAATAGTATCTATATACTTCTCCCATATTTGGGAACTACTCTTTGCCCTTATCTTCTTTCTACTCCTTTTTCCAACTCTGATATTCACACCTGAGACAATATGTTTAGCCCACCTGCATGTCAGCTGTGGGAATCAGGCAAAAGTTAGCAAAGACATGGGGCACTTAGAATATACCTAAAATAGACTACCTAGCTTCTTCCAACACGAAGACCCCAAATATACTATATTCTTACCTTTAGGGTCCTGATTATTAAATAACTTGTTCTGCTTTAGATCTTAATGCTTTACAGCCACCAAGTTGCAGATACTACCATGATGCCACCCTGACTTCCCTGGGGAGAAGAACTCACCAGTGTGTCCTGGAACCCCACCTCCCCAGAACTCTACTCCATTTGGGAAGGATAGAAATAGGCTGGGGGTATGCATCAACCTTTCAGTGTCCATGTCCAATGGAGAAGCAATTATAGAAGCCAGACCTCCCACCTTTTGCCCCCACCACCCAATAATCTTTGGTCCAACTTCCAGAGAGATAAAGAATAGGGAACCTTCCAATGGAGGGGAGAATATATGGAACTCTGGTGGTGGAATTGTACCCCTCTTATCCTACAATTTTGTTGATCATTACTAAATCATTAATAAGTAAAATAAAATAATTTTAATTTTATGAGGAAAATTACATTTTTGAAGAATCTATTTCTTAACAAGCTCATGGCCAGATCAATCAATATAATTTTAACTTTCCTGATGACTACATTGTGTCAAAGACACTGAACAACAAAATCATATTGGCAGGCTAGAGAGACAGCATAATGGTTATTCAAACTATTTCCATCCTGATTCTCTGTGCTCCCACATTTACTCCCCACCATCACCACAAGTCAGTATTGAGCAGCACTCTGGAAAAAAATATATAATAGTAAGAAATGATAATTCTAGACAACTGCATACAGTACATTAAAAAGACTGCCTATCACTATCAAGTGGGATTTATTCTAGGGACATAATAATATTTTGAGTCCTTATTAGTAATAATTTAAAAATAAAATTACATGGGATCATATGTTATATAATAGAGTTATGAGGAAAAATGGTCAGAATATTTTGTGTGATTGTAAAATACATTATTATTTCTTTGTACCACTCTAGACTATAAAATAAAAATACCTGAGTTCTGTTAACAGTGTGTCATTGAACACATACCTATTTTCTTCTTATCCTCAACTACCTCATATTTTAAAATTAGAATACTAGGGGCAAGAGATAGCTTAGTAAATAGATTACATGCCTTACTGCGCTTGAGGCTCTAATTTTGATGACTAATACAGAATGGGTAGTGTACCATGGGCAGTGCCAGTGGAACTTCTTAGATAATGGAACCATAAACTGGTGTCTTTGTCTATCTGTTGCTCTCTCTCTTCTCTCTGTCTTTCTTTAAAAATATAGAGTACACCAGAGACCTACCCTACTAGGGAAAGAGAGAGGCAGACTGGGAGTATGGACCAACCAGTCAACGTCCATGTTCAATGGGGAAGCAATTACAGAAGCCAGACCTTCCACCTTCTGCAACCCACAACGACCCTGGGTCCATGCTCCCAGAGGGGTAGAGAATAGGAAAGCTATCAGGGGAGGGAATGGGATATGGAGATTGGGTGGTAGGAATTGTGTGGAATTGTACTCCTCCTACCCTATGGTTTTGTTAATTTTTCCTTTCTTAAATAAAAAATATAGAGAGAGAGTACAAAAAAAATCAGAGATGCCACTATGCAGTATTGTACATGTATGAGCCCTTAGTTCATTCTCCAGCACTATAAAAAATAATGCTCACTGATAATATACATCTAGTTTTGTGTGTGTCAGTTGAAAAATAATGTGTGAGGAAACCGCCTATTCTTACCTACAGAGGGGAAAATTCAAAAGCTGTGAAGCAGTGCTAAAGGTGTTTCTCTTTTATTTCCCCCACTGCTCTCAGTTTCCCCATCTTATCAAAAATAAATAAATCTTTAAAAATAAAAAGGGGGAGTCAGGTGGGAGCACAGTGGGTTAAGCGCAAGTGGCACAAAGCACAAGGACCTGCATAAGGATCCTGGTTCTAGTCCCCTTTACAAGCAGTGAAGCAGGTCTGCAGGTGTCTTTCTCTCCCCCTCTCTATCTTTCCCTCTTCTTTCCACATCTCTCTGTCCTATCCAACAATGACGACAACAATAATAAGTACAACAATAAAAAACAAGAGCAAAAAAAGGGAATAAATTAATAAATACAAAAAATTGAAAAATAATAAAAAGGATGTATACAGTTAGTACATGTGCAATCATTAGAAACTTAATCATATCACAGAATATTTCAATTCTCTTTTTTGTTTATATAAAATATATTAATGGAAATACTTGAGTGATAATTCTTTTAATTTTAGGAAAGGGAATTATTATTTATTTACTGAAAGACCACTTGTGCTCTCTATATGCCAATGAATATGATGCAAATATTTTTACTTTCATGGAGCATGGTGTTAAAAGGGAGAAAGATTCAAAAGGATGACTAGAAAAAGAAGATAAGTATCTACAAGTAAAGGGAATAAATATATAAAATTTAACAATTAGAAAGGTGTGAAAGAACACCAAGGGAACAGACATGGAACAATGCTCAGTTTTGTGAGGATCAAAGGAGTTTGGTTTTCTTTCTTTCTTTTTTTTTTTTTTTTTATTCTGGTCTCCAGGATTGTCAGTGGGGCTTAATGCCTGCACTACGAATCTACTTTTCTTGTGTCCGTTTTTTTCAGTTTTTTGGATAAACAAGAGAGAAATTGAGAGGAGATGTGGAGATAGATAGCTAGAGAAAGAAAGACAGACACCCTCAGACCTGCTTCACCACTTGTGAAGTGACTCCCCTGCAGGTGGGAAGTCTGCAGGTATCTTTCTCTCCCCCTCTCTGTCTTCCCCTCCTCTTTCCATTTCTCTCTGTCCTATTCAACAACAATGCCATCAATAAAAACAATAATAATACTAACCACAACAACAATAAAAAACAACAAGGGCAACAAAGGGGGGGGGGAATGGCCTCCAGGAGCAGTGGATTCATGGTGCAGGCACCTAGCTCCAGCAATAACCCTGGAGGCAAAAAAAAAAATTAGAATTCTCCGAGGGTTATAAGTGAACAAGCCTGCCTTAAGGAGGACTGCTAATATTTATGAATGGCAGATGAGAAATTATTTTATTATTGTCTAGCTTCATGCTCATTCATATATTAAAAACAAAATAAAACAAACAAACAAAAACCACTGGTTCACCAGAGTACAGGATTTGGTTCAGTTTTTTTTGTGTGTGTGTGTGTGTGTCTGTGTGGGGAGTATAATGACCAAACTCTTTAACAATTGAGATCCATTTATCCCACTTGGATACTTATCCCTTGTCCTCTCCATTATTACACTGCACTTCAGCCAGATCTACTTGCTTTACTTCATGCTATTATCTCTGCCTAAAAGTATTGGTATCCTTGGAACCACACAACAATAGTTTTCTTTCATGAGAATTCTTTCTTTGCTGCTTCTATTCCACCTGCTTCCACCTAAACAATTGTTTCTGTCTATTATAATATAATCACAAAATACATCTCTCAGCCTCAAGATCTAAACAGTGCATAGAATCTATTGAATAAATATGGATTGCAAGCCAGGTTAGATATCAGTCACTACAAGGTATGCATATAACCACATATTTATTTCATAGAAAGTGTGTCAACTATCTGCCAGACTAACATTAGAAATAAAAATGTATAAAATTGAACATATTGGAGAAAATTTTCAGCATCAGAATGAAGTTAAATGAGTTAGTGACTCACTTCCTTGTTTTTGTCAGCGGATCTGAGAATTGGCTTGACAAACTGATTTATATTTTCACATTAGTATATAATGTTATAACTTACACCAGTTTTGATGAGGTTGGATAAAAACACCCCATACATTATTTATGTAAAATATTTTGGTGTAATATATTAAAGTTTAGAATTGTCATTCTTTACCATGGATGTATTAATTCATAGCAATCTTAACTATAGAAATAATAAAGACTTCTATGTAAATAATTGATCACTGCAACAATGTTTATGACATCAAGGAGTAAGAAAACACCTGAGGAACCTGACAACGTGTACATATTGCCATATATAATAAGGGTCCTGGTCCCCATCTGTAGGAGGGAAGCTTTATGAGAGGCAGAGCTGTAATTTATGTGTCTTCTTCCTCCCCATATTGAAGAAAAGAAAGAAAAAGAAAACAAGAAAAGACCACCAGATGTAGTGGAGTTGTAGTACAGACACTGAGCCCCAGTAATAGTTATGTGGGCATAAATAAATGAATAAATAAATAGTGAGTGAGTGAGCACACACATTACTATATATAAGACCCTACCTAGTTTAACCCGCAAACTGCTACCTGATGTGGGACAAACTTGACAGGGTCGTGTAGCAGAGCTGCAGGTTTCTCTTCTTCACTCAGCCACCCAACTCCTCTAATCTGATGAGATAGTTGTTAACACATGAGACTACCTTCAGATGGCACATTATCTAACCAAGTTATAGATTCTAGATACAAAGTGTTTTTTTTTTATAGGTAGGTAACAATTTGACTGAAATCTGAAGATCATGGCCCTGTTAATTTTTATTATTACAGTATAAGTTTGGGTAAATCTTCTTCTAGCGTTTGCCATTCTTCCGTAGCCAGTCAACAGCATCAGGTTGAGCCTGATGTAAAGTTTCAAGACCTCCTTTGAATCTGGAGAGGTGGCAGTCCTTGACTATGTGGGTCATACATAGTCTGTCTGTAGCTGCAGGGGCAGTTCGGGTAGTCTCTGGCTCCCCAGCGATGGAACATAGCGGGGCACCGGCCATGGCCTGTTCGATAGCGATTGAGGAGGGCCCAATCATAACGTGCTAGGTCAAAGCCGGGTTGACGCTTGCAGGGGTCTGTGATGAGGTGTTTGTTCTTTACCTCAGCTGACTGCCAGCTCTGTTTCCAAGAGTCTGGAACAGAGAAGTTCAGTGTAGGCATAGGGGATCAGACTGGGTGACGAGACGTCAAGCGTTGGACAGGGTGGGCGAAGATATCCGCGTATATTGGCAGGTCCGGTCGAGCGTAGATGTGGGAAATGAACTTAGATGATGCCGCATCCCAACGAATATCTGGCAGGGCGATGTTGCTAAGAACTGGCAGCCATGGAACCGGGGTGGAACGGATGGTTCCAGGAATTATCCTCATGGAGGAATACAATTTGGAATCAACCAAGTGGACATGGGGCCTACGGAATCATACTGGGGCACAGTATTCTGCAGTGGAATAGCATAATGCCAGAGATGATGATCGTAGTGTGGAAGTGCTCACGCCCCATGAGGAGCTGGCCAGTCTTGCAATGATGTTATTCCTCGCGCCCACCTTTTCTGCAGTTTTTATGAGATGTTCGTGAAATGACAGGGTGCGATCGAGAGTAACGCCAAGATAGACTGGGTAAATGATATTGGATGAATAAGCAGATTTTCTCCAGCTATTTAATATAAGTATTTTCTCTCATTAATGAGTCTCAGTATTTTTAAGTCAATAAAAATTTCTAAAAGAATAAAGAAAATTAGCATAACTTAACCTAGAAAAGTAATCATATATTTCACATCAAAAATTATGTTGAATTATTTCTTTTTTGTTGGTAAATATATGTATAACTTAACTAGTTTGATGTGTTTAAAACTATACTATAATGGTGTGCTGGGTTGGGGAGTCAAGGTTAGAAAGAATGTTCCTTGTTATTTTATACATATTGTATTGTTTGGAATAGAACAATAAAAATATTAAAACAACTACTTCTTGATTTATTTCATACCCTAGATGTGTTGTCTAAAAGTTCTGTGTAAATTAACTTCTAGAAGAAAGATTATATTTTAATTAGATCAGTATAGTTTTCAATTATGCAAAATATTCTGCAAAGTGAATTTTCGTAATATTAAATTTTACAACTCCCAGCTGCCCATTTTGGCCTATTTAATGCTTGAACTTTAATGAAATAGAAGTCAAAGGTTCTTAATTATGTTTGAAACTTAGCAGGCAAAAATGTCATTGCTTAGCTTTTATTATCCCTCTCTCTGGGAAGGCTTTATGTCCCACTTTTATTCATTTACTCCTTCTTTTTTTTTTTTTTTTTTTTTTTTGGGAGGAGACCTGACTTTGGCATTTGGAGCTACTTTTTAGTATTGCTAAAGCAGGGAGGGTACTGTTGCATATACCATAAGTTCTAATCATTGTATTACACACTTTCTGAAATCTTTGACTTTCAGAAGGATGAAAGACAAAACCAATTATCCTTCTAGCTAATAAAAATATTATAAACAATGGTTACGTTTCTATGACATAGTTCTGGTCACTAAAAGATTATCAGATTTCTAAAAAAAAAAAAAATCCGTAGCACTTCTAATATTTACCAATAATGTATATTTCTTCATTCACTCATTTCTTTTCCCACCCTCCCTGCTTTTTCTCTCTCCCCTCCATCTTCTCCATTCTCCTTCCCTTCCTTCCTTTCTTCTTTTCTTTCTTGCTTTTTTACTTTCTTGCTTCTTTTCTTTCATTGTTACCAGGTTTTATCACTGGTGCTTAGTGCCTGCAAAACAAATCCATTGCTTCTGGTGGCCATTTTTCTAATTTTTTTTCTCTCCCTTAATCTCTCTCTCTCTCCTTTACAGGGCAGAGAGGAATTGAAAGGGTTAAGTAGAGGGAAAGAGAATGAGAGACATATGTAGCAATGCTTCATAGCTCCTAAAACTTCCCCCTTGCAGGTGGGGACTGGGGCTTGAACCCAAGTTTTTGCACATTGTAACACATATGCTCAACCAGGTAAATCACAACCAGGTTCTATTCATACATTCATTCATTCATTTTCTGAACTGTTTATTTCAGTTCTGGATCCAAAGTAGCTGAAACCTACCCCAGCATCTCTGGCAAAAAGGAAGGACCAACCCTTGGTAGGAGGCATTTTCATTAAAAGGTGCTCTACATACTCCCCTCAGATTGCAATGACTGACACAAATGAAATGCATATGCACATTTTAGAATATAGGGAAAAGTTAGGATATGCAGAGAAAAAGCACATAGACATGAGGAGAATATAAAAATACACAAACAGCAGCCTTAGAAGGAATCTTTTTTTTTTATCGTGAAGATTCTAACAAAGTGCTATAAAACAAAACAGCCATTGTTTGAGTAGGAGCTGTTTAATTTACAATTTACATCAGTAGGATGGCTTGAGTTAAAAAACAAACTAACAAACCCCTAGATAACAGTTGCTCAGTGGGGCTTTCCTTTCTCATGTGTGATAAGGTCTACATGCAGTCCACAGGCAGTTTTTATCGCAAGTTTAAGGTATTAAACTAATTGGCTGGATAACTGTCTATTTTCAATTCACATTTAAACGAGCTTTTAGTTTCTGAATGGTAAAAATACATATGAGTTGAGCAGACCATGGCGTCTTTTGCCTTTAAAGTATTCAAGGTAAGCATAGTGTTAGTTCAAATTGATGATCACTACAAGTGATTTTGAGATACTCAAGAAAATTCAGCAAATGAATTGCTTAAATTTTATTTTTTGAAATATTTATCTGAGAGAGAGAGAAAGAGAGAGAGAGCTATTCAGTTTTGATTTATGACAGTTTATGGGCCAAACTGAAGTTTCTGGGGCTTTGGGCATGCCAGTTCTGTGCTCCAATGCTAAGTTTTGTCTAGCTCCATACATTTTTAGTTATTTAAAAATAATATGTAACCACTCCATTTTGTATTTCAGTTCAGCATTGCTAAGAGAAAAATGATCTGTTTTATCTAGAGCTCAGTTGTCAGAAAACAAAAATAGTAACAAAGACTATCAATCTGAAATGTGAAGGAAAAATTACATTCAAAAAGAACTGAAAGTGTTTGTTCCTAAGTATCAACTGAGGAACATCCAGGAAAGTCTTTCCACAGTGTGAAAAATAAACAAAGAATTCAGAATCACTTAAGGGGCTACAAAGGCAAGACAGAATAATTAACTTAAAATGATAGTGTTGTCTCATTGATAGATTAATGGATTTCTTGAAATCCCAAATTGTAAAAGCTAATTTAATTTATCCATCTCTGAATTAAAAATGGCAGTGGCTTTAGTGACCTTATAAAACATGAAGTACTTCTTGGACTTGACAACATATAAGTATAAGAAAAACTACCTGAAGAAAAGGGTCATCATTGTTATAACTACTGAAAAGCACAGCCATGCAATTTTTTCAGTATGTAAAGTTTATCTGAAATATTCATAATCAAAAGAAATGATGGTTTTCTGAGTGGAAATTAATTTTGACTTTTTGAATTAATAATAAAAGAGAAACAGTGTCCCAGAAAATAAGACCAATGTTTTATAGAATTGATCTGTGGCCCCCATCTGAATCTTGGATATAAGCAATGAAAAAAAAAGCATTAATAGCTATATAAAGCTTCAACACATGTTGCACAGAAAGGACTATATAATTTTCTATTATTTCTGCCTGTAAATGAGTACATGTCTAGCACTAGCCTGCAGCAGAATTGGCTGCCAGGAAACTTGACCTGCATCATGGGCTTAATGAAGCCTTAACTTTCTGTTTATAATTCTTTCCACTTTTAAACTAGTATTGTATCCAGAAAGGACTGAGATAATGTGACTATCCTTTTAAGATCATCTGGGCTATTGTCTCTGAAGGGACAGAGTCTGGCTGCTGTTCATATATTGATCTGTTCTGCCTAGTATCATAGAGGATCAATCAGACCTGGCCCAGGTGGACTGCCACCAATTGGAGGTAAGTCTGGATCCCATTCCCTGTAATATGTGAGGACTGGTAGACTTAGAAATAAACATGTAGAGAACTTTCTGTCTTTTCCTCGATGATAATGAACAGGGTGGGTTTTTCCAACACTGAGCTTACAGACATTTTCCTTCATCATCTGAGCTTTTCTTATGATCCTTTTTATTTTCTTCCTATGTGGAGGTTTCTACTTTGTGGACTTCTCCTATAGACTTTTAAATGTCTGGCTCAAGCCTGATTTTTTTAGAGTTCAGATTACCACAAAAGGAAAGCAAATGAGGGGCCGGGTGGTGGCGCACCTGGTTAAGCTCCATGTATTACAATGCACAAGGACCTGGGTTCCAATGCTTGGTACCCACCTGCAGGGGCAAAGTTTATGATTGGTGAAGCAGGGCTGCAAGTGTCTCTCTGTCTCTCTCCCTCTCTATCACCCCCTTCCCTCTTAATTTCTGGCTGTCTCTATCCAATAAATAAGGATAATAATAATAATAATAATATAAAAGCAAATGAGGGGCTGGGTGGTGGCACACCTGGCTAAATGCACATGTTGCTGTGTGCAAGTCTTCAATCCTTACCTGCAGGGAGTAAGCTTCATGAGCAACAAAGCAGTGTTGTAAGTCTCTCTCTCTCTCTCTCCCCCTATCTATCTATACCTCTTTCCTCTCAGTTTCTCTATGTCCCATAAAATGAAATAAAACAAAGTTAAAAATTTTAGAGGCACAAGGACCGGCATAGGGATACCGGCATAGGGATACCCCAGCTCCCCACCTGCAGGGGAATCACTTTACAAGCTGTGAAGCAGGTCTGCAGGTGTCTATCTTTCTCTCCCCTTCTCTGTCTTCCACTCCTCTCTCCATTTCTCTCTGTCCTATCCATAAACGACGACATCAACAACCACAAGGGCAGCAAAAGGGAAAATAAATAAATATTTAAAAAATTAAAAAAAAAATTTTAGAGGAGGTAAACAGTATTATTATTGTTACCTAAATGGCGCACGCGCGCGCGCGCGCGCACACACACACACACACACACACACACACACATTTTAAACTTCCTCTTTATAATTTTGCAAGGGAAAGATTGAAACTGAGACTGGCTAAATTAAGGACAAAAATTTACAGTGAAGATTTTATTTTTCTTTCAAGTGCCCTAAACTGTTTAAAATTCAAGGAAATATAGATTACTGTGACTCTCTCCTTTCTTAATTTGTCCCCCTCTACTATCCCTCAGAGATGGGGGATGGGGTTAGAATGATGTCAAGTATAAATTCAGAGTCTGGTGGATAGTTAGCCTGGTTTGGCTTTTTGATCCCTGAGAGGCACCACCAAGATCTAGGCTCAGCCTCCCCACTGATAGCCAAGTAGTAACAAGCATCTTTCCACACACACCCCCTTTTATTTTTTTTTTATCTCTCCTACACCTTTTTTTTTCTGTCCTTGGAAAACAAATAAGACATGATCTCATAACCTGCTGACTTAATAGAGTTACGCTTACCCCAAATCATGCTCTGCCACATTTTTATTTTGTCATTATGAATATTATTAATAGTTTTATTAGTCATTTTCACTTTAGACAGAACATTGAGTTCCTATAGTACCATAAAACAGTGCAGGAAAGGGGTAGAAATCTCTGGACTCATTGCCCTTGCGTAAGAAAATTATTGGTGATTTATTTGCCTTAGGTGATAAGGTGGCAGAGAGAGCCATTGTAGTCTGAGATGACCTACAAGGATCTAGAGGCTGAACAGAGCTGTACTACTGGGACTTTGCAGTGGACAGAGAAGGACATGAAAAGATGGTCCCAGGAGTCACACACACACACAAAAAAAAACACTACATTTTAAAATATGATAATGACATCTATTTACTGACAGACATGAAAGAGGCAGTAGAGAGAAATAATTTGAATAATAATAAATTGATGGAGTGGAACATCCAGGAGCTAGGAGGAAGGGAGGTCTGAGGGAAGTATAGAGACTAATCCTTGTGAAAGGAGGAAAACTCTCCCTCCCACTCCCCCCCACCACCACCAGAGAAAGGAGAAAATGTGTGAAGGTAAAGAAGTATTTGGAAATGTAGGTTTCTACCAGTTGGCTTTGATCTTCTTAACAATCTGTCAAGACATAGGGCATAAGGATGAAAGCTAGAGAAGAATGGAAAAGATTTGCAATGGGTGGATCATATCCTCTGGTGGTGGGCCAGGTGTGTCATGTTTATTTATGACCGACTTCTCATCAGCGTGTCTTAAAATAGGAGCAACATACCTTAATACAAGCTCAAGCCTAAAGGAAGGAGCCATTCTAGAAAACATTTTATTAGCATGTTCGCATCAAGCATGTTTTGAAAACTTACTGATTACAAAGTTTTTCAAAAGGTGATTCAGAAAAATGTGTCAGAAGGCCGGAATTATAGTGCCAGTCTACCTATTAAATAACTTTACTGTTCTTGGCAAAATAGTTATTTCCAAGCCGGCTTCTCCATTCACTCAACAAATATTTATAGACTGCCTACTACATACCCACAGCTCTGTTAGGGATTGTTGAACAATAGTAAATAAGACACTTCCTGTCCTCCAGTTTCCACTGAGCCAGTATCTCCTTGTCCTGTTTCCTTAAACCAAAGAAAATAAACAAAGACACATACTGCCAAGTTTATGTGTTCTGTATTAACCTCTGTTACACTATTTAATTCAGTTCCACAAATACTGACTAATGATTGTGCCTTCCCCAGATTGAGATTAAGATGTAAATAAAATTCTTATTTATTTCCAAGGATAGTCAAATGAGACAACAAATCAGAATGTGTTGTTTGTTAGTTGGTTTGTTTTATTGTTCTAGGGAAACCTGAAAGAACAAAAAAGTTATTTCAAAGTATATTTTTTAATAGTTGCCTTATTTATTATCACCATGATAACACTGACTACCATTTCTGGATCAAAGACTATAAATAATGCCCTCTGGATCTCTCACATCTAGATCACTCTCCTGTACAGAAAGTCAGGCATGCCAGCCTCTCTCTCTCTCTCACTAAGAAGCGGGGAGTGTGGCTTTTACATTGGGCTCATGGTAACCTCACCACTTCCTCATGTCTCCAAGGACTGGTGGCCTTATTCCTGTGGCAGACTCCTTTGAAGACTTCAGTGCCAATTCCAGCAGGGCCACAACACAGAATTGTCCCAGCAGCCAAGTGCAAACCAGAGTTCTTTGATCCTCAGCCTGGTGCATTCTTGGGGTGGTCAAAATGTTGGAAGGACAAGCTAAATGAGATTGTCTGGTAATTAGAAGCCAGGTTTAAGGTAATGTTCTGGACAGAGTTTCTGGGAGCACAATTAAGAAAATTGCCTTTTCTTTTTGATGTCTAAGCCTTGGATAGAAAAAAAATGCATATCTTACATGAAATATATCCAGGAGTTCTGGGGAGAGCTGTATAATTAAAGTTACAACCACAGTTTTAATGTCTGCATACTACACTAAACTTTCTTTAACATATCAAGTTGTGTGTTCTGTTTTTGCCTGATTTAACACTGAAAAACTGGCATCAGTGGTGAAAGACAGTGAAAATATTTCTCTTTTGTATTTAGGGCATGGAGGAAATCTATTTAAAACCAGTATTTTTTCAGATAAGAAAATTATGGACTGTAGTTTATCTGAAAAGCAAAGACAGAAATGAAGATGAAACTAAGACTGATCCACTATTTTCTATTATCTGCCTTTTATGAAGAACTGAACTTATATTAAATAAATAATTATATATATTAATCCTCTAGAGAATGTATCAGGTAATAAAAAGCTGTGAAGAAGTCAGTCTTCTGGTAATTCACCTCTAATTAATTCTTTTCAGCAAGCCATGTTTCTTTTGCTGGGTAGATAGAGTACCTTCCAGAATTTCTTCCCCAAGCTGTGATTCTTGCAAACTCTTGCCTTTCATCTCATATCTCATCTTCCCTTAAAGGTATAAAGGCTTATTATCTGTTTAAGGAAGAAAATGCCACATGTGTTATAGTGAAGGTGGCATTTTCTTTGCAAAATTTTGGTATAGGATTCCTTGTGTTGCCTTATCTACCTCCCTTTTCTCCACTGTTTTCATTAGCATTTCCTTGGATTTACCTTGATTGTGAGTTTTCTCCAGTAAATGACATTGGCATTGGAAAAGCCAGGATGGCTTTCCTGCTGTGTCAATAATGATACTAAGGACACTGTCATTTCCTCATAAACTTTAACTTGATGGTATAACTGTGCTTCTTTTCTTGAGCTTGTAAAATTCATTTCTTCTTAAGTGTTCTATTTGGCCTTCGATTTTGTTCAATTTTTCTATTTAATTCAGTTTCACAAATATTTACTAATGATTATGTTTGGTTGGACCAGTGTAGGATCAAGATGTGAAAAGACTGTATCAATTTTTTGTTAAGGAATCGAAACTTGAGAAGACAGCCAAATTCAGGATGGGCCAACTGTTCTAAGAAAGATGTAGTTAGGCATACTGGAGAAAAATTAGATGAAGGTACGCTCATAACGCCATGAAAACTGTCAAGGATCTCTCCATTTTGTCTCTTTCAAATTCTAGTATCAATTAATTTTAATTGAAATCAGCATTGTCCACAGTATGTTCCTTGTAACACTACATCTAGAAGATGCTCTGTGAAAAAAACCACTTCATGACCATTTAAGAATAGGAAATATCATACACACATTCACTTCTTGGAAACGTAAAATGCACACCAGAACATACGAGGTTTTCATCAGCAAAGGATGAAAGGAAAATCTGTTTAATTGGGACTGGGTGCTGGAAAACCCACTTGAGTGCACACATTATAGTGTACAAGGACCCAACTTCAACACCCCCCACCCCCAGGTTCTCACTTGCAGGAGGGAAGCTTCACAAGTGGTGAAGCAGTGCTATATATGACCTTATCTATCTCCCCTTTCCCTCTCAATTTCTTTTTGCCTTTATCCACAAATAAATAAAATGTTTGAAAAAGAGTTAAAAATTAATAATTTTTCTGATCTTATATATTCACATATTACTCTTTTTTTAACTGCCACCTGGGTTATCATTGAGGGTTCATACTAAAATTACAAACCCATGTTTCATGTTCAGTATATATTGAAATTATGTGGTTAATAACATTGCTAAAACAACTCAGCTCATTTTTCCTCAATAAAAATAACAGCTAAGAAAAAGAACAAAGCAATAGTGGCAAAATGTAATTTACCATAAAAAAATACATTCAAATCAAATATATGATGGAAAAATACTTTATGTTAAATCAGGAGACACTTCAATTGTTTTGTTTGTAAGACTATGACATCTCCCTTTTCACATATTACTCAGAACTCTGTGTATAATCTAAATTTAAAAAAAGTTTTACCTTTTTATTTACTTTGAAATTTACTTATTTGTTGAGATTGGGCAGTAGTGCAGAGGGTTAAGCTCATGTGGCATGAAGCACAAGGACCAGCGTAAGGATCCTATTTGAAGCCCCAGGCTTCCCACCTGCAGGGAAGTCGCTTCACAAGCGGTGAAGCAGGTCTACAGGTGTCTATCTTTCTCTCTCCCTCTCTGTCTTCCCCTCCTCTCTCCATTTCTCTCTGTCCTATTCAACAACAACAATAAAACAACAAGGGCAACAGAAGGGAATAAATATTAAAAAATTAATGTTTTACTTTAAAAATCACTGTATTTGAGCGGTTAATGGTTTGCAGTACAATTGTTGGCACATATGTACAATTTCTCATCTCTCTGTTACTCCCCCCACTCCATTTAGGTCATTTCCCACCATCAAGCACTAGGATCTCAGCACCCGGCGCCTCTCTATCCCTTTCCCTCCTCTCTTTCCTCAGAGTCTTTTATTTTGGGGCAATACACCACACACCAAGTCCTGTTTTTGTTTGTTTTAATTTTTTTATTATCTTTATTTATTGGGTAGAACAGCCGAAATTGAGAGGGAAGGAGGGGATAGGGAGACACCTGCAGCCCTGCTTCACCACTCGCAAAGCTTTCCCCCTGCAGGTGGGGGCCAAGGGTTCGAACCTGAGTCCTTTGGCAATAACTCATCGCTCAACCAGGTGTGCCACCACCCGGACCTGTTTTTTTTTTAATTAGTGATTTAATATTGATTGACAAGACTCTGATATAAGAAGGGTAAATTTCCATACAATTTTTACCACCAGAGTTCCATATTCTCCCTCTTCTCCACTGGAGGTTTTCTTAATTTTTTAAAAAACATTTATTTATTGGATAGAAATAGCCAAAAACTGAGAGAGAAAGAGGGTGATAGAAAAGGAGAGAGACAGAGACATTTGCAGCCCTGCTAACCACACCACTCTCAAAGCTTCCCCCCACCATGTACTCAAACCCAAGTCGTGCGCTCAACTAGGTGCGCCACAACCCAGCCAAAGTGCTTTCTTTTCTTTCTTTCTTTCTTTCTTTCTTTCTTTCTTTCTTTCTTTCTTTCTTTCTTTCTTTCAATATTTATTTATTTTCCCTTTTGTTGACCTTGTTTGTTTTTTATTGTTGTAGTTATTATTGTAGTTATTGATGTCGTCGTTGTTAGAACAGAGAGAAGTGGAGAGAGGAGGGAAAGACAGAGGGGGGAGAGAAAGATAGACACATGCAGACATGCTTCACCACCTGTGAAGCCGCTCCCCTGTAGGTGGGGAGCTGGCGACTCAAACAGGAATCCTTATGCTGTAACCAGCTGCGCTACCGCCCAAATCCCTTCTTTCTTTTCTTTCTTCTAGAGCACTGCTCAACTCTGGTTTATGATGGTGTGGGGGATTGAACCTGGGACTTTGGAGCCTCAGGCATGAGGATCTCTTTGCATAACCATTATGTTATCTACCCCAACCATATATAAATTTACTTTGTGGTTTCTACTTCTTTCTTTCTTCTTTCTTTCTTTCTTTCTTTCTTTCTTTCTTTCTTTCTTTCTTTCTTTCTTTCTTTCTCCCTTCCTCCCTCCCTCCCTTCCTTCCTTCCTCCCTTGCTCCTTCCCTCCCTTCCTTTTCTTTCTTTCTTCCTAGACAAATCTACACTTAGTGGCTATTTTTCCTTTTTTTTTTTTTTTTTTTACTACATAAGATACAGAGAAATGGAGAGGGTATGAGAGAGAGAGAGAGAGAGAGAGAGAGAGAGACCTGCAAAACTGTTTTATCACTTGTGAAACTTTCCCCCTGCTCTTGGGGAGTGGGAGCTTGAGCCCAGGTCCTTGCACACAGTAACTTTTGTACTCTACAGGGTGCATGGTTACCTGTCCTTGTTTCTTAAGTTTTACCTATGAGTGAGATCATGCAGTATTAAATATTTATTTATTTTTATGAGAGAGAGAGAAATCAGAGCACCACTCAGCTCTGTCATATGCACTGATGGGTACTGAACACAGGATTTCATATATGAGATTCCTATGTTCTACCACTGAGACATCTTCCTGGCCTTACTTTTTATTAATATGACTACTAGAAAATTTGAAATTATACACATTATCTTTCTACAGAAAATAGTAATTGACTAGAAAACAGGAACTGATATTTTCCATATACTTTGCACTTTCTTATATCATACAGAAAGGTATTATACATGAAGAAGATATACCAGTTGATTGTATTAATTTGGTTGGCAAGGTGAGTTTTTGCTGGGAGAATTAATGAATTGAAACTTAATCTCCAAGATGTTCAAAATTTTACTCAATACTATATATGCATGTGGATTGTTCATGCTATAAATTCTCTGCTTCAAAATATAAATCACATAGAATAGTGTCTAGTAACAGTAAGTAGATGTTGGCTATCAGTTTCTGGATCCATTGTGCGGTTCTTCTTAGCTCTACTATAGCATTTGGCAATTTCTATTCCAGTATTTCTATTTTATTATTTCTTATTTAATTCTTATTTTCCATTCTACTGAGACTCCAGTAAATGTTATTTTGTTTTAGGCATTTTCAAACTGCAAAGCTATTCTCTGTTGTATAATCTATATTTACTGAATAGATTATGGTTGCTTCCCTTATACCAAGATCTTACTCCTTGGCAGCTAAGGGGAAATATTAAGACGTAAATTTTCACCATTGCTGCCTTTGTTTTAGTGGAATCTTCAGAGAAGTATATGGAACTTAGAATGCCCATATAATATAAGTAGGAAATAGTTAAACTCAGATGTTCTATTATTTATAGAAATTAAACAAGATACAAATATCACTTGGAGAAGTCATGTGCCTCTGTATTATAGTAATACCAACCAGTGGTATCTTATAACTATCTATCCAACAGCATGGTGAGTGGGTTTATGATAACTATTTCTACTGAGCATCTGGAAGAAACAATCCCCGATTCTGTTAATTCCAGAGTTTGACGAGAAGGCAGCCTTCAAGATTTGTGATATGAAAGTGTGATAGAAAAGAAAAAAAAAAGTTGGATTTGGGAAGTGTTTTCTGAGGCATGAGTCAAAGTAAAAAAAATAAAGGAAATAACACAGCAGAAAATAAACTGCAGATGCTTATAATCAAACAAAAGTGTGCCTATTTCACTCATACTTAGCATCCAAGGAGAATTAAAGTGAAAATAAATCTGATGTTCTCATCTTTCATGCAGAAGCAGAGCATATGCACAAAAAAACAATACTGAATATAACTATCAAAAATATGGCTTAAAATTATGGCATAATGTAACATAACATGCAGTAGTCTGCATTTGAACATAAGGTTTTTCATTTTGTCAGGGGTTGGTTGAGTAGAGTCTTGAATTTTTTTTTTTAGTTTTAGAGTATTGGTCATTTCTCCAGAGTACTTTGCTTTGACAATACATTACACTCAGTCCAAATTTCACCCTAAGTTTTTTCCCTTCTATCCTTCCTCCTCTTAAATTCCACCTATAAGTGAGCCCCCCCCCTTTTTTTTTCACTTATCTCAGTTACTGTAATTCTCTGTGAAAAGGGGCATTGGAATTCTGTTGCATAATGGTGAAAATAGATCTCAGTTTGAGTTTGTGAGATTTTTTACAAACACCTATCATTGGGAGCTGAAAAATTATTCACACATACTGTAAACTATTACACTCTCAATAAAATGGTAAAAAAAAAGAAAAAAATCATATTGGGCTTCTTACATGTACTTAATGAGAATATATGTGTATGAATGTACTTATTACATGTGTATGAGAAAGAAGAAAAAATTGGTTCATTCTACATGAACTCTTTGTGGACAGAAAAAAAAAGATTTATTGAAAAAGAAAAAAGCTCATGAAAGAAAAATGGATGAGAAACGGTCACAGATGAAAAGTAAGAAATCTATAAAAAAAGGCATGGGAGGAGAGACTTTCTGAAGTAAAGGTTGTTGGAGTCCTGTTCTATCTCTGTATTTTTAGCTAATTAAAAAAATATTAAGAAAGTAAAAGGTATAGGATATTACGGCTTTTAAAACAATTCCAAAATAATATTCTATTGGAAACACCCAGTTTTTTGCAATAATCTCTTTCTTTGAATACTATTTTCTAATTTTTAACATCTTATTTTAAACAAATCTTACTAATCTTTCTCTAACATAAGCAACCCCACTATTTCAAACTTTTTTTTTATTTGCCTCCAGGTTTCACTGTGGCTTGGTGCCAACACTACAAATCCACTGCTCCTGGAGGCTATTTTTCCCATTTTGTTGT
Source organism: Erinaceus europaeus (assembly GCF_950295315.1). Lineage (NCBI taxonomy): Eukaryota > Metazoa > Chordata > Mammalia > Eulipotyphla > Erinaceidae > Erinaceus > Erinaceus europaeus. Next base: position 91,109,967 of record NC_080169.1, on the reverse strand, counting down.
CCTTGTTGTGGTTAATATTGTTGTTATAGCTGTTGTTGGTGGAGGATAAGACAGAGAGAAATTGAAAGAGGACGGAAGACAGAGAGGAGGAGAGAAAGAAAGACACCTGCAGACTGTCTTCACTGCTTGCAAAGCGACCCCCCTGCAGGTGGGAAAATAGGGGCTGGTACCAGCATCCTGACACCAGTCCTTGCGCTTTGCACCACGTGATCTTAACCCGCTGAGCTACCGCCCCCTCCCTATTTTAAACCTTTTAAGATTTTCATTTTACTGAGATTTATTTATTTTTGTGAGAGAGAGATATACAGAGAGAAAGCAGAACCACCCTTAGTTCTGACTTACAGTGGTGTGGGTATTGAAATTGAGTCCTCTTAAGAATTCTGGGAATGCCAATCCTATAATCTAACACATTGAACTATTTCAGAGGTCCAAGATTTAAATCTTATTTTATTCTTTTTTTTTTTTTTTTTGCTTTTGCAATTTTAAAAATATTTAATTTTTATTATTTATTGGATATAGAGAGAAAGAATTGTGAGAGAAGGGGAAGGTAGAAAAGGAGTATAAGAGAGAGACACCTGCAGCATTTCTTCATCACTTAAAACTTTCTCTCTGCAAGTGGGGATGGGGGTTTGGACCAGCTTCCTAGTATAGTGTCACATATGTGTTCAACCTGGTGCACCACCACCTAGCCTCTAAGATTTAAATTTTAATTTCATTTCTGAGCATATCTCCCCAAAATTACGAAAAATCAATTATTTCTCATAAGGTTCAGTGAGACATTTATAAAGAGTATAAATGACATCCAAGTTTTACTCCCTAGGACTGCATGCTCCCTTTCTCTCTCATAAAATGAAAATAAATAAAATAATTTAAAATTAATTAAAAAATTCAGTGACATTATAAAAAAAAATCATACTCCCTAGCCTGACCTTTAAGGTTTTTACAACTTGGCCCAACTTACTAGCTTGGCCTTATCACCCATGACCAACTTTGTATATTACACAGACTAGCCAGTTTGGGCAACTTGTTTCCCCATATTTGTGGCCTGGCAGGCCTAGCTTCCAACTCTGCACACCCAGCTCCACCCAATGGCCAAAGTTCAGCTCAGTTCCAAGATTTGCCCAGCATCTTGGTCTCTCAACCCCAAGGGCCTCCTCAGCACATTGCTGAAATATCTTCTTTTCACTTCCTCTACTTTATTTTACACACACCTTGACCCTCCCCCCAAACCCCTCCCATCCCCCACAAACACCATACACACAACCTATTGTAAAGGATACCTTTGCTGGTCCTGGAGATGGCGCAGTGGAGATAAGGCATTGGATTCTCAAGCATAAGGTCCCGAGTTCAATCCCTGGCAGCACAAGTTCCAGAGTGATATCTGGTTCTTCCCCTCTCTCCTCCTATCTTTCTCATTAATAAATAAATAGAATCTTTAAAAAGAAGAGTCACCCATGCTTTAAAAATTTAAATTAAATAAAATAAACAGTACCTTTGTCTGAAATTCTGTCTGCTAATTACTAGCAATGTCATTTTGGTCATTACATAATCTCTCTGTGCCTCAGTTTTCTCTTTATATTTATAAAATTAGGATTATAATACCACCTACTTCATTAGGTTGATGAGAAAAAATTTTAAAAATCTCTGTAAAACAGCACTTCTTCTGGGACTAGCTACTACTAGTAATAGTAGTGGTTTTAGTCAAATGAAAACCATTAGCAGTGTTTAATATTTTTCTATCTCTGACAGCACTTCATGTTATCTCACACATTGTATGTAATAAATAAATATTTATGGAACAAAAAACAATGGACAAAAAGTGAGAAATTTTAAAATGAGCATCAGTACAATTACTTACTTTAAAAACTGTTTTAGAAGTGCTCTCTTAACAAATTTAGGACTTTTATTGACATAGTGAATCACATTGATTGACTTATATATATATTGAACTAGCTTTGCATTCCTAGGATAAACTCCACTTGGTTGTGATTAACAAGCTTTTTAATATTCTGCTGTATCCAGTTGGGTAGGATCTCGTTCGATATTTTAGCATCTATGTTCATCAGAGATATTGGTCTTTAGTTTTCCTTTTTTTGTTGTGCCCCTATCTGCTTTTGGTATCAGGGTGATGTTGGCTTCATAGAAGGTGGAAGGGAGTATTCCCATGTCTTCAATCTTTTGGAGGAGCTTTAAAAGTATAGGTATTAAACGTTTCCTGAATGTTTTGCAGGATTCATTTGTAAAGCCATCTGTCCTAGTCATGTATCTGTCCTAGTCATGTTGGGAAGGTTCTTTTTTTTTTTTTTTTCTGAGCCGCTGCCTGGGGCTGTGTCTGAACTCATCGGGGTTCCACTGCTGGGCTTGCACTTGGAGGCTCTTTCTCACAAAGCTTCCATCCCACCTCTCGCTTTAGCTGCTGCAGTGGCTTGTCTGCCAGCCGCCAGCAGGTTTGGTGTGATCTGGGTAAAGTGGAGTGCCAGGCCCTCCATGAACGGGGACCAGTCATCCCCAGGGCACACTGCTTCCTGGTGGTGATGGCTGGAACAGGGCCTGGTGTCAGTTTTTGAAGCTGTCTACCCTTGAAGTAATAATGGTTGGCTTCCTCTAGTCTCTGTGTCTTCTGTTTCTAAGGGGCAGGACCCTTGAACTTCTTCTATGGTGTGGGGCTTATGCATGAGGGGCTCAGCCAGCTCTATTCTCCCCCCTCCATTTGTTTCATGTGGACAGAAAGAAAGAGACAGAGATGGAGAGACATCATAGGAGGCCCAGGTGGTGGCACACCCGGTTAAGCACACATAGCAGGAAGTGCAGGGGCCTGTTCCCCCCTGCAGGGGGTACGCTTCTGTGAAGATCAGCAGGTGTCTTTCTTTCTCTCCCCATCTCCCCCACCTCTCTCACTTTCTGTCTCATCCATAATAAATGGCCACCAGGAGCTATGGATTTGTAGTGCTGGCACCAAGCTCCAGCGATAACCCTGGAGACAAAAAATGAAAACAAAAAAGAGAGACTGTAAGGTTGCTCCACCATCCATGGCTCCCCTATGTGGTACCAGGGCTCTAACCCAAGGCCTGGGGTGCGGTGAGCTCTCAGCTGGGCCCTGACCAGACTTCCGATGGGCAGCAGCGCCATGTCCCCCATGAGCGGGCGGGTGCAGGCAGCGTGGGCAGCAGGGCACTCGTCTCTGCCCGCTGACTGCTCGGCTTCTTTCCGCAGCTGAAGATCAAGGAGAAGCAGTTGGCCAGCGACCAGGAGCAGCTGGCCAGCAAGCTGGACAGGGCGCTGTCGCTCACCAAGCAGGACAAGCTCAAGTCGCCCTTCAAGTTCTCCGACGCCGGGGGCAAGGCCAAGGCCAGCAGGGGCTGCGCCAGGTACCTGCCGCCCTACGACAGCCTGCTGGGCAAGGACCGCAAGGCGCTGGCCAAGGGCCTCGGCCTGGCCCTGAAGGCCTCCCGCGAAGGTAAACACAGAAGGGCGGCCAAGGCCAGGAAGACGGAGGCGGGCTTCAAGGCGCGAGGCCAGCCCAAGCTGGCCCACTCCCCGTTGCCTCGGAAGTGAGCAGCTACTCCTACAGTAAGTAGCGGCCGCCACCCCGCACCGTCCTGGGGGCTCCCTTCCCCTCCACCTTTCCGCCATGAGCGCCCTCGGCCCGCTTCCTCTAGGGCTGCGGCCGGATCGGGGAAGGTTCTTAATAACTGTTTCAACTTCTTTGTCTGTGATTGGTCAATTGAGGTTCTGTAGTTTTTCCTGGTTCAGTTTTGGAAGGGTATATGCTTCTAAGAATTCTATTTCTTCATGGGGTTGATTAGAAAAATAAATAATAAAAAAAACTCTATTCTCTAGCTTGGTGGCATATAGTTGTTCATAGAATCTTTGCATGATTTTTTCGGATTTCTGTGGTGTCTGTTGTTCTGTCTCCCCTATCATTTACAATGATCCTGGGTCCACTCCCAGAGGGATAAAGAATGGGGAAGCTTTCAAAGGAGGGGATGAGATATGGATCTCTAGTGGTGAAAATTGTGTAGAATTCTACACCTCTTATCCTATGGTCTTGTCAATATTTCCATTTTATAAAGACAAAAATTTAGGAATTACTAGGTGCCCTCCAGGAAAAAAAAATCTAAATTTTTATTATCTAGGATTGAACCTGGAGCTTCATAGATGGAAATAATGTATTCTACCCTGACTTACATCTTGGTCCTTCCAATCTAATATGTTAAAGGAAGAACTAGAGTAAAAACAATGCTACATTGTTAGAAATTTATAGGTTAGACTTCATTTGAAAATACAAGCTTTAGTGCACCAGACTAGAGAAACAAACATGCATCTTAATTTCCATTAAGATATCCCTAGGGAGTCGGGCTTTAGAGCAGCGGGTTAAGCGCAGGTGGCGCAAAGCACAAGGACCGGCATAAGGATCCCGGTTCAAACCCCGGCTCCCCACCTGCAGGGGAGTCACTTCACAGGCGATGAAGCAGGTCTGCAGGTGTTTATCTTTCTCTCCTCCTCTCTGTCTTCCCCTCCTCTCTCCATTTCTCTCTGTCCTATCCAACAACGATGACAACAACAATAATAACTACAACAATAAAACAACAAGGGCAACAAAAGGGAACAAATAAATAAAATTAAATATTTTTTTAAAAAAAAGATATCCCTAAACTACTCTGAACTGACAGAATGAAAATGGAGTGCAGTCCCTAATGATAGCTGAATGAAAACATTTTTTTTTTACCTTTCTGGATTGCACTTTATGCCCACTGCCTCATTAAAGCTTATTGCTTTAAGGATATAGACTTATGAAAAAGGGTTTAAAAGTGAAACTAAAAAAAAAAGGAAAGAAAAAGAAATCAATGCAATATGTGGCCATGCCTATTCTTTCCTATCAGTGCACAGAAACTGAAGAACCACTCTTTAACCTTTGAAAATCAATGTGTACTTCATGGAAGAGAACTGCTGCCATTCAGTTACCATATTTCCCCCCTGCTGTCTTGTAACTATGTCCTGCACTAAATTTAACATGTCCCCAGACTCCTATTTAATTCCCGCAGCTGGGAGACAGGACTAACCCAGCCAAATCTATTTTCCTAGAGTATCTACAGATCTGTCCTTCAATTATTTGTTGTCTCCACTATAATGGTCTTTAACTAAGCTCTAATGGATTTTTATCACATAGTTGCTGCCTTAATCAGAGAAAAGAATTTTATGGGTTTATTAACCGTGCTCTTTTTCAAAAGCTACTGATGAAGCATTTGTCTTATAGTTGCAAGCAGCCAGAACATACAATGGAGGCGGGTAGTGGCTTTCCTAGCAGTGGTCTAAAGGTAGCTGTCACATTGAGCTCCAAAAAGTCTGTTTACAATAGTGCCAACTGAGCAGATTGAAGTTTCAATTCTCCTCTAGCTCTTATCAAAAGAATACACAGCCAATTTCACCTTACCATTTTAGTCCTCAAGACAGTTCCAGCAAGCAATAGGAAAATTCCTCCTCCATTCCCCATATCCCAATGCAGCTAATTTACGTCTGAAAACTTAATGACATATGAGGCGAAAAAATGTTTTCAACCATGAGACTGTGCTTACAACAAAGTTTACTTTGGCCTACTCAACCAATAGACCCACTAAACACCATAACCTCTGACTTCTAGGAATGTGGCAATTTAAGCCACACAGCCACTTTATATGTTAAATTCATGGCACCCAAACAACTGCCAAACACAAGGAAACTTCCTGTATTCCAGCAATCATCTACTTCACCCCTGTCAATTTACAATGTGTACATGAGATATTTAGACCAACACCAAACAAGCTGAAGGCCTGTTAGAAGCAAAACACTAGAAATAAGCAGTGAGTTGTGTCTTAAAGGAAATAGAACATTTTATCTAGTTATTTGTATTACACGTTGTAGGGAAATTTTGAGGATATGGTTGAGTGTGGTGGACCCTCCCATTGAAAGATGGGGGCCTGAGGAACACGGTCTTCCTGTCAGCCTCTCTCTACCAGAGATTGAGCATGAGAGAGAACGGCATTCAGGTTCAGCTTCACCTGTCAGACTACCTCACAGGGACTCTGCATTCCCAATACAATAGCTTACTTCCTTGTCTTTAAACCAAATAGTCTGCTTATTCAAAAGCTACCAGAAGTTATCATACCTGACCCATCTTCTCTCCGGCCTCAGGACACCTCTTTGTCTGCTAGCCATTGATAACCCTGCTTCTTCATTCCCTAAAGGGCTCTCCTGCTTGCACAGATGCTATCAGAGGCCCCTTTTCTCATTTCTTTGTTCTTGCCCTTCTGAATAAGACTATAACCAAACCTCACCCTCCTGACATGTAAGGACCCCTACATCCATGCACATCAAAGCCTAACTTCGCCATTCCTTTGATCGCTCACCTTATAGTTTTCCCAACCCCTTACCTCTCTCTGCCCCTTGTCTGCTTTAACCATATATAGTATAAACAAGCTACTTCCTCCTGCAACCCCTTAAAATCCTTGCCTCTCGGATCAATAAACGGGTTGTCCATCAGACATTCCCCTGGTGATCTCTTGTTGTGTCGCTAGCTACGAACACTGAGAAAGACCCAGTCGACATGCTCCTGCTGCCTCGGAGCACATTCTCCCAGGCATCCACTTCTGGTGTACAACAGAGCGGCCATGCCAGGGAGTTTGTGCCTGAGAGAGGCCTCCCCACAAGAAGAATGGCGACACGTAGGATAAATATTATTTTCAAAATTAATAGCTATCTGAATGCCCTTTGAATATCTTAGATTCATTTCCAAATGTCCCTTTAAATTTACTGGTCATTACCTGATGACAATTAGCAGAAAAATTCTTGGTGCAAATTTAGTTATGATTAACTCATCATTATCATAAACTTTTCTACCTGGGCTCCAGAGCAAACATTTAAATGGGTTATATGTACTTCTCTGCCCTAAGTAATCAGATGAAAAATCAAATCATTATATAAATTTTCAACTTCAATTATGTTGGTGTACTCTAATCATTAAAAAATAAATATTTGTTTTGATAAGATTCATTGTATAGTGACAGGTACTTTCCATCATCTCCAAAAAATGAAAATAAAGTTAATAAAATCATGGAAAAATATTTTAAAATGCATTTTATATGTTTTCATAATTAGATGAATTCTGCACAAGATTATACTAGGTTAGTAATGCATATATCTGCACAAATATTTTATCATATTTACTACATGGGTCTGAATTTACTAATTGTTTATACTTGTATATTCTAAGTTTTAATGGATAATAAGCTAATAAAGCAGAGGATACTTTTAGTATAATGGTTTATATATTTAGTCTTCTATGTAGAAAATGTTACCTTAGAGGAATAAAACAAAGCAAAAAAAAGCAAATAAAATAAAATAATAAAGCATCTAAGCCACACCTAGTTAAGCACATATTTCCACATGCAGGGATCTTGGTTCGAGTCCCCACTCCATATTTGCGGGGGGGGGGGTCTTCATGAGCTGTGAAGCAGATCTGCAAGTGTCTATTTTTCTCTCTATCTATCTCCCCCTCCTCTCTCAATTTCTCTCTGTTCTATTCAACAAAGTAGAAAATGGAATAAAAAAAGGAAAAAAATAGCCACCAAGAGAGATGGATTAATACTGCTGGTACTGAGTACCAAAGATAACCCTGGTGGCAAGTAAATAAATAAATATGAAAATAAAAAATAAAATAAAATTAATGTATTTTAGTTCTTCTCTAATGGGATTTATAAAATCAAACTCTCCTTTTTCCTCCATGAGACATTAAAAAGCCCCAAAGTGCCTTGATTTCATTTCTATCCTAACTTCATATTATATAATACTTTCTGATCCCCCCCCTCAATAGTTTTTATTATTCCACTGTTTGGCTGTAGTCCACAGTGGTGATAGGGAACAGAATAGGGACCTCTGAATACAGGAAGCTCTGAGGTCCCTGGTTTAATCTCTAAAACCATCAAAAACCAGAGCTGAGCAGTGCTCTGTTCCTCTATCTTTATCTCTGTAAACTCTCATACATTTTTTTAAAAATATTTTATTCCCTTTTGTTGCCCTTGTTGTTTTATTGCTGTAGTTATTGTTGTTATTACTAACGTTGCTGTTGCTGGATAGGATAGAGAGAAATGGAGAGAGGAAGGGAAGACAGAGAGGGGGAGAGAAAGATAGACACCTGAAGACCTGTTTCACCACCTGTGAAGCGACTCCTCTACGGGTGGCGAGCCCGGGGCTCAAACCTGGATTCTTACACTGGTCCTTGCGCTTTGCGCAGCCTGTGCTTAACCTGCTGCACTACCACCCAACTCCCTCATTTTTTTTTTTTAAACTGGATCCTCTAGTGCATGAAAGTTTGATGTTCCTATATGCTGCCTATGGTGTTATTCCCCAGGTTCTTATAAGATATTTTAAAACATGCAGTATGACATACTGAGTTCAAAAATTTGACAGATTTATTAGGGGAAACATCAAGACCATGGTCAGTTGGTTCTTAGAATAATCATCAGTCATAGTTTTGCTATGTGGAGATAATGTACACTCTGCTTCAATGACCTGGAAAACTAACAAAGTAAAGTTAGAGTTTGGTTTATAATAATTATTTTAACCAGCATTATTCATGTAACGTCATGAATATTCACTATTGTTAGAGGTCAGTCTTGCAGCTAAATGAAGCCTATGGACATTAGTTCCTAGTTCTTTCTATTATACATATGTAAGGAAATACATAGCTGACTTAATTTCCGAGGAAATATAGCTGACTTAATTTCTGACTTTCATACTTACTAATTTTTAATCTTTTTACAAGTAATATGAAGTAGTGAAAATTTGTCATTAAACTGAATTAGTAATATATCTTAACTTCACCATTAATCCTGGACAAGTTAGTGACCTTTTCAAACCTTGTTTCTTATCTATTTTTAAAAAAAGTTCACATAGTGGGGTTATTGTGAAGCAACATAATTAAGGCTCCTGTCAAGAGTAGCACACAATAGGTACTTGGGAAATGGACATGTTTTAATATTTCCCCTCTATTTCCTCTGCTTAGAGTACCTTTCCCTCTAATTTTCTGTATCCTATTCATTAGAACCACAGTTACCATACCTTTAGCTAAAATTTTCAGATGGTCCGTGAAAGACAAAGAAACTAAAGAAGAAATTGAATTAAAGTGGCTTTGATTTCATTAGATGAAATGACCAGATAGAAACAAAAGCTTAAACATCTACCAAACAAGCCATAGAGATATTAGGGTACTATCAGTGGTTTATTTTTTCAAGTAAAGTAACCCATATTGTTCATATTTTCCATCTAGTTTAGCTTAGTATCTTTAATACAACATTGGCTCCTCTAAGCACTCTCACATTTCACTCTTGGTTCTTGCTCCTTTATTATTATTTTTTTATTGAACATTTGTTCATATGCATTGTAAAAACAAATAGAAATTAACCATAGTGATGGCTAAAATATAAACCACAAATTTGACTGAGTCAAAGAAGGTAATTTTGGGTAACTCAAAATTCCATGTCTCTGTGTATTTCAGTCCCTTTGTCAACTTATTAAATGATAAACGAATGAGATCAGATGAACAGTATAAATATTAATCCATCTTAAGAGTTCTATATGTTTTTGGTCAGACCCTGAATTCGAAAGGAAATCTGATCTGGTTTTTGAAAACAAGTCATGTCTTAACGATGATTTGCCTTGAAGAAGTTCCCAGAAAATACATGACTGAGCCTGGTGACAAACAGTCAGAAATCCTGTTTCTCCTCAACTGAGAACATTAAAAAAAAAACAACTCATCTATTTTGTACATTCTTTAATTTCAGAAGATGTAGAGAATTTTTTTGTCAACAAAAAAGAAAGCATATTTATTTTAAAGCATGTATTTTGTATTTAGACATGGAAATGAAGAAAATCTAATTTTTCAGAAAATTTCTTTTTTTAACATTTTTATGTATTTATTATTGTATTTATGTATTTATAATTGAGGGGTGAGGGAGGGGAGATAGAGAGGGAGAGAGACAGAGAAACACAGCCCTATTTCATCTTTCATGAAGCTTTTCCCCTGTGGATGGGAACCAGGAGCCTAAACCTGGGTGATTATGCACAGCCAAAGAAACAATCACACAAACAAAGAGGCCACTCACAGAATGGGAGAAGATCTTCACATGCCATACATCAGACAAGAGACTAATCACCAAAATATACAAAGAGCTCAGCAAACTTAGCACCAAAAAAGCAAATGACCCCATCCATAAATGGGCAGAGGATATGAACAGAACATTCACTCCAGAGGAGATCCAAAAGGCTAACAAACATAAAAAGAATTGCTCCAGGTCACTGAATGTCAGAGAAATGCAAAGAAAGACAACACTGAGATGCCACCTCACCCCTGTGATAATGGCATACATCAAAAAGGACAGCAGCAACAAATGCTGGAGAGGCTGTGGGGACAGGGGAACCCTTTTGCACTGCTGGTGGGAATGTAAATTGGTCCAGCCTCTGTGGAGAGCAGTCTGGAAAACTCTCACAAGGCTAGATATGGACCTTCCATATAAGCCAGTAATTCCTCTCCTGCTGTTATACCCCAAGGACTCTGTAACACCCATCCAAGAAGATGTGTGTACTCCTATGTTCATAGCAGCACAATTCATAATAACCAAAACCTGGAAGCAACCCAGGTGCCCAACAACAGATGAGTGGCTGAGAAAGCTATGGTATATATACACAATGGAATACTATGTAGCTATCAAGAACAATGAACCCACCTTCTTTGACCCATCTTGGACAGAGCTAGAAGGAATTATGTTAAGTGAGCTAAGTCAGAAAGATAAAGATGAGTATGGGATGATCCCACTCATCAACAGAAGTTGAGAAAGAAGATCAGAGGGAGTCGGGCTGTAGCGCAGCGGGTTAAGCGCAGGTGGCGCAAAGCACAAGGACCAGCATAAGGATCCCGGTTCGAACCCCGGCTCCCCACCTGCCGGGGAGTCGCTTCACAGGCGGTGAAGCAGGTCTGCAGGTGTCTATCTTTCTCTCCTCCTCTCTGTCTTCCCCTCCTCTCTCCATTTGTCTCTGTCCTATCCAACAACGACAACAACAATAATAACTACAACAATAAAACAACAAAAGGGAGTAAATAAATAAAATAAATATTTTTTAAAAAAAGAAAGAAGATCAGAAAGGGAAACTGAAAGCAGGATCTGACTAAATTGAAAGTATGGCACCAAAGTAAAAAAGTAAAAAAGGGTGGTGGGGGGGATGAGGGGGTGGGGTTGGGGGGGTGCTATGGGACACAATCTTTTGGTGATGGGAATGTGTTTATGTACACACCTATTAAATTGTATTCATATAAATCACTATTTAATTAATATGAAAAGGGAAAAATTGATTGTATGTCTAACAAAAGGACTTTTCAAAGCTAACCCAATTACCAAATAATGTGATGATAAAAATAACTGTCCATTGTCTTCTTGAACCCTAATACAGCAGGAACCTCACATTTCCACTGTAGAGCCTAAACTTCCCCCAGTCCTGGGACCCTAGGGTAGGGCCCACTTTCCCATATGTTTCTCCCAATTCTTATCAAATAATATTGCATCCGCTGATTGCAACCTAATCAACACAATGAGTGCCACCCCAGCATGCTTCACTTCATACTATGTCCAGAGACTGCAGGTGTGGAATGACAACCCTTCAGCTTCTTCACTCGGGTGAGACCTTTCCTTTCATAGTATTCTCTAACTCCATCCCAGGTGGTTCACTTCCCAACAAAGTCAGAAAACCTAGATATAGACCAGGTTCCAGGAGATAGAGCATATGTTCACAGGCATCCATAAACTAGGGCAAATATATACCTGAAAGCAGTAGTATACTAGAGTTTGCAGTGAGTACCCCCCAACACTTCATCTCCACTATTCCAACCTTTGGGTCCATGATTCTTCAACAATTTGTTTGGCTTTGTATGTTAACTCTCTTTCAGCTACCAGGTTCCTGATGCCATCAGGATGCCGGCTAGGCTTCCCTGGACTGAAGACCCCACCAACGCGTCCTGGAGTTTTGCTTCCCCAGAGACTCACCCCACTAGGGAAAGAGAGAGGCAGACTGGGAGTATGGACCGACCAGTCAACATCCATGTTCAGCGGGGAAGTAATTACAGATGCCAGACCTCCCACCTTCTGCAACCCACAATGACCCTGGGTCCATGCTCCCAGAGGGATAGAGAATGGGAAAACTATTGGGAGGTGAGGGGATATGGAGATTGAGTGGTGGGAATTATGTGGAGTTGTACCCCCCCATACTATGATTTTGTTAATGTCTCCTTTCTTAAATAAATAAATAAATAAATAAATATATTCTAATATAATAATGAAACACATGTTATTTAATTAAATTGTTTATTTATTTATTTATTGTGGATTTGGAGCCTGGTGTATGCTCAGTTTTACTCCTTGGCCACTTTTTCATTCAGAGAGAGAGAAACAATGAGAAAGAAGCAGAAAGTAAGAGGGATATACTATAGGATCAACATTTTCTCCAGGGCCATAGTACCTCTCATCTGGTATTGGTACTTGAATACAGATTACAGCATGGTAGACATATGTTAAAACTAATGGTTCCACCCCTACTGGATAATTTCATTGTCTTCTTCTTTAGAGTCTTTGATTTACTTGTAACACCAGTATGGAATCTCTGTACAAATCACTTTCAACATATACAAAGGTCCATTTAGATAGATTTTTCTGGAAAGAATCATTGCTGCTGGCATATGGATAGGAAATTAAACAACACTCTGACAAAAGTATTTAGTGCATACCTCACGGTAATGTTATTTTGCCATTTCTCTGGGTAAATAATGCTGAGGGAACATGTATAGGTTGAATAGATCAAATAATATTGCTTCCTTTTTTCTCTATAACATCCTTTTCAATTTCAGTGATGAGACTGCCAATTAAAAATCTTATTTTGATTAAGGTCTGAAACTGATATACCTCCCAGAGCTTTGGACTCATAGCTCAATGAAAATGAACCACAGAGGCATGCAACCAATAGTCATTCAAACTTGAGTGAATTAGAACTGTGCTGTTTTGCTACACTAGTCAGAAAGCCACAGGAATTCATTCTACCACCCCAAAAGGATCTGGAGAATTGACAGAAAGTATAAAAAATGAACACAGATTGTACATAATTGAACTGCTGCATTCTTACTTCAACAACTAAGAACAAACCCAAATTTTAATTCAAAGACTTTCCTTACAAAAATATGACTTTCTAATAGCCATATTGACTATGTCTCTTTCATTCAATGATTTCTAATAAATATTTAAAATTTAATTCCATTGTAAAAAGAACAAAAACTCATATTTTGGCAGTTTTATATATATATAAAAAAGCTCACCTGGGAGAATTCTTGCTTTGTCATGAGTGTGACAGATGTGAGTGCCTGCTACACCAAATGGGAGTACTAGGGCACAAGGGGAAGCTTTCAAGTCTCATTCTGCTTTTTGTCTCTCTGTCTCTTCCTATCCAAAATGCTGACTAGGAAAGCCGAGACAGCAACTGAACAATTATCTTTAGTTTTTTTTTTTTTGTACTGTATTTGAAACTGAAAATGTATGAACAACTTTTAGGGAAAAACACATTATTCACTTATTTCATAAGTACTCACTGAGAAATTATATTGCTTCGAGAGAATTCATTGCACATTGAAAAGTACAACATAAAAGGCAGGATACACATCATTAGAGAGTTCTTGGCTACTGAGAGAAATCTTTATAACACAGTGTGATATGTACTCTGTTACAGATAAGAAAAGATAAATGAGGAATCCTGAAAGATTTTTTTTTCCATACTATGAGAAATAAACTCAAACTAAATTAATTTGTCAGGGAAAGAAAAAAAAGTGTATTTCAAGTAAAAGTGAGTGTCTGTTTAAAGAAAAAAAGAAAAGAAAAAAGGCAACTACAGAAAATAATAGTAGAATGGAAGCACACAAAATGAAATTTGAATCATAGGGGGGGACATTCTAAAAAAGAACACTAGACTTTACCCTGAAGTCATGGGGTACAGCAGTTTAACAGATAAAATAAAATCATCCTTATACCTTAGACAAATCGCTCCATTGACTAAGAATGACATTAGGTAAGATTTAGAGAATGAAGCTCTGTAAGAAATACTGAAGGCAGAAATAAAAAATATATTAAAGGTGTATAAAAGGTAAGACTTTAGTTTAAAAAACACAGAAAAAGAACAGCATTAATTTTTTTTTTCAAATCTTGGTTTATTTTTCAAGTATTTCTTTTTATTTGGAGAACTACAAAGCATGAGCTACCTCGCTTACAGCATGACCTCAGCAGAGCTCACAGTAATCTTGATTGCTCAGCTGTCTGAAACACAATCTACATTGAATGTAGGTACACAATCTACATTGAATGTAGGTACACAATCTACATTGAATGTAGAAAGTTAACATTAGTTTTTCATTGACAATAACAATGCATTTTGTAGCCTGGAAGGTGGCACAGTAGATAAAATGTTGAACTTATACATGAGGTCCCACACTGGATCCCTGGCCTTTATGTACCAGAGTGATGTTCTGGTTCTCCATGTTTTACCCTTCCTCTCCCACTAATAAGTAAAAAGTTTAAAAATAATAAAGAATAGGGCAGACAACACCACCAGTGTGTCCTGGAGCCCCACTTCCCCAGAGCTCCACCCCACTAGGGAAAAAGAGAGACAGGCTGGAAGTATGGATCTACCTGTCAACACCCATGTTTAGCCAGGAAGCAATTACAGAAGCCAGACCTTCAACCTTCTGCATCCCGTAATGACCCTGGGTCCATACTCCCAGAGGGATAAAGAATAGGAAAGCTATCAGGGGAGGGGATGGGATACGGAGTTCTGGTGGTGGGAACTGTGTGGAGTTGTACCCCTCTTATCTTATGGTTTTGTCTGGTCCCCTACGCCTACACTGAACTTCTCTGTTCCAGTCTCTTGGAAACAGAGCTGGCAGTCAGCTGAGGTAAAGAACAAACACCCCATTACAGACCCCTGCAAGCGTCAACCCGGCTTTGACCTAGCACGTTATGATTGGGCTCTCCTCAATCGCTATCGAACAGGCCATGGCCGGTGCGCCGCTATGTTCCATCGCTGGGGAGCCAGAGACGACCCGAACTGCCCCTGCAGCTACAGACAGACTATGACCCACATAGTCAAGGACTGCCACCTCTCCAGATTCAAAGGAGGTCTTAAAACTTTACATCAGGCTCAACCTGATGCTGTTGACTGGCTACAGAAGAAGGGCAAATGCTAGAAGAAGAAGAATGGTTTTGTCAGTGTTTCCTTTTTATTAAAAAAAAAAAGAGAGAGAGAATAGGAAAGCTTTCAAGGGAAGGGATAGGTTACAGAACTCTGGTAGTGGGAATTGTGTGAAATTGTACCCCATTATCCTATGGTCTTGTTGACATTTTTATTTTATAAATAAAGAAAAAAAAATATTTCTATTAGCATAGTGAACTTCAGCACTTTTATTCTTCCAGATAAGAGTACCAACTTAGTTCTTCTTCCTACTCCTCTTCCTCCTCCTCCTCCTCCTCCTCCTACTCCTCCTCCTCCTCCACCCCCTCCTTCTATAAAAAAAAAAAAAAAAAAAAAGAGTACCAACTTAGTTTGGTTTAGGTTTTGTATACCAGGATCTTTGAGCTGCTTGAGGTTTCTCAGGCACATTGATTGTTTTTTTATCTTTATTTCTGATATCCTTTAGGGCAGGAGCATATTCACTTTTTCAACCTCTCTTCTACCAATTCCTCAGAATCATTGCAGATGCCACCTCTATCAACAGGTAGTCCTTAATATGTTATAGACTGGAGAGGAAAGACTCAGCATGTACTTTGCTCACTAGGTATGGATTTCTTGATAATTCTGTAAACTACCAGTGAATCTCTGTAAACCTTATCTTTTTCCTGCATTCAGCTTCTTAGAAGACTATACTTTAGATTATATTCCACAAAGTTTGCATCAAATAACTCTACTACTGCCCCCACCAAGTACCTATTCTCTACAATTTTGTAATAATTTTTCTCATTTCTTTAATTCTCTCTTTCCCTAATACCATATGGCCCTTACCTCCAACTGACCTTAATATTTACAGTGTAAAGGAACCAATGGTGTAATAGCCGTGGCAAGCCAGACAGACTTTAAAACACAGCAGTAATTTGGGAATGGGAAAATCTGATTTGTATGTGTGTGACTTTTGTAAACTAATTTGTAGTTTAACTCAAATGAGTTCACCAAAATTTAATAAAATCCTGTCATCACATTCAGGTTTCAGACATTTTAAATGTTTGTTAAATGTTGTAGAGTAAATCAGGGCTGGTTTAGGATTTCCAGAATTTCAGAAAGTATATTATTTGAGAGAATCATTTTCAACTGTCAGAAAAGAATAAACATTTCTCTGGTAATAGAAAATAAGAGTGAGTGAAGAAAAATAATTTTATTAAATATCATCTGGTTATTTATGTTTTTTCTGGTTTTCTTGAATCTAGAAAAAAATATCTCACTGTTTTTTAAAAAATTGGAATTGAAATTAGTCCCTGAGAACAATACATGGAATTGTTGGCAGTTCAGTGTCTGAAAAATACAGGGCTGGAAGTAAGAAAACTTTGGCCTTTGTCCTTCTTAAAATAGACAGATGTGTGATTCTGGTAAGGGAACAAATTGACCTTGGTCCCAGATCTCTGTGCAAGATGGAGGGAATGAACTAGAAGGTAATTTTAATCAATCTGGTCACATTGAATTTAATAATCTTAGTATAAAAGATGCAACTCTGCCATGTTAATAATATGATGCACACGTGCCAAATATTTTCCTTACTTGCCAGAATGTACTCTGTGAACATTTCTAGTATTTTAATGGCTTTGTGAAGCTGCTGAGGTATAAGATGTTTATACTTTGCTTGAATATTTCTAGGAAATGTCTTTAAATCTTCAGTCACAGTTTTACATAATAATAGATAAGTGAACACAAAGATTTTTTTTGGTTATTTATTTATTTATTATTTATAAAAAGGAAACATTGACAAAACCATAGGATAAAAGGGGTACAACTCTACACAATTCCCACCATCAGAACTCCCCTGATAGTTTTCCTATTCTTTATCCCTCTGCCAGTATGGACCCAGGGTCATTATGGGGTGCAGAAGGTGGAAGATGACCAACACAATAGACCCCTTTTTGGGCCCCCATAGGACCTTGCCCTCAACTTGGGTCAACATGGGTAGAGAATGTTCCATCCTCTGAAGGGAGGATGGACAACATACTCTGTGCCCCACCCAAGGAAGATGGGTCCCAAAATTGGGACAGCTTGGAACGTTTCTACTCAAGACCACTGAATATGAGCTCAGATCTATAGGGATGCAGAGGTCACATAGGCTCCTAAGCTGAATATGGGACCCAGATCAGACCAAATCAATGGGGTTTACAGTAAACAATATTTATACACACCTACTATATTTGGGAGGCACTCTGTTCCCTGATCCAACACAAAGATTTTTGAAAGGTCAGATCTATTGTGACTCCAACAGGTGTTTGGAACAATTAGCATACGAATGAAGTCAGCCTGAGATGGAGCACACTGACAAGGGTATGTTTATAAGCAAGGACTTGCAGCAGCTTGCTCTGCTCTCCAGATGGATCACCTTCATCATGGCACTTTTCCTGTTGGTGCAGCTCCGAATCCATCTCTTCACATGGTAGCTTGGGTAACTTAGTTTCGGACTTTGGACTTTTGCCTATTTTCCTAGCTAGACTTGTCCTCTCACATTCACAGTGATTTATTGCTTCTCTTTTGCTTAACCTTAAATGGATCCACTTGTATCCTAGTACTTAGAAATTTGCCTTTTTACCCCTGTATCATCCTAAGAAAGCCTTGAATTGTTTAAACCCGTTTCCAGCCGCCCTAGAATCAGTTCCTTACATGCCCAGCAGCAAAAGTCTTTTTGTTATAGTTACAACACAGATCACCCCATACTTGTTCTCAAAGCCATCCAAGTACCTTCCTCAAATGTAGTCCTTCATACAGCCTACAAGGCTGTCCGTGTTCTGTCTCCTTTCCTCAGCTTCCCTGTGCCCATTTCCTTTTTTCTCTCCTGTCTTCACCTTTTTCATCCTAGAACCACATGTTCTCCTCTATTCAAAACCCTTTAAACCACCCAGGTGTTGCTCATCTCAGACTGCACCTCTTGTTCATTTTTCTTGAGACACTTTTTCCGAAGAGCAAAGCTTCCTATTTCACTTCATTCAGGTATCTGGTCAAAAGTCACTTCGGGGGGTGGAGGGGTTGGGTGGTGCCGCACTGGGTTAAGTGCACATAATATGAAGTGCAAGGATCCCCACATGCTGGGGGTGGGGGTCGCTTAATCCCTGAAGCAAGTTTCAGGTTCAGGTGTCTATCTTTCCCTTCTCTCTCAATTTCTGTCTCAAAAAAAAAAGTCACTTCAGCACATGGACTTCTTTGACCATTGATTACAATAGTGTGAGATGGCATTAGAGTTTGATTATTCAGGTCTAAAACAATCATTTTATACTTGTGTCCCTCCTGGACCACAGAGAAGTAGAAATGTTTAGATTGCCTAACCATTCAACAGTTTGATCTGCATCAGCAATTTCTTCAATTAGCTGTTTGAAAGACCTAAATTGTTTCCTGATTGACCTTTGTGTTATAGACAAAAGTGTAGTTTTGGCCATAAGGAGTTTGAGGAACTTTTAGGTGCAGTGAAAAGAATCTAAACTCTCTGTTAATGTCTACAAAGTACTGCAAGATATCCTTTGTCTCTCTCTTCATATGCAAGCATCTACCTTGTCCTGACATACTCTCACCAACTAACTTCTTTTTCTTCAGAAGTGCTACATTGTTTCTTGCACAGATTTTCAATGAGATGAAATCATATTCCTGAAAGGCTCTCAACACCAGCTCTTCTCAAGACTCATTTCTTCATAGTAATGTCATTCACAGAAACATTTTCTGAAACCCCAGCTACAGTAAGCTTGTCTATTGTCTATCACCTCTGTTATAGCATTATGCAAAATAAATAATTACATCGTTTACTGAAAGCTTGGTTATTGTCTAGATGCTCAAGTTTGTTGTAAAGTCCACAAGAACAAGAGAGAAGTCATGCCTATTCTGTTGAGCATTATACTCTAGAGGATAGAAAACTGCATCTACAATGAAAAAAAATGAATAAATATTTCCTGAAATATTCAGGTAAAGTAGGGAGAAAAATATAGTTGGATTGCCTAAAGCCTAAGCTTCAAGGACACAAGAAGTGTCAAGTAGGCTATACTTTGCAGAGAAGTACAGGAGCCCGGTTCACTAAACCCTGTGCTTAAATCAAAACCTTAACTCTGACCTCTTTGTTATTATTTCAGCAGTTAGAGGATTTCTTGTTGCCTCTAGACAAATTTAACTATGTTGAGTCCTTAAATAAAATCCTATGCACAGAAGCCAGGAGGTGGCTCACCCAGTAAAGTGTACATAATACCTTGTTAGGGCCCTGGTTCATCACATAGGAGTGTGTGCGGGGGGGGGGGGGACTTCAGAAAAGATGTATCAGTATATTAGTGTCTCTTCTTTATCACTCTAGTTGAAAGAAAAAGTGAAAAAGAAATATTGCCTATAGGAACAATGGAGTTGCACAAATGTTAACAACCCTGATGGCAAAAAGAAAAGAAAGCCTATCTATGAGTAACTCAATTAAACCAGTTCCATTACATATGTAGACTTAAAGTGATCCAAAGGTAAAAATAGAGCTATTTATAGTCTATAATTCTGTCATGTCTTAGAGCCACACATAAAATTTATTAAAGGTTTACATTCCCAAAATATATGTTTTAAAGGGATGGGTAATGAAAGGCAGGAGGTAATCATATTGAACTTTATCATTAGTAAAAAGTTAGATACTTATAATATTTGATCTTTTATTTTTATAATTGATCTATATATATATATATATATACACAATGTGTCATGAGCTGTGAGTCTTCTAAGGATGTTAAGTTGTGTTGACTTTTTCAGTTGCCAGGAAATAAAAACTTCATATTGGCCTAGGGACAGCATTTTGTTGGAGGCATGAAATGCCAGGAATTTAAAATAAAGTTATAATGACTTTCTCTTATAATAGCCATATAGAAAATAAGTGCTTGTCTCACCCACAGTACTCAAACATTATTCTGTAAACTTTTTAATGTATGGGAAAAGAAGCTTAATACAAATCCTTATGCCTAGGGTTACTGGATAATTTGCATGTCTATGCAAAATTTGAAGCATATTTTATCAAAGCTAAAAAATAAAGGACTGTAACAAAATTCGGGCATCATCTGCAAATTTGTTTCCATATGTACAGTATTTTAAACAATAAGATCTTGAATGCAGAATAATGTTTTGGAACAGTAAAGTAAATAAAAACATGTGAACTTTAATCTTTTTTCTCCTGGGTCTATTTTTGTTAAAGTATCCTTTTTTTTTCAGATTTGTTTATTTATTTTGGATAGAGATAGAAAGAAATTGAGAGGGAAAAGGAAGGCAGAGAAGGATAGAAAGATATCTGCAGCACTGCTTCACCACTTGTGAAGCTTCCTCTCCCACCCCACCCTCACTCCTGAAGGTGGGGCCTAGAGATAGAAGTTGGGTCCCTGTGCATGATACTATTTATAATCCTCCAATCAACCAGGTCCACAACCTGAACACCCCCATTTCCCCCACCACCACCCTTTACTCCCCATCCCTTGGGGTCTTTTATTTATTTATTTTTTAATTTTTTTTTAAAAAAATATTTATTTATTTTCCCTTTTGTTGCCCTTGTTGTTTTTACTGTTGTAGTTATGATTGTTGTTGTTATTGATGTCATTGTTGAATAGGACAGAGAGAAGTGGAGAGAGAAAGGGAAGATAGAAAAGGGGAGAGAAAGATAGACACCTGCAGACCTGCTTTACCACCTGTGAAGTGACTCCCCTGCAGGTGGGAAGCTGAGGGCTCGAACTGGGATCCTGAAGCCAGTCCTTGCACTTCACGCCACTTGCGCTTAACCTGCTGTGCTACCGCCCAACTCCTGGGGTCTTTTTTTTTAAATGATTCTTTGGAGAATTATTTAACCTAATAATAGTAATAATAATAAATTATTTCAAGAACTGGGAAAACAGCATGGTTGTTATGCAAATTACTTCATATCTGAGGCTCTAAGCTCCTAGGTTTAATCACCAGAATCACCATAAGCCAGGATTGATCAGTGCTCTGGTAATAAATAAATAAATAAATTAATTAATTGAAAGAAATCAATTTTCCATAATAGTTACTATTGTGTCTAGCTGTAGGATATAATCCTATCTATATCTATCTAGGATGTAATCCTTCACACTAGTACATTGTCCTATTTGACTAATTAGTTCTTTGCAAAGCAGTTGGAATACCCACCATCAGATGGGGATCTGCTCACTGCAAATTTTCTAGTCTTTCTTGTTCGAATGTGACTTGTGGACAGTTTCCTACTCTTTCTTGTTTGAATGTGGCTTATGGACAGTTTGAGCAGAGAACCTCAGTTCATAGCACTGTGTCATAGATCTGAAAATCCATTAGGAAACCGTGTTAATTGGACACATGTTAGGAGTAGCAATTAGTCATATGAACTGTTAAACTCAGTTTGCTTATATTCTCCAAATGTAATTGCCTGCTGAGTTTAGCATAAGGCATAACAATGCAAGTTAAAAAACCTGTAATAACTTGAGATTAGAAAGCTACTTTAGAGGCAATAAGAGGATGTAGCAGTCTTGTGGGAATCTGCACTCTTTAGGAATTTGCTCTCTTGGGAATTTGCTTTCTTGGGTAGCTGCTCTCACCTGGAAAGTGGGAGCTTGGGAAGCTGATTGCTGGAGGATGGATGATTAAAAATCTGTACTCTTTTACCTACTCTTGGTGTAATATAGGTTTATTTATTAGCCCTGAGGCCTTAATATCAAACCACTATACCGACTTCCAGGAACCCCACAAAACCACCATTTTTACTATATACAAACCACTGTGTTCTTTTACAACGTTTATTTACGAACAGCAACCATTTCTATAGATTTACAATAGGCTGGTGTGTAGTATTCTCCTCAAAACAATGTAAGTCTAATCTCTTCATAATGGAATTCCCATATTTCTTTAACTCCTCACTTAAGAGTAGAAATTAAATAGTTCTATACATAGCAATCATTTTTATAGTTTCAACTGAAAACTTAATTGGGTATTGTTCCTTTTTCTAAGCTTTGCAGTAGTCATTTTGTCAGAAAACCTTAAATATTATCTTTTATTGAAAACATATTTATCTTCTGTTCCCATATGATATAATATCAGTCAGAACTAAACAAAAATTCACAAATTTTCTCTTCATGAACCTCGAGTTCTTATGCCTCTTTCTTTGCCAGTTTATTTTATTAAGATAATTACTATGTATAGTTAAAATATAACCCAAAGCATAGCTATCATAACCTTTCATATTATTAAAGTTGCAAGAAATATAAAACCCATCTATTCGTTTGCTGTTTAAAATACAATACAAAACTTACTAAGGGGAAATATGAGTCTCCTTACAAGTTTAACAAGAAAGGTTAAGCATTGTCTGACTTTTGACAGAAATAATAAAAACACCACTATCCAGAAATAATGAAAAACATCATTAGGATAAATTTTAACTAAATATTATTTATTTTGCAGTTATCAAAAATAAGCCTTGAAACTCAAAAGAATTTACATTCTAACTGTTCACTATTGAACAAAAAAATTGAAATACCCTTGATTTTTTTCCTGAGGATTTAAGATATTCTCTTCTTTATACAATATCAATGTATTACTTAAATAATTAGGAAACAGCTATGACAAAACTCTTGAACATTTATTTAAAAATTAGCTGTCATTCCACTACTTTACTTTTGGATGAAAAGAGTCACACAAAAGAAATTATGTTAAGGGACATGTGGGAAACAACTGTTTTCTTTTCCAAATGAGTTGATAATCTTTACTCATCAACAGTCTGTAACAGCTCAGTTATTCAAGTTTAAACATATTGTATACCTATTAATGTATATTACAAATCAGTTTTGAAAACAGAAATTCACCTGGATTAGAAATATAAATAATTTTATTGTCACACCTATTCCCACTAAAAAGTAAAGTGCACCACACCAAGCAGTTGCCTTCAGCTATTCATTTCTTTATCAATATGCCTTTATCTGCTGTTTGTTACTTTATTTACTAGATAAAAAATAAGTGCCTTAAAACAGTCTGCAACCTAACAATACTTTCTATGAATTTTTATTTCAGAAAATGTAACATCACTAAAATAAATTTAAAAATTAATACTCTCATTTAAGTGTTATACATGGACTGACAAGTCTAATTTTACTGTAGCTTTTATAGTTTTGTTGCTATTCATTATCTGACAGAACAATAAGCATATCATTGTGTTGGACGGGTCCATTACAGAACATCTTTGTGAAAGAAATAAGCATGTGCAACACAGCTGAAGCTTCATGAGCAGTGAAACTGTGCTACACTTGACACTCTTTCTCTCTTCCTCCTTCTTTCTCTCTGTTTCCATTACGAGAAAAAAGGAAAAGCAAAAGAAAATGATAGCTGGTTGTAGTGGAGTCATAACAATTACCCTTAGTGGTGAAATATATACATTTTAATATGTGTTATTTTAATAGCAATTGCACTAGTTAAAAAATATCAGAGGGATTATTAACTTCTACTTTTTTGCATTTATATTCTTTATTGACATTATGTGACAGTACACACTCTTCAAGAGTCAAAGTAATTACCCACTTCTTTCTTTAGACTGAGAAGTGTTTACTTCATTATTTTGACGGCTAATTGACTTAATGAGATTGTTAAGACAGATCAATGATGATTTTTAAACTATAAAGTGACAAAAATTCAACAAACAAAAAGCCAACCCATACCCAAGACTGTGGAACTCTATAGAAGTTATCTGGAAGGGTGGGAGGACACAAGCCTTTGGTGATGGGAAGGTGTGAAATTATAGTCCTATTAATTTATAATATCATAAATCATAATTAATATGCCAGGAAGAAATAAATTTAATACTTCGAGTTCTCTGATTACTTAGACCATAGCTATGAGTATAAATATGGGTTGACTATGATATATATATATATATATATATATATATATATATATATATATATATACTCACTTTTCCTTTTTTAAATTTCTTTATTGGGGGGTTAATAGTTTACAGTCTATGGTAAAAAAAACAACAGTTTGTACATGTGTAACATTTCCCACTTTTCCACAAAACAATTCAACTTCCACTAGGTCCTCCTCTGCCATCATGTTCCAGGACCTGAACTCTCTCCCCCACCCCAGAGTCTTTTACTTTGGCACAACACACCAACTCCTATCCAAGTTCTGCTTTGAGTTTTCCTTTCTGATCTTGTTTTTCAGCTTCTGTCTATAAGTGAGATCATCTCATATTCATTCTTTTGTTTCTGATTTATCTCACTTAACATGATTTCTTCTAGTTCTATCCAAGATGGGGTGGATTTACCATTTTTAATAACTGAGTAGTATTCCATTGTGTATTTATTTTACTCACTTTTTCTATGGCCTTGCCTTCTCTCCTTTTCTAAGTCATACCTACACTTCTGAGTTTATTCCCCCCCCCTTTTTTTCTTCTTCTTTCTCAGGGTCATAATAAAATTGGCCATCATCCACTAACATTTATCTCTCTGAGAGTATGAATTCTTTATGGAGTGCAGAACGTGGCTTCTGTAATGGCTTCTCCTCTGGACATAGGCATTTGTAGATAAACAGGCTGTTTTAAATATATATATATAATTATTATTCATTTTCCCTTTTGTTACCCTTGCTGTTTTATTGTTGTTATTGATGTCATCGTTGTTGGATAGGACATAAAGAAATGGAGAGAGGAGGGGAAGACAGAGAGGGGGAGAGAAAGATAGACACCTGCAGACTTGCTTCATCACCTGTGAAGTGACTCCCCTGCAGGTGGGGAGCCAGGGGCTCAAACCAGGATCCTTATGCCAGTCCTTGTGCTTTGTGCCACCTGCGCTTAACCTGCTATGCTACCACCCGACTCCCCTTTTAATATTTTTTAATTGGTGAATTCTAAAAAGATTTTTGAGTGCTTTTTCAGATGAAATCAGCTTTTTTTTTTCCTTCTCTGCAAAAATAAGAAAAATGGGAGTCATGTGGTGGTGCACTTGGTTGAATGCACACATTACAGTGCACAAGGATCCCGTTTCAAACCCCTGGTCCCCACCTGCAGGAGGAAAGCTTTGTGAGTGGTGAAGCAGTGTTGCAGTTGTCTCTGTCTCCTTCTCTATCACCCCCTTCACCTTGATTTCTAGCTGGATCTATCCAATAAATAAATAAATAAAGGTAATTAATAAAAAGATTCTCTGGTACCACATTAAAAAATGAGTAACACCAGATATTTGTACTAATATGACTTAAACAGATGTTGCAGGTATGAAGAGATAAGGGAGTGGTAGCAAGGAACAAGAACTGATATTATCTCAGTGGATTCTACGGGCCAGACAATTTCACCTGCACTGCCTATTCCATTAAATCCTTCAGTGGGAAAGGTAAAAGCTCATTTAAGTGACAGAGCCTGAGAGGACTTGTATTTTTTTCACAGTAAAGCTTCACTAATAGAGGTGAAATATTTATGAAATAATTTGGTTTCAATGCATGTCAATCTCAACAATGTTCTTAATAAAAAAAGGTACAAAATGCAATGAGCCCAAGTATAACATAAATAGTTAAGTATTCCCTGCTATTCCTAAGAAAGCACCCTTTTACCAAAAGTCTCTTACTTCTGAGGTAGTAATGTATATTTATTTTACTGGAGCACTGCTTGGCTCTGACTTCTGGTGGTGTAGGGGATTGAGTCTGAGACTCTACAGTCTCAGACATGAGTATTTTCTTGTATAGTCATTATACTATCTCCCCCTGTCCAATGTAGTAAATTTGAGCAGCTCTAGGTCAAGACATGCAAGATTTGCTTTAAAGTTATCAAACAGCATTTCTGGTCATGATAATCATAGACACTTCCTTTCCCAGAAACTCAGAAGTTCCTCTGATAGAAATTATATAGATGACCTATATCATATTTCAGATTGTCCTAGTATTTTTCAAAATGGGAGAATATCTGCTGAGAAAGAATATAATGAACACATCAGAGTGTTTTTTCTACTGTTTCTAGAAATCTACAGAGCCATGTTTTTTTTTTTTTTTCCTTTCCAAAACCAATTTGTTTGACCTGACATACTTACTATTGCGAAAATAAATAAGTCTTTCTTTTGGCGTCACTGCACCTTTCAGATATCTGGGAACTGCTGGCATGCTCCCCTCCTCTCTTTTTGGACACGTTTGGTCTCTTTAATCATGACCAATAAATCAGTTTTTTTTCATTTTCTTAATGATTTTTCTTTCTTTCCTCTGAACTACATCCAATTGCTTTATATATATTTAGTAATAAACAAACCAAAACCTTGCAATATCCCAAGTATAAGTCTCTTTTTTGTAATATTCAACATGTACTATTGCAAAATCTATTGATTCCCTATAAAATGCCTCTAAAAACAAACAAAACAACCCAAAGGAAGCAGTAAGAAAAAAACAGTGGAAGTTCTTTAAATGTAACTCCAGGAGACATTTATACATACACTCTCCTAATTCAAACTTATTTAGTAGACCTTGTCACTATTATTATTTCTTAAATTAACTGGGACATTCTCATTATTTTGAGGGTTTATTAGACTAACTGTGAAGTTCTCATTATTTTGAGGGCTTATTTTTAGCATATGAAAACTTTATCTTATTACTTTAACCACATCCCTGTGGACAACTAACGATGGACTTGTTCTTTAAGTGTTCCACTCTGGCCAGTCCTAAATTATTAAGACTTGTTCATCCTAGGCTGCTCAGTGTAAAGGCCACTTACTTTGAGTCAACTTGCTGCTTCTTGTGCTCTTACTGCTATCATTTATTGGGGGTAGAGGAGACAAACTATATGCCTTGTTCTAACTGCCCTGCCTGACAGATCTACTGCTATCAATAACTACTTCCCAGTTTCTGTCTTACTTTGTTGTCTCATTCTAGTGCTAACTTCATATTTCTTCTACCATTCTTTTTACAGAAGCTGAAGTGTTGATAATTCAAAGTTTATTATAACTTAAAAATTAAACCTCTGGCCTAAAGATAATTGATATGTAGATTTGGCATTTTCTCAAAGCATTCATATTTGAATTCAAGACATAAAAATGTGATTTCAGTAATAATGTTGATAGCTTTTAGCTAAGGCAAAATTGGAGAGTCATGGAGAATATGTTAAGATTCTGTAGTCAAAATGCCTACCTGGAATCTCCAAGATTATTTGTGTAATCTTGGAGAGATCTTTAATATCTCTGTGCTTAACGTTTTCTTAGCTACAAAATGGAGGGTGTTGATGACAATACCTATTTCACAGGGCCATTATTATGGGTAAATGACTATTCCCATGCAAAAGAGTATTATCTAGAGTGACTAATGTTCATAAGTACCTCTATCCTCAAAGACTTTGATTTCTAGTTGGAAATTCAAAACATGTGCACGCATACAAAGAATAGGATCAGACAGAATATACATTTATTCAGGCTCATTTATAGTTTGGAACTATTATTCACTAGAGATTTGCAATTTCTTTAATATTAAATCTAGATGACACTTCTTAGCTTGGTGGGTAGTCAGCCAGGTCTGTCTTTATATTCAGTAATCAATTACATGCATTTATTCAAGGTTATCATCAATTATTTTCTATGTAGGGCATAACTTTGAGCAGAATGAGATGCAATATAAGCCCCTAAAATATGCAATTGTTTCCTGCTATCTGTCTGTCTATATATCTATCCATCATCTCTGACCCTCACTATTACTCTAGGAATATTAATCAAAATCTGAAAATACGTATCCTATTTGTTTATATATTGTATTTACACTCACCCATTCTTATATTTTTATAAGGAAGTAACTCTTTTTAAAATAAAGATCTTAAAGTTCCACATTACTAAAGTAAAAGAAGAAAATTTAATTAATTAATTTTAATTGCTAAAGTAAAAGAAGAAAAATATTAATTTTTTAATTGCTAAAGTAAAAGAAGTTAATAAGTAAAAGTTAATTGCTAAAGTAAAAGAAGAAGAATATTCGGTATATTTCCAATTTGAAATAGAGAAAGAGAAATTAAAGGAAAATAAGGGAATTAAAGTCAGGCAGAGTTGATACAACTGAGAACCTAATTTCATTTGCTCTATTTCTACTTTTTGGTTCCTGTTTATTGGACACTTTGTCCTATTTTTGTATCCTACTGCCTTTCAGCCACCAAGTTGTACATGCTACTATGATCCCATTCTGACTTCCCTAGGAAGAGGACCTCACTAATGCGTCTGAGAATCTCACCTCTCTAGAACCCTACCCTACTAGGGAAAGATAGAAACAGGTTAGGTGTACGGCTTGCCCTGTCAATATCCATTTCTAGCAGAGAAGCACTTACAGAAGTCAGAAATTCCGCCTTCTGCACCCCATAAAGAATTCTGGCCAAGGGCTGGGTAGTGGCAGCACACCTGGTTAAGTGCACATAACACTAAGTGCAAGGATCCAGGTTCCAACCCAGCTTCCCACCTGCAGAGGGGATGCTTCATGAGCGGTGAAGCAGGTCTGCAGATGTTTCTCTTTTTCTCTCCCTCTATATTTCCCCCATTTCTAAAATATATTCTGTCGTATCCAATAAAAAAAATAATAATTTTGTCCATACTCCCAGAGGGGAAGTAATTGTAGGGGAAGATGACCACAGGGCTCTGAACTTCAAATGCATCAGGACCAAGAGTGAGAAAAAGAAGAGAAGGATATTCAGAAGTGGCAGTGAAAATAGGTTTGACTTGGAGGGGAGGAGAGGGAAAGACCATGAAAGAAATGGGAAAATATATAAAAACATAGACAGATAATTATAGAAATAATAGTCAAAAGGGTCTATAGGTCAAATTTCATCATTATGATCCTAAACATAATGTGAAAAGAATAACTTTAGTTGCCATTTTTATTGTCTGGACACCATAAATTGAATAGATTCACTCATCAATTTATTTATTTATTATACACCATACAAATAGTTGGTTTAGCCCCACACCTATGGACATCTAATCTTCGATAAGGAGGCCCAAAGGATTAAATGGAAGAAGGAGACTCTCTTCAATAAATGGTGCTGGGAAAACTGGGTTGAAACATGCAGAAGAATGAAATTGAACCACTATATCTCACCAGAAACAAAAATCAACTCCAAATGGATCAAGGACCTGGATGTCAGACAAGAAACAATCAAATACTTAGAGGAAAACATTGGTAAAACACTTTCCCACATACACCTCAAGGACATCTTTGATGAATCAAACCCAATTGCAAGGGAGACTAAAGCAGAAACAAACCAATGGGACTACATCAAACTGAAAAGCTTCAGCACATCCAAAGAAACTATTAAACAAACAAAGAGAACCCTCACAGAATGGGAGAAGATCTTCACATGCCATACATCAGACAAGAAACTAATCACCAAAATATATAAAGAGCTCAGCAAACTTAGCACCAAAAAAGCAAATGACCCCATCCAAAAATGGGCAGAGGATATGAACAAAACATTCACCTCAGAGGAGATCCAAAAGGCTAACAAACATATGAAAAACTGCTCTAGGTCACTATTGTCAGAGAAATGCAAATTAAGACAACACTAAGATACCACCTCACTCCTGTAAGAATGGCATACATCAAAAAGGACAGCAGCAACAAATGCTGGAGAGGTTGTGGGGACAGAGGAACCCTTTTACATTGCTGGTGGGAATGTAAATTGGTACACCCTCTGTGTAGAGTGGTCTGGAAAACTCTCAGAAGGCTAGACATGGACCTTCCATATGATCCAGTAATTCCTCTCCTAGGGTTATACCCAAGGACTCCATAACACTCAACCAAAAAGAGGTGTGTACTCCCATGTTCATAGCAGCACAATTCATAATAGCTAAAACCTGGAAGCAACCCAGGTGCCCAACAACAGATGAGTGGCTGAGAAAGCTGTGGTATATATACATAATGATATACTATGCAGCTATCAAGAACAATGAACCCACCTTCTCTGACCCATCTTGGACAGAGCTAGAAGGAATTATGTTAAGTGAGCTAAGTCAGAAAGATAAAGATGAGTATGGGATGATCCCACTCATCAACAGAAGTTGACTAAAAAGATCTGAAAGGGAAAATAAAAGCAGGACCTGATCAAATTGTAAGTAGGGCACCAAAGTAAAAGCCCTGTGGTGAGGAGTAGACATGCAGCTTCCTGGGCAAGTGGGGGGTGGGAGTGGTTGGGAGGGATGGGTCAGTCTTTTGGTGGTGGGAATGGTGTTTATGTACACTCCTAGTAAAATGTAGTCATATAAATCACTAGTTAATTAATATGAGGGGGGGAAATTAATTGTATGTCTCGAAGTTTTTTAAAACACAGACTGAATCTTTTTAATATATAGGCTGTGTATTTGATATGCGGACTCTCTCAAAAGCCTAGACCAAGTAGATCAGAAGCAACCAATAGCACAGCTATATA
Organism: Erinaceus europaeus; assembly: GCF_950295315.1. Taxonomy (NCBI): domain Eukaryota; kingdom Metazoa; phylum Chordata; class Mammalia; order Eulipotyphla; family Erinaceidae; genus Erinaceus; species Erinaceus europaeus. Next base: position 91,079,279 of record NC_080169.1, on the reverse strand, counting down.
TAAGATACTGGGTACTGTACAGCAAACCCTAACAAAAGGACTTTTCAGAGTTAACCCAATTACCAAATAATGTGATGATAACATTAACTATCCATTGTCTTTTGGAACCCTAAGACAGCAGGAACCTCACATCTCCACTACAGAGCCTCTACTTCCCCCAGTCCTGGAACCCTTGGGTAGGGCCCACTCTCCCATATGCCTCTCCCAATCCATATAAAATAATATTGCATCTGCCGATAACAATCTAATCAACGCAAGGATGGCCACCTCAACATGCTTCACTTCAGACTGTGTCCAGAGACTTCACGTGTGAAATGACAACCCTTCAGCTTCATTACTCGAGTGAGACCTTTCTTTTCATAGTATACTCTAATTCCATCTCAGGTGGTTCACTTTCTAACAAAGGCCCAAAACCTAGATATACACCAGTTTCTGTGAGAGAGAGCATATGTTCACACGTATCCATAAACTACTGCAAAATATATACCTGAAAGCAGAAGTACACTAGAGTTTGCAGTGAGTGTCCCCCTAACACTTCCTCTCCACTATTCCAAGCTTTGGGCCCATGATTGCTCAACAATTTGTTTGGCTTTGTATGTTAACTCTCTTTTCAGTTACCAGGTTCCAGATGTCATCAGGATGCTGGCCAGGCTTCCCTGGACTGAAGACCCTACCAATGTGGCCTGGAGCTCTGCTTCCCCAGAGACCCACCCTACTAGGGAAAGAGAGAGGCAGACTGGGAGTATGGACCAACCAGTCAAAGCCCATGCTCAGCGGGGAAGCAATTACAGAAGCCAAACCTTCCACCTTCTACAAACCCACAATGAAGCTGGGTCCATGCTCCCAGAAGGATAGAGAGTGGGAAAGCTATCAGGGGAGGGGTATGGGATATAGAGATTGGGTGGTGGGAATTATGTGAAGCTGTACCCCTCCTACCCTATGGTTTTATTAATTTATCCTTTCTTAAATTAAAAAAAAAGTTGGTTTAGCTCATCATTAGTTTTCTCAGAAACCTAGTTGTATTTAGCATACTTGTTTAAATAAAAAAACCTCTCTATCTCTCCCTCTCTCTCTCTCTCTCTCTCTCTCTCTCTCTCTATATATATATATATATATATATATATATATATATATATAACCAAATAAAGGATCTAATTATCATTGGTTCAAAAAATATTCATTCTTCTTGCTGTTGCTTTCATTTTGGGGACTTCACCACTCAAGGTTGGTTTTCACTTTTCTCAGAAACAGAGAGACAGAGGCAGAGAGAGAGAAAGAAAAACAGAGAGATGAAGTGTGTGTGTGTGTGTGTGTGTGTGTGTGTTCACAGCTTGCAAAGACCAAGGACAAACAGCAAGTGAAAGCAGCAAGTGGAAAAAAAAAGATTATCATACAAAGATAAAGCCATAAGTCTATCTGCATATTTAGTAATAGAAACTCTAAAAGACAAAAGGCAATGGCAAGATATATATGGAATGATAAATGAGAAAGGTGTCCAAGCAGCTACTAAGACACCTGAAGTACATTGATAGTAACACAATAGTAGGGGATTTTAATCCCCTATACTCTCAAGCAGATAGATCACCCAGAAAGAAAATCAGTAAGGAAGGAGGAGAATTAAATGAAAAGATGGAGAGTTTAGACATACTAGACATCTAAGAGCTATCTATCCCAAAACAGTGGAATGTACACTCTTCTCAAATCCACATGGAACATTCTTTCAGATAGAACAAATGCTAGTCCAAAGATAGTATCAATAAATTCAGGAAGATTAAAATCATTGTAAGCATCTCCTCAGACCACAGTAGGATTAAACTAACATTCAACAGCAAGCAGAAAGTTAGACAAAAATCACAAAATATGGAAAATACACTGTTCAACAACCACTGGGTAAAAGAGGAAATCAAAATGTTTTTGGAAACAAATGAAAATAAAGACACAAGTTACCAGAATATCTTGGACACAGATAAAGCCCTACTAAAAGGGAAGTTCATAGCCAGACAGACACACATTAGAATACAAGAAATGTTTTCCTCTAAGTATTTGGTAGTATCTGGTCTAACATTCAGGTCCTTGTTCCATTTGGAGTTGACTTTTATTTCTGGTGAGATAAAATGGTTCAGTTTCATTCTTCTGCATGTTTCAACCCATTTTTCCCAGCACCATTTATTGAAGAAAGCCTCCTTCCTCCATTTAATCCTTTGAGCCCCCTTATCAAAGATTAGATGTCCATTGGTGTGGGGGTTTAGTTCTGGGCTTTCAGTTTTCTTCCACTGGTCTGTGTACATATTTTTGTTGCAGTACCAGGCTGTTTTGATGATGATGGCCTTATAATATAGTTTGAGATCTAGGACTGTGATGCCTCCATTTCTGTTTTTTTTTTTTCCTCAAGATTGTTTGGGTGATTCTAGGTGTTTTCTCTTTCCAGATAAATGATTATAAGTTTTGTTCTGTTCTCTTAAAGAAGCTTGGTGGAATTTAGATGGGTATCACATTTAATTTGAATATGGCTCTGGGGAGAATATTCATTTTGATGATATTCTTCCGATCCATGAGCATGGGATGTCTTTCCATTTCTTGGTATCGCTGTCTATTTCCTTGAATAGTGACTCATAGTTTTCAGTATACAATTCTTTCACTTCTTTGGTCAGGTTAATTCCTAGGTATTTTATTGATTTTACTGCAACAGTGAATGGGAATGATTTCTGGATATCCTCTTCTTCAGATTTAGTGTTTGCATAAAGAAATGCCACTGATTTCTGTAAACTGATTTTGTAGCCTGACATCTTGCTATATTCCCTAATAACTTTGAGTAGCTTTCTGCTGGATTCTTTAGGTTTTTCTATGTACACTATCATATCATCTGCAAATAGTGAAAGCTTGACTTCTTCCCTTCCAATCTGTATTCCTTTGATTTCATTCTCTTGCCAGATTGTTGTGGCAAAAACTTCTAATACTATGTTGAAGAGTAATGGTGATAGTGGACAGCCCTGTCTAGTCCCTGATATGAGATGGAATGCTTTCAGCTTCTGTCTGTTGAGTATGATTTTGGCTATAGGTTTGCTGTATAAGGACTCTATCTTGAGGCATTTGCCATGTATTCCCATTTTTTATAGTGTTTTGAGCATGAATGGGTGTTGAATTTTGTCAAAGGCTTTCTCTGCATCTATTGAAATAATCATGTGGTTTTGGTTTTGCTTTAATTGATGTGGTGAATGACATTAATTAATTTATATATGTTGAACCAGACTTGCTTTCCTGGGATAAATCCCACTTGGTCATGATGAGCAACCTTATTAAATCTACTGTCCACTATCAGTTTTAGGGATAGAAAGAGGAGAAAGAAAAGTAAAAAAGAGGGACCCACACACAGAATCTCATACACAGAGTTCACTCCAAGTCAGATTTCTTCCAAAAAGTAATTCACAAACAAGTATCAGTGAATTCAGAAGGCAAAAGAAGGAAGTTCCTCTCACAATGGATAGGACACCCAGTCACCTATCAATGTAAAAGGCAACAGCAGTTAATTTTGGTCAACGTGAAGAGGATGGAAAAGGGACACGCATATATAATAATAATAATAATAAAATAAGATAGAGTAAAGAAAAAAAAAACCTAACAGTCAGTCTGCAGCTTGGGCCACTCCAGATTGGCTGCATGCCTATTTCTCTTCTTAGGGATTTACCCAAAGAAAACAAAAATACCTATCAGAAGTGATCTAGATATACAGTGCCAGTGCAGTTTTTACTCACCAAAACTTGGATGCAACCCGGATGTCCAAGGACAGATGACTGGCTAAAGAACTATGGAATATAAACAATGGAATACTACTCAGCTGTTAAAAATGATGATGTCATCTCCTTTCCGTTATCTTGAATGGAACTCAAAGCCATTGTGCTAAATGTGATAAGCCCAAAATAGAAGGGCAAATACTGAATGACTTCACTTACATGTGGGACTTAATAAATAAGAGACAGGGAGTGAGAACACAAAGTAAAATGTGGACTGGGTATAATATTGCATCAAAGCAAAGAAATGTGAGGTAAAAGGGGAGAGAGGCATGGAAGAGAACTTTGGGTCCTGATGAATAATTAAATTACACCCATGTTTCAATGACAGCACTGTAAAGATTAACCCTCTTAATAAAAAAAAAGTCCTGAACATTTTTGTGTCAGAACCTTTTGCAAGTCTATACAATTATGTTGAATTTGATAACAACTATAGTTGTTATTAGCCAGTATGAGTTTAAAAGATAAAAGACCTTGCTAAGATTTAATTTTAATTTTTCTTATCTTTATTTATTGGACAGAGATAGCCAGAGATCAAGAGGAGTGGGGGAGATACAGAGGGAGAGAGAGAGAGAGACAACTGCAGACCTGCTTCACTGCTCATGAAGCTCTCTGCTGCAGGTGGGGACCAGGGACTCGAACCTGGGTCCTTGCACACTGTGACATTTAGATTTTCATAAAATGTAATTTCAAATACCCAACTGGTATTTGTGGTAAAGAGGTCAGTTAGCTGATAAGTAGTTTGTACTCAAGTGGCTCTCTCAACATATCAAAATGCTGGATAATTCTATTATGAATGTTATAAATATATATCAACAATGTATATATCTACAAGCAGAGAAGGTGAGTGAAATGAGGATTTTAGAAGTTTCACCTAGTTTTTCCAAGTTTAAAAGCAATACTCTTTATCATTTTATTATGAGGGAAAGAGAACAGTGCACAGTTTTGCATTTATGATGCCACATTTGTTTTTGCTTTTTAAATTTTTTTATTTATAAAAAGGAAACACTGAAAAGACCATAGGATAAGAGGGGTACAACTCCACACAGTTCCCACCACCAGAACTCCATATGCCATCCCCTCCCTTGATAGCTTTCCTATTCTTTAACCCTTTGGGAGTATGGACCCAAGGTTTCTTGCCCATACAAAACAAGCATTCTATTGTGGAGCCACCTCCCCAAAACCTTACAAAAACATTAGTTTTTTTTTTAACATTTATTTTGTTTAATCTTTATTTATTTACTTTTCCTTTTGTTGCCCTTGTTGTTTTTCATTGTTGTTGTAGTTATTATTGCTGTTGTTATTGATGTCGTAGTTGTTAGATAGGACAGAGAAAAATGGAGACAAGTCCTGGCACTGTGAATCCATAGTTCCCAGTAACAATTTTTTTCTTTTTTAAAATTTTTATTTATTTATTTATTTTCCCTTTTGTTGCCCTTGTTGTCTTTTTATTGTTGTTGTAGTTTTATTGTCGTCGTTGTTGGATAGGACAGAGAGAAATGGAAAGAGGAGGGGAAGACAGATGCGGAGAGAAAGACAGACACCTGCAGACCTGCTTCACCATCAGTGAAGCAACACTCCTGCAGGTAGGGTGAACTGAGATCCTTATGCCCGTCCTTGCACTTTGTGCCCTGTGCACTTAACCCACTGTGCTACTGCCCCACTCCCAAGCTTTTTATTTTTTTTTTTAGGTGAACTAAAACTAGTAGATTTAGTATGTTACTTCATACCATGAAAGTTTCACAAAATGCTCTTTTATTTGCAGTGAGAAATACATTATAGCATATGCTTCAATTACAGTATGCAGATAATACATGTTATCTTCATTAAGACTTCCAGTGGGAGTTGGGCGGTAGCGCAGTGGGTTAAGTGCATGTGGTGCAAAGCACAAGGACCCATGAAAGGATACCAGTTCAAGCCGGGGCTCCCCACCCGCAGGGGAGTTGCTTCACAGTCACCGGTGAAGCAGATCTGCAGGTGTCTATTTTTCTCTCCCCCTCTCTGTCTTCACCTTCTCTCTCCATTTCTCTCTGTCCTATCCAACAACGACGACGACAACAACAATAAAAGCAACAATAAATAAATAAATATTTTTAAATTTTTTTTAAAAAAAGACTTCCAGTTAGACTTTAGGTTGTTATCCCTTTCAATAATCCTATAATCTTAAACACAGTGTCCCTCCTAGGTGGAACAATTATGCTTATAAATTAAATAGGGCAGGCTAAAACCAGTAAAGTGTGACGACTTCTGTCTTGGTTACATTCATAAGAACTTCCTTTTCCATGAAGAAGTGAATTCTGTTGACAACCCCTTATTTCTTAGAGCTCTTCCTCTTTTCTACAAGGGCAGAAGAAGACTTCATATGCTTTTTAGCTATCATCTTCCCAGTGCTCTGATTTCATGACCTCTGAGTTAATCCTTTTTTTTTTCCCTACTAGCAAGTATAAGTAGGCCGACTTCAAACAGACTGCAATAGGTCACAAGGTTTAATGGGCATGGAGATAATCATCTAAATTACATTTTTAGGTCTGATGGGCTAGACAGACTTAGAAGGTAACTTTAGCAGTATATTCTCTGTTAATAAGCGAGACTGGTGGGTCTTAGAGTGTATCTGCTTTGCCTCCTCCCTGAGGGGCTGGGTCATATTGACTGATTAGTGAAGGCAGCTGCATTAGCTTTCTTCTCCCACAGTGTTTTGAGTCCATAAAGGATATGAAAGTCAAGTGTGGCTGCAGCTCAAACACCAGAAGCACGCTTTTCATCTCAGGGGAATTACCTTTCCTCACTTATACTTGATGATACTCCATACAACAGTTGTTGCTGATTTTCACGATCTGTTAATACTTAGGAATTTATACTTTAAGGGGCTTTCTTCTACATTAATTTTTGTCAACTTTAGGAAAATGCCATAGCCTACTATAAATTTTTATTACTACATGATTCTTAAGTTGGAAAGGAAGAAGCAACCTGGGGTTATTCTAAAGATAAAAGACAGCAGAAACAATTTCACTCCTCAACAGTCAAAACAAGGGGCCCTGGGGGGGGTGCACCTGGTTGAGAGCACATGTTGTCCAATCCCTGGTCCTCACCTGCGGGGGGAATGCTTTGCAAGTGATGAAGCAGTGCTGCAGGTGTCTCTCTTCTCTCCCTCTCTATCATTCCCTTTTTTCTCACTTTCTGACTATCTCTATATAATAAATAAGTAGAGATAATAAAAATAATGTTTAAAGTCAAAACAAGCATCTTTTTGGAACTGTTAGAGGGAATATGATCATGAAATATTCTACAATACAGGATCATCACTTTGGTTATCTACTTCAAGTTATTATCAAGACATCCATCTTTCTTCTGTCAGAGTATGATCCCAAAATGTATGTTTAAAGGAATCCACCCAAGAAATGAACAGAATCATTCAAAATTGATGACTATACTAAGTATATAACTTAATATATTACAGTACTATCATATATAACACCTTATAATAAAAGACTTTCATATCTATTATTGTTTTATTCTTTTCAACAATCCATAGATACTTGAACCTTTTCAGTGTAACTTCAAGAAAAGTTTTAAGTTGATAATCTGAAATAAAATGCATATAAAGGATCATCTTTATTTTTAACACATCAGTGAAATAATTTGACTGTATTGTTACCTCTATTTTATAGATCACAGCAACTTTTGAGAAGTTAAGAGGTATCTTAATGTCACTGATTAAGTGACAAAGGCAACATTTAAAGCCAGCTCTTCTGTTGCCACACCCAATTCTTGAGTATAATTGAATAACATTTCACAAAATGTGGTTTTCTGGTGGAATGCATTAGTGGTTTTTTAAAAAGTCATTTGCTCAAAGAGGCCCTACCGGCAAAGCTAGTAGCAAATTGTGTTTATTCAACTTCCATTCTAAACTGAAAAAAAAATCTGGCATACTGATTTAATAAGAAGGATGTTGATTTGTCAAAATAGCCACATACATTATAAAGTTTCTAAAACCTTGAATGACTTTGAAAAGTGTGCAGTTTATATAAAATCATATTTTGGTTTGTTGCTGAAGAGTCCATGTAGAAATTAAACAACAAATCAAGCAAAAATTATGTGAGTGAAAACTAGAATCACAAGAAATGTTGAACTTTTACAAATTCCAATTTTAAAATATTAAACACATTTTTCAATTGGAAAATTTCTACCTTTCCTACCCAACCATATTCCAAAGGACAAAGAAAGACACTTTCAATTCAGTGGTGGATAATTGTACAGAGGGCTGATATAAGATGCAGATATGTTGTGAACTATGTGGTGAGGTCTGTAGAGACTGGGGACAGAATGAGAGAGCAGAAAATTAGAGTGTGGAGGGTGTTAATTTCTAAGAAAGGTATTTTTTGATGATGTACAGATTGATCAAGGGGTCATTAAAACCATTACTAATCTTTTATGACTAAGTAGCTGAAAGGATGTGGTAAAGAACACTCAAATACATTCATTCAGTAATACGCCATCAAACGCACATTTTATTCATAATGGTTATAACCTTTATTTTTATTACTGGTCAATTTAGAAGTTTATGTTTTTTTAAATTTTGACATAGGAAGTGTCTTTTTGCTCTAAGAAAGGTGTTTTTACCAGAGCAGATACAATAAAAATGATAAAATAAAACAAAAAAGACAAACCCTGAAATGAAGCTGATATTATATTTGTCACTTATATAAATAAAGTTTGTACATCAAATTTTTAAAAATCATCTTTATTTATTTGATATAAATAGCAAGAAATTGAGAGGGGAGGGGGAGATAGAGGGGGGAAGAGACAGAAAGACACCTGCAGCCCTGCTTCACAACTCACAAAGCTTCCCCCTGCAGGTGGGGACCAGGGGCTTGAACCTGGGACCTTGGGCATTGTAATATGTGTGCTCAATCAGGTGTGTCATCACCCAGTCCCATATATACCACGTTTAGATGACGTCTTTTACCTAAAAGTGGTGAGGTGTTCCTTTTGTTTGTTTTGGCTTCATATATTTGAAATATGCAAAATAAGGCAATAAGAACTAAAAGCATAAATTGTGCTATCAAAATGTTTAATCTGATATGTGTTACATAAACAAAGCATAAATACCTCAATAATTTTGGAGAAACCAAGGAAAATATAGAAAATCACCTCTGTGGCCAGAATAATCTACAGGAAAAACTATAAAAAGTTAAGGAAATGCTACAAATAATAAAAAAAAGTCAGTGCAGGACTGAAAATCAAGGTATATGAATAATAGTACTTTTAATAATAATAATTTAATTTTTAATAATAATACTTTTCTTCACACAAAAACCTATCTTCTTAGTGATATTAGATAATGATTAGTCTTCTCACACCCAACAATAGAATTTTTTTCTTTTATAATTTTGTCATTTATTTAAATTTAATTTGATAGAACATAGAGAAGTTGAGTGCAGAAGGAGAGACAGAGTTAGGTAAATAGACAGACAGACAGACAAAGGGACACCTGCGGGCGTCACTACTTCACTACTTGAGAAGCTTCCCCCTGCACTTAGAGAACAGGGATTGAACCCTGATTTTTTAGTGTTGTAATGTGTACACTTAACCAGGCATGCCATCACCTAGCCCCCAGCTTTTTTTTCTTAAAAAAAGAAAGAAAAAAGCATTGGAGAATTATAGTAATTAAAAAGTAAAAACATCTTGTGGCTTTGTCTGGGGTTTAAACAAATGGCAGGTTTATTACATCATAGTTATTTAGGTACAGCAAAATGGGCAAAAGGGCAAAGATTGGATAGTCATGACGGCAGCAACCATGTTAAGCTAGTAGTAGTATTCTTCTATATGTGTTCCAGGGACAGCAGCATGGCAGCATCAGGAATAAGGAGAGCAGACAAAGACAGAAGGAACAGAGTGCACACAGGATCAGAGAGTAGGAGCTGCGGGCAAGCAGGAACAGAGACCTGATTTCTGGCAGACACTCGCTTAAATAACTTATGTTCCTCAGGCTGATGTCAGTTGCATGCTAATTACATTCATGTCCCAACAGGGTATGAACTGCAGGCCTCATACATGCATGGAAACTGCAGAGGCCTTCTCCTTGACCCATTTTTTTTTTTAATTCTGTACTTCAGACACATTATGTGAGATAACACCAAAGTACTGCTCCATCACCATGGAGCACCACTGGTTTTTCTCCTTGGTGCTGTCCATCGTCTCCCATGTGGTAACAGAAAGAACCCAGAGTCTGGGTGAAGCATTAAAGTGTGAACTCTGTGGCACGAAGCGCAAGGACAGGCACAAGGATCCGGGTTCGAGTTCTGGGCTCCCCACCAACAGGGGAGTCGCTACACAGGCGATAAAGAAGGTCTGCAGGTGTCTATCTTTCTCTCTTCCTCTCTGTCTTCCCCTCCTCTCTCTCCATTTATCTCTGTCCTATCCATCAACAATGACAACAATAATAACTACAACAAGGGAAACAAAAGGGAATAAACAAATATTTTTTAAAAGTGTGAACTCTGCTATCACCCTCCATGTTTTGATCAATAGGGTTTTGTTTTGTTTATTAGTTTTTAGAGGATTTAAAACCAGTATTTAAGATCATAAAGTAGAGGGAATGAAGAACTGTTTTGAAGAGAATGAACCTGAGCTACATAATTCTTCAAGTAAGGGCTTCTTATTTATTTTTCATTAGTTATTTATAATAGTTCACAAAACTATAAAATTTTAAGGGCAGAGTTTCACACCAGATTAGACACCAAAGTTCTATGCTCCCAAGTAAATCCAATAACCACCACAGTTCTGGTTTTTCAAGTTGAAAGTTCAAATATATTTTCTTTTAAAAGGTTTTGTATGTTTTAATTATTTATATTCCCTATATGAGCAAAAAATATGGTAGTTGTCTTTCCCTATTTACTTATCCTTCTAGATGAAGTGAATATAACTGGAGGTGATTATGCTTAGTGAAATAAGTAAACGCTTTTTATATGTTAAGAAAGGATATCTAAAAAAAAAATCTATGAGGAATACTTACATAGAGTGATGGGGGAGGCTTTTAACAATGGAATAAAAATCATTCATTTGAGTTTCATAGAAACAAAAGAAGGTAAATAAGAAGAAGATTATGATGATGATGATGATGATGAATAGAAAAAGGAAGAGGAGGAGAAAGAAGAAGGAATCATGGATCATATATTCAACAGAGTACTACTCAGCAGTTTAAAAGATCATGTTGTCTTTTGTGACAAAATTAATGGAATTGATAGTGATTATACTTAGTGAAATTGTTAAAAAAAAAAAAAAGTGATGGAGAACTACCAGATGATTTCACACATTGAAACACAGGATCTTAAAAAAAATACATATATATAGTATATATATAGTCATCCTATCTATATCTGTGACATTGGGAGAACTATAGTGGTTACCACTGGAGGCTATTAGTATCAAAGAAACTTTGATGGTGGCAGGAGTGTAGAATTATATTCCTATTCTCTTATAATCTTATAAATCACTAAGAAAAATATAATTAAAAATAGAAAAGGGAAGGATGTAAGCTCAGAATAATGAAAGGTGATGATTCAGAACTTGTAATTCCTAGACAAGTGATTCAAACGGACGTCAGAGTGTTTGAAATAGTTTTCCTAATTTTCTTTCGCAATTTATTCCTATTCATACTTAGTAATGAGGTTTAGGGGGACTAACCTCTTTACCCTTCTACAGTTAGTCCTCTATGACTTAACAGTAAATGGTCTGACACAAAATATCTGAGATAATGGGGTCTGTCTAGATTTTTTTCAATATTTCTAGGAATCTGGAATAAGGATTGGAAGATTTATATAGTCACAGAGCTATGTAACCTTTCAAGACAATCTAGAACTTTTTAATGGAATGTAAGAAGTCTGTATGTGAAATCTGAGGGTGAAGGAACATCTGTTGTTAAACTACATAGCAATGAGCTAGAGAGTAAATAGGTAACATCACATAAACATTGAACTTCACCCGAAACCAGAAATTCTTCAACATTTTCTGTTTAAATCAGCTAATATACCCCTGCTCTTTAAAAAAAAAAAAAAAATCTAGTTTAAGTTGAGTTTTAACATCAGCAGAATTTACTGCTCCAGCAGCTATCCATAGAATATAATCTAATGTAAATTGTGTGTTTTCCTTAATTCCCACCATGCATATTTATTAAGTTTATCATTTCTAATATAGATTGGTTTGGTTAGATCAGAATACAAACTGATGCACTTGCAAGTTGAATCCAACCACGTAATTTTAATTTATGTGTTTGGCATGCAGTGAGTTCCTTTTAAAAATTATTACCAACATAAAAAACTTGGGAGGTCTTCCATTAAAATCCAAATATTTGGTTTATCTTGAAGATGTGGCAATACTGATCCAGAATTCCCAAATAGCAACAGTCACCTCAAGCATTTGCTAAGAGGGTTATGTCTTCCAGTTGATTCAGTCTCTACTGCTTCCTTTTGCCTTGGACTTTGCCTAATTTTGTTATGTAGATTGTCCACCTTGCACATGTGCTTTATGATCCAGGGAGATCTAGATCTTTTAAATTATTTCATTTAAGCAAAAAGCAAATAAAGAACTGAGAACTAAATGTAGTCAAACTGCTAATCTTGGAAGAGAAACCAACACAGATCTGTAATCCTAACTATACTCCGCATAACAGGATTATAAGAATTTCTTTGGGGCAGAACATGACTTGATCCTGAAAATATCCAAAAGTCTGATAATAGGCATTTTACTTCATGGCTGAGCAGGTTTTCTCATTTATCATGTAAGGTAAAAAATATCATTTTAGCTTACAAATAGCTAATTTTGGAACAGTTAATATCATGAGATTTCAAACCAGACAGGCCTGAATTGAAGCCCCATGACTCCCCCTTGTTTATTTGATGACGATGCTCATCACACATGGTTGTCATGTGTACTAAAGTGATAAAGTGTGTCCAAACTAGAATGTGGTACATAGGCATTTATGATGACAGGCTGTTCTATTTCATAAGCTCATTCCCATCATGCATTATTACTCTGATTGAGTAATCTCAATGTGTAATGTATCAATAAGAACTAATTTTATGTCTCAGTAATTACCACTGTCACACTCCATTGAACAATCAACTCACTTTTCTAATTCCCTAATGCTATTATAGCCCTGTATTGTTGGTGTGTTTCATATTGGTTTGGTCTCCTTCCTCCCACCTCTGAGAGAATTGGTTTGGCCCTTGCTAGTTTCGCGGGCCCTCTTTCTCCCCGCCCCCTATGCTATGTAGTTCCAGAGTTCTTGGTGCAGCCGCATGAGGAGAAGGATGAGGGACAGATCTGTGTGGTGATTAGTTTGGGTTAGTTTATGAATCGTTGTTCCTGAATAAAGAAATACAGCTTCCCTGCCCAGCCGTGTCTCTGTCTACCGCCCCCGTCCCCGAGTCTCTGTCTACCGCCACAAAGCTAGGCCTGCCTGCTGGAGCCCCTGAACTTTAACGACACTGTATCATTTTAGTTTAGTTATTACTAGTTATATAAAGCTTCATTTTTTTGTCATAAAAACAAAAGCCTACTCACTAAGCCTAACATTTGAATTCATTAAAATCTGAATCTTACCTTACACTGGATTCAAAACTTTCACCAGGGAAATTTAGATTTGATACACCCACAGTGTATGACCAGTAAAAAGCTATGATATGCTTATTTCTAACATGGTTTGTACAATTTCTGGCCTCTGACATATTTGTGTGAGTGAATGTTCTTCCAGTTACAAGTCAAACACTAGTGTAGGTGTCCATATGAAAATATTTTGAAGAGATGATTAAAGTTTCAAACCATTAGGTCTAAAATTAAGTTTATCAGAAACTTTTCTGATAAATTTAAGTTTATCAGAAACAGAAGAAATGGAGCTACTGAAAGGAAATTAAAGTATGAGAGATTCTCCTTTGCTGGATTATGAGACAAATGGAATTTACATCTGCACACCAAAGCATGTGGGAATACTCTGCAAATTGAAAACCATAGGTTAGCCATAGGTTTACAGCTAGAATGAAAACAGAAACTGTAGTCCTACATCTTTAAGGTTCTAAATTCTTTCAGCACAATAATGTGTGCTCAACCTGGTGCACCACCACCCAGTCTCCAAAGGTTCTGAATTCTACAACAGCCTGAATGGATTTAGAAGACAAGTATTCTGTAGTTCCTCTGGACATGAATTCAATTAAACAGACAAGGATTTCAGTTTTGAGCTCTGAACACAACATGCATAGATTTATAAGAACCAAACTGTGAACTAGTAAACTGAAGTTGTTTTAAGGTGATAAGCTTATGGTTATTTACAGCATTGTAATGAAAACTGATATCGGGTGGCCATAGGTTGTTTTCTCGTAGTTTTCCTAAACTAACTCATCTTAATTTGAACCCTCAGGAAGAAGAAATCTCCTTTCATTAGTCTCACTGTTGCTCCAGTTCACTGTCTATGCTTGGTGTGGGTTAAGAGTATCCTTGGGAGTCCGGCAGTAGCGCAGCAGGTTAAGTGCAGGTGGTGCAAAGCACAAGGACCAGCGTAAGCATCCTGGTTAGAGCCTCTGGCTCCCCACCTGCGGGGGAGTCGCTTCACAAGCAGTGAAGCAGGTCTGCAGGTGTCTGTCTTTCTCTCCCCATCCCTGTCTTCCCGTCCTCTCTCCATTTCTCTCTGTCCTATCCAACAACGACGACAGCAACAATAATATCTACAACAATAAAACAATAAGGGCAGCAAAAGAGAATAAATAAACATAAAAAAGAGTATCCTCAAATAAGTCCTCATGATAGTTATCCAGCTGATCTTGAATGACTACAACTTCCAGTTCTTTTTTTCCCTCTCTAATTCTGAGTTCCAGATCTAAGCCTACAGAATTAGCTTATTGTATTTTTTAATAACTTCAACACTGAAGACTGTAGTCAGGAATTTATATTGTACTAGGTCCAGAGATATACTTGCAAGAATAAATATTCTGAACCTGTAAGGTGGTACAGTAGAGTGTTGAACTTAAAAAAATAAATATTCTTTCAGATCCATCTGAGTCTGATAAACCATAGCAATTGCAGTATCTCAAAAAAAAAAAAAAGCTAGTTTTCCTTTGATAGTGCATGACTACTCAGCAAACTGTAACTATATAGTCATCCAATCAAATAAACACAGCCTGTTATCTGTCAGAGTTACAATTGTTGATCCATTTTTTACCTATGGGGAGCAGAAGTAAGGGGGTACCTCACTACATGAGCAACACATTCCCCAAGGGTCACGTCTTTGTTTGTATGGTTTCTTCTGATGCTGCTGAATAAATGTAACTCTGAGATCAAAAAAGACACTTATTGTCATTGATGTATGAAAAATTTAGAAAGTTCACATTGTCTACTAATCTTTCTGGACAGCCAATATCATTCTGCTTCAGATTTAGTCATTCACTTTAACATCCTTGTGGCATTATGTTTTTTCCTAATGCCTAGGAAAGGGAAATATGATTTTTATTTACCTAAGAAATGTAATTTAATTTTATAAGTATTGATAAAGAATTTTCTAGGCAGTGTGATAATTGAAATTGATGACTTTGACTTGTAGAGACTGTGTGTGTGTGTGTGTGTGTGTGTGTGTGTGTGTGTGTGTGCACGTGTGCACGTGTGCGTGTGTGTGTATGGTTGTGCAAGAAAATAAGAAAGAGAGAAAGAAAAATGAAATGGTCAGAGTGTAAGCAAGGTAGAAGAGGATAGTTAGTTCCCAAGAGCAGATTAACAAAATGTAGTATTATAATAGTAATATTGCCCTCAAATGATTTCACCATTTTTTAACAATGTTGTGTTAATGAATAGGGAAATCCATTCTGTTTAAAATAAATTTTGAATGAACTTGTCAGTGCTCCTTTTAGTAAAAATTCAAAGGTAGGTTCATTTAAAAATGCACTTAAACTAATCATGTTTCTTTGAATTCTTTCTTAGCATAACAAATCAATGGTAAGCAAATAAATAAACACAAACTTTTGGTCAAATCAGAGTCACTCTGATCTGCCAGAAGCAAGGAATTTTACTTAACTACTTTCTACCTTTAAATCTTCAAGGTAGTTAAGAAAAAAAAAGTTTTACAAATCAGAAGGGTGCACTGCACAGATGTCTTTTACTCTTCTTTCTGAATGAAAAAAATTTATAATTATTTATACCATTTTTATTTTTTGCATCGTATTCTGTGGGTCTGCAAAAACAACTTTTGAAGTGGGATACATCTATCAACATACTAATTAGAGGCATTTTTACCGCACAATTTTGGATAGAGTATGAAAACCAATGCCAATGTGGTATAGATATTGCTAATAGTTTACACATGTAGCAGTAACAAAATAAATTGGGGGGGATAGTGTTTTACTTTTAGTGTTTGGGACAGATGGAAACTATTATTATTATGGGTAAAAGTGTTCTAACTGGATGATGGTGTTAAAATATATTTTAAAATATGTTTTTTAAATATGGAACATAGTATTTTATTAAATTAGGTTACTTACATATATATTAGTTGTTGTTTTCTAAGCTACACATAAAATGTCTAAGGACATAGCCCCCTCAGAAGAATCACTCAATAGAAAAATGACTGGAGTTTAATATTATTATTATTATTTAGAGAAACCTTAGTAATCCTTTTACGACCTAGATAGTTAATATTCCACACATCGTGGTGACAGATTCTAGTTAAATACACAAAGAAATAGGACTTTATCTTTAATCATGATATAATCTATCAAATACCTTGGAGATATGGAAAAATTATTTTCATGTTAGCTGATCCTAGAAAAAAATATTAGTAAGGGATTCTGTGACTCCCACAGGCTGGAGTGTGTCTTTTAAAGAGCTAGACTATGTCTGGAGCCAAGAGGAAGCAAGGTTCAAAGGAAATTCATCTAATATTTGTGCTCTGGTTATGGAAACGATGGGAGGCTGTTCATCAGCTGCATGTGGCCAGTTGGCAGAGAGGGCTTTGGTCCAGGCCAAGGGGTTAGTGTGATCACAGATGGACTTAGCATAAAAAAAGATGCCAGAGAGTCTTGGGCAGTGTGTGCTATTTTGGGGGCTTTACATTAATCACTTTTTTTTTCATTCTGTGCCAGTATTGATGCAGATAAATGGATTTTTTGGTTGGATATAGAACTTTCAGTTTATTAAAGTAAGTCTCTTCCATGCACATCTCACTGGGAGAATTTTTTCAAATATTGCTTTATGATTTTCTCTAAATATGATTTCCTTTCATCGACTGCTATTATAGGTTTTATACTTTGTTATATCAAGGGGATGTTACTAAGTCTTAATAATTATGGGCACAGCATAACCAAGTATATAGTCTAAAGAAGTATCTCTCTGTTATGAGAACATTCAGCCGATTTGCCATCATTCATTCATTCTAAATGGTTATTTTACAGTAGGGATCTTTGTAAAGATAGAAAGTAGTCTCAAAAAGAAACCTCAAGTATAATTCTAGGTGTAAAATCTAGACTTTCTTCTATATGGTGCTCAGTTACAACCTGCCAGATTGTTGGATGACAAAACTGAAGATTTGTTATCCTTTCTCTACTACTCACTGGCAATTCTTCTTCTTCTAGCATTTGCCCTTCTTCCGTAGCCAGTCAACAGCATCAGGTTGAGCCTGATGTAAAGTTTTGAGACCTCCTTTGAATCTGGAGAGGTGGCAGTCGTTGACTATGTGGGTCATAGTCTGTCTGTAGCCGCAGGGGCAGTTCGGGTCGTCTCTGGCTCCCCAGCGATGGAACATAGCGGCGCACCGGCCATGGCCTGTTCGATAGCGATTGAGGAGGGCCCAATCATAACATGCTAGGTCAAAGCCGGGTTGACGCTTACAGGGGTCTGTGATGAGGTGTTTGTTCTTTACCTCAGCTGACTACCAACTCTGTTTCCAAGAGTCTGGAACAGAGAAGTTCAGTGTAGGCATAGGGGACCAGATTGGGTGATGAGACGTCAAACGTTGGACAGGGTGGGCGAAGATATCCGCGTATATTGGCAGGTCTGGTCGAGCGTAGACATTGGAAATGAACTTAGATGATGCTGCATCCCGATGAATAACTGGCAGGGCAATGTTGCTAAGAACTGGCAGCCATGGAACCGGGGTGGAACGGATGGTTCCAGAAATTATCCTCATGGAGGAATATAATTTGGAATCGACCAAGTGGACATGGGGGCTACAGAACCATACTGGGGCACAGTATTCTGCAGTGGAATAGCAGAGATGATGATCGTAGTGTGGAAGCGCTCGCGCCCCATGAGGAGCTGGCCAGTCTTGCAATGATGTTATTCCTCATGCCCACCTTTGCTGTAGTTTTTATGAGATGTTCGTGAAATGACAGAGTGCGATCGAGAGTAACGCCAAGATAGACTGGCTGGGCTTCATGCCGGATTCTCGTATCGCCAAGCTGCACATTAAGCTCACGCGAGGCCGAGGCATGGTGTAGATGGAAAACAGATGATACCGTTTTTGCAGTGCTAGGGATTAGTCGCCATTTTTTACAGTAATCAGATATCAGAGACATGTCTTTCGTGAGTGTTTCCTCGAGGATGTCGAACTTGGATGCCTGAGTTGCACAGCAGATGTCATCGGCGTAGATGAACTTCCTTGAAGAAGTTTCTGGGAGGTCATTGATGTAAATATTAAATAGCGTAGGAGCCAGAACAGAGCCCTGGGGGAGGCCACTTGAGACAAGTTTCCATCTGCTAGACTTGTCACCCAGATGCACCCAGAATCTTCTGTTTTGGAGAAGAAATGATATAGTGTTGGCCACCCATGGAGGGAGGCATCTTGAGATCTTGACTATGAGACCACGGTGCCAGACCGTGTCATAGGCTGCTGTGAGATCAACAAAGACAGCACCCCTCTTTAAATTCTTCTGGAATCCATTTTCAATGTAAGTTGAGAGGGCCAGGGCTTGTTCGCAGGTAGATCTTCCTGGGTGGAAACCAGCTTGGGCGGGTGATAGGAATTTCTCTGTAAGAGGAGAAATACGTGACAGAAGCAGCCTCTCACGGAGTTTGTAACACACGGAGAGGAGAGAAATTGGTCTATAGCTGGCGGCCAGTGTTGGGTCTTTCTTTCAAAACTGCTATTATCTTCACACGACGCCAAATTTTGGGCATAGATTCACAGATTCTGAATCTCACTGGCAATAAACATTGGTAAATCACATAAGGGTGCATCTGGCAAAATAATGAGGTTAAATAATATGCAGAATAAGAGGCTGAATAGCCAAGATCTCCCTGACTGTCAAGTTTGGAATGACATTAAAAGGCAGGTTCACAAATGGACTAAAAATGAGTACAGCCACTGCCCACAGAGCTACTAGACAATTCTATAATAAGACATGATAAGCCCTGTTATTCAGATTCTCCTATAGACACTATAACTTGAATAACTGTAGCCAGTGATTTAATTTTGCAGTGGAGTAGTTAAAAATAACTTTTTAAATTTGTTATTTATGAAAAAGGAAACATTGACTAAACCACAGGATAAAAGGGGTACAAATTTACATAATTCCCACCACCAGAACTCTGTATCCCATCCCCTCCCCTGATAGCTTTCCTCTTCTTTAACCCTATGGGAGTACAGACCAAGGTCATTGTGGGATGCAGAAGGTGGAAGGTCTGGCTTCTGTAATTGCTTCTCTGCTTAAACTTTTGAGATTTTGGGCCTTTTAACTTTATCAGGAATTTCATTTTAAAATAAGCTATCAGGTAAAGAATTTCACAAGTAATATTTTTAAATCACTAGTTCTATAGAGGTCATGCTCAAACATGAAGAGGTGTGTGGGGGTTGGGGTGAGGGTGGGAGGTGGTGAGGTGAGGAGGTAGAAACTCAGAGAAGTCTGAAAGTCTGCTCCACACTGTTAAAAAATTAATCCCGAGGCGTTGGAGGGCCAGTGGGGTAGAGAGGTCTGATCTGCTTTGAAGAGTGAGGTCATCCACAATGTTTTAAACTCATTAGTCCTGTCTAAAACAAAGGATGTGGGTGAAAAAGAAAACTAAAAAGACAAATTATCTGCATTTTTCAAAAGAAGTTAAACATGTCAGGCAGTATAGTATCCTAATCTTGCCTGCAGGGAACATATGTCAGACCAGCTTGAAGTTCTACAGTCGGTGAAACCATCTGCAAGGAATACTCCATCCCTCGTTCTTGTTCCTAAAACACACACTTATGAAGCAAACGTTACAGTTGTTCAAGTGCATGTGGAAATTTTCTCAGAATTACCTAATTGAGACACTTGGCCAACATTTATTTCTTTGAATAAAAAAGCAATTTGTTATAGCATGCTGAAAGAAAACATATCAATAACTCTGGCTAATGAGGTCAATATAAATCAAATAACATATTATTAAGTTTCCCTTGTGTTTTTAAGACCATCATTGCCTTCAACTCATAACCACTCTCAAGCTTTTGAGAAGAAAGCAGTGGCCAGGCAGCCACTGCTTCATAGATGTTTATTTATATGGCAGTGTTGGACTTCGTAGAGTTTTGCTTATAAGGTTATAATAATTTCTGATTCTGTGTGCTAATTGATGCCATTAAATAATTCACATGATTGTAAAATGCAATATTGCTTCATAGACATTAATTTCTTTGTAAATGAAACTACAGATAAAATAATATTCACAATCAGAGTAGTTACCAGGGAAAATCAAGTAGGTGCTCAGTGAATTAAATTATAAACAAGCGTATTTACACCAGAAAGGAAAATATCCTTATTATCTTTTCTATGCTTGGTAATATTCAGTTTTATATTGTGATACAATAGGAAAAAAATAAAACTGCATTGTAAAATATTTCTAGGACAAGGTGGCAAAAAAATAAACAAAAAAAAAAACTCAAAAGGGTGCATTGCTTCCTTCAAAAGGTTAAAAGTCACTGATCCAGAAAATTAATTTGCTTTAACTTGTTCTCTGCAGACCAACACTTTATCAGTAGATAAAAATGAAAATTGCCTTTTAAAATTTAAGTCATCAAATGGTGCAGGGAAAACTGGACAACCATATGTAGACAAATAAAAGTAGATAACCACCTCTTTATGAAATATAGGGAATTGAAACTCAAACAAAACAAACAAACAAAAAATGACCAATCTTTAAGACTCTGTGAAAACTATGATTATCTTTGGGCAAGACAGGGTGGGGAAAAGGGTACAAGACTTGGTTGTGGGTGCAATATTGAACTAAATCCTTATAGATTTATAATGTCATAAGCCATTATTAGCTTACTAATACAAATTTAAATAAAATCGTGTTACTCTAAGAGAATATTTTACTAGAAAACCTCCCAAGAATCTTTTCTATTTCGTTGTCTACTAAAGAATTCAGAAGACTATTTCTTAAAGTACCAAAATATAAACTTCACACAAACATGATACAGTATTCAGTAGAAGGTTATACTCAGGCAAATGTCTTAAGGTATTGTTAGAATCCAGGAAGATCCAATTCTCCTTCACATTGTATTGGCACTTCTGTACTAATGGTAGTAAATGTTTTCTTCTTCTTCTTGTAAAGGAAGCAGATGTGAGTTGGAGAAACATGGATAACAGATGTGCTGAGAGCAAGAGTTTTTATCTCACTGGCAGTTATTCTGACCATAATTTCCACTCATTCATGAGGTGAGTGTTTACAAAACATTTTACTATGTTCTTTCATCTTTTTCTTTTTCCCAACTTCAGCATCCCTTGGTGGAGGAAATGTTGATATAAAGTATTGTTGCTCTCACAATGTCTTATTTTGACATTTCCCCAAGATAGGTATCAGTGCATCTCACTCACCACCAGGCCATCATCCTGATCCATGAAAGAGACTTAGATTCTCAACATCCCCTAATGTTCCTCCATTCCCCTTCTTAGTCACACACACACACACACACACACACACAAAAGAAGTAGATTCTAGTCCACTGTGAATTAACTCTGTATTATACTTAGCTTTGTTTCTTCAAACCTATCTGTGAGTGAGATCATCCGGTATTCAATCTTCTCCTCTTGACTTTTTTCATTTAACATGATTGCCTTCATTCCCATCCATGTTGGAGCAAAGGAGAATGTGCTGTATTTTTACAGATGTGTAATATTCCATGACAAACTTTTTTTTTCCAATTGAGAAAAACTATTTACACAAGAGTTAACATAGCTCATGTATCAACACTTGCTCTCCACCTCTCAATTATTTAATTAACTAATTAACTTTTGCCACTACAGTTATCAATGGAGCTAAGTGATTAGATGATTTAATTGTACCCCATGGCCATATTTTAATTTTCTGTTTTTTTTTTTTTGGTAAAGGTGATAGACAGGTAGAAAAGGAGGGAGAGGAGAGAAATAGGAGAGAGAACTGCAGTACTGTTCCATTAGTAGCAAAGCTTCTATCTTGCAAGCAGTGGTTAGGGGCTTACATCTGGGTCCTCACACATGGCAACATGTGAGCTCTGCTGAGTGAACCATCACTGGGCCCCCTTCACATACATGTTACAATTTATTTAATCTTTTTAATTAATTAATTATCGGATAGAGATAGAGAGAGAAATTGAGAAGGGAGGGGAAGATAGACAGGGGAAAAGACAGTCACCTGCAGCCCTACTTCACCACTTGAAAAGCTTTCCCACTGCAGGTGGGGGCTAGAGGCTTGAATCTACAACCTTGTGCATTGTAATGTGAGCACTTAATCCAGTGCACCACCGCCTGGTCCCAAATAAGCTTCGCTTCTTTTTTCTTTTCTTTTATATTTTTCTTTTCTTTTCTTTTCCCATTCTTTCTTTCTTTCTACCTGAGCACTGCTCAGTTTTAGCTTATGGTGGTGTGGGGGACTGAACCTAGGATTTTGGAGTCTCACAGATGAGAATCTCTTTTTATAACCACTATGCTGTCTCCCCACCCTCCATGTTACAATAATTTAATGTTAAATAAAAACCCTAAGTCTTTGATATGTGTAAATGCTTGTCACTGAGGAGATCTCTGCATTCAGAACATCCTGAGTGTGCAAACTGTTTTGGGAAAAATTATTTTTCCCTTCTAGTACTATATAGGCTCTAGTACTATATAGGCTATATAGGCTACTATGTGCATATGATTTTCCAATTCATATGCACAAAATTGAACACCCTACAATACTCCATTATGATATGTATATATTATTATTATTACTAAATCATATGATTAAATAGTAATTCACAAAAGTTATGGAGGGGTACTACTCCACACTACAACCACCACCAGGGTTCTTTGTCCCTCTCCACTGCCAGTGAGAACCACCACAGTTCTCTTAAAGCCTTAGATAAAAGTTGTTTATGTTTCTTTTTCTTTGCAGGTTCATGTGTTTCAACTATCTATATTCCACATATGGGTGAAATTATCTGGTGATTGTCTTTTTTTTAAGAATTAGAATCTTCTTTTTTAAAATTATCTTTATTTATTTATTGAATAGAGACAGCCAGAAATAAAGAGGGAAGGGAGTGGTAGGGAGAGAGGCAGAGAGACACCTGCAACACTGCTATACCACTCGCAAAGCTTTCCCACTGCAGGTGGGGACTGGGGAGTGGGGTCCTTGCACATTGTAACGTGTGAGCTTAACCAGGTGCGCCATCGCCAGCCCCGTGATTGTCTTTCATCACCTTACTAATTTCATTAAGTATGATCACCTCCAATTCTATCCATTTGGCCCTATACACACAATATCATCTTTTTCAATTGCAGAGTATATATCCCATGTCTTCATTCAGTCATCTGTTGATGGCATTTATATTGCTTCCCTATTCTGGCTATTGTGAATAATGTAGCTACGAGCATGAAGGCACATATGTCCCTTTGCACTAGTGTTTGTATCTTTTGAATATATATTTCCAAGGGTGATATTTCAGGATCATAAGGTACTTAGGGTGTTTTGTTTTGTTTTTTAAAAAATGGTATCTCAATTTTATTGTACAAACAGCACAGGAGGATAACAGCCCTAGGGAGAATAGCATCCCAGGGTTCCCACCAGCCCCTCTGTCCTTAAACTGCCAGAAAGGGGCCTATACTGTGCAGCTTTGGGGGCCTGGACACCTTTGGCAGCTTGAGCAGGAGCTGGTGCTGTGGCTGGAGCCTGGGCCTTGGGCTTGGCTTGAGCCTTGTCTTTTTGCCAGAGACATTTGGCCATGTAAGCACGGACACATTTCCCAAGCCTAGGGTGAGCAATGTAGGTGAGTCACTTGAGCTTGAGACTGTTTCCCTTTGGTCTTGGCCTGCTTGGGCTTTACCAGGGCCTTGACAGCCTTGATCCATGCATTCATGGCCTTGGTATTATTGGACTGCATCTTCTTCCGACCCTTCTTGTTGGCTTCTTGGCAAATTGCATTTTCCTCAGGAACTTGGGGTCCACCCCCTTCAGAGATTCGTATCTTTGTGATTGAGGTTTCTTGATGCCATTCCTGTGCCATTTCCAGGACTGGTTGTGCATGGTATGGTTCTTGGACTTGGCTGCATGGAAGGCTACAGCCTGCTCCAGGTACTGGAACCAGAAGAGCTGTTTTTTTTTTATTAGTGATTTAATATTGATTTATAAAATCATGAAACAACAGGGGTATAATTTCACATCATTCCCACCACCAGAGTTTGCTATCTCATTCTGTTCATCGGAAATTTCAGTAGTTCTCTCAAGGTCACAGATACGGGTTGACTATTATTTCTGTAACTATCTATATTTTTATATATTTGCCCAATTTTTCCAATTTGTCTATCTATATTTTTATATATTTGCCCACTTTCAATGTCTTTTTTTCTCCTCTTCTCTCTCTGGGTCTTGGGTGTTGATGGAATTGGAGTTTTGAGCCCTCTGGTCATCTTCCCCTAACATTGCTCCCCCTTTGGGAGTATGGACCAGCATTATTTTGGTGGTTCAGAAGGTATTAAGATTTTTATTTGTTTAAGGACTCTTCATACTGTTTTCCATAGGGGTTGTATCAGCTTGTTCTCACCAACAAAGACTATAAAGGCTTTCTTGCATTATCACCTGAATTTCAATGCTCCGAGGCAACTTTTCCCTTTACATAGAAACAAAAGCAAAGACGGAGAGGGAGAGAGAGAAACACTTCACTGAAACTTTTTTCAGTGTAATGAGGGTAGGGCTCAAACCTGGGTCACCAGCTCTAAGGTGTAATTAATCTACTAATTTATTTATTTATGTATTCATTACTAGAGAACTACCCTTCTCTGTTTTATGGTGATGCATGAGATTGAACCTAGGACCTCTAGTATCTTAGGCATGAATGCACTTCACATAGTTATTATGTTATCTCCCAGGCCCCAATATAAGCTCGTAAGGAAAGCTGGATGCCTACAGCTAGGGGCCAGTGACAAAGAAGAGAATAATGGTGGAATAGATTCAGCTAAATAAAGTAGAATAATAGAGTCAACTTTTGTTAGGTACTATGAGAAAAACATCTTTGCTATACAACAGATTTAGGACCCCAGGAAAATGCTTATACTTCTTTAAAATTCAAAGAAAATTAAACTTTCAGCCAAATTAAATCTATTTATTATTAAATGTCACATTAACATTTTATTATATACTGCATAACATACTATGCACTATATTAACTTTTATATCAACAGTGATTTTCTCAGGAAGGAAGATTCATAGGAGTTAGTAACTCACTCTCGCTCCTGTTCTCAAACAGTTCTTCTTCTTCCCATACTTTTATAGATCTCGTGTCTTCTGTATTACTGGTTCTGTCCTTTTTGTTGTTCTCTTATTTCTTCACACTTTTTCTATCCAATACACCTGCATGTAAACTTTACTGGTGAGTCTGCATTAAAGGACTATCTATAATGATAATGATAACTGATTACTTAATTGTGCACCAAGTTGTAGTAAAATTTTGCACACATTATCAAATTCTGTCATCAAAATGATTCTATAAGAAAGGCAATATTGCTAGTTCTTTTCTTAAAGAAAAAGAAAAGTAAGTTTATGTAAATTAAATCTCTTACCCAATAGGACATAGAGTCAAACCAGGCAAAAGCTGAGTCAGTGCCTCAAATTAGATTTCTCAGATAGCCATCTTGGGCTTGAGTCAAAGTTAACCTTATCAAAGTATGGGCTGCAAAATCTGAATAAGGGCAAAAGACTGGCATACTTTAATGATGACTCTTTAGTCATTATCAGGCCACCCCATCACCTGGGGCCCTAGTCGAGGAGTCCTGAGATTCCAAAACAGACATGATGGGCCTAGACCTCGAATAAATTCCTCTCTCCATTGTTACTGGCCAACTCTATCAGGTACAACACAATAGACCCATTTGTGGACCCTCATAGGACCTTGCCCTCAACTTGGATCAACAACAGTAGAGAATATTCCATCATCCAAAGGAAGGCTAGACAACATACACTATGTTCTACCTGAGGAAGATGGGTCCTAAAATTGGGCCAGCTTGGAATGCTCCTACTCATGACCACAGGATGCAAGCTCAGACCTATAGGGATGCAGAGGTCACACAGGCTCCTACGCTGAGTATGGACCTCAGATAAGATCAAATCAACGGGGTTTACAGTCAACATTTATACACCTTTACCATATTTGGGAGCTACTGTCTTCCCTGATCCAGCTTTCTGGTCCTTTTTTCAGCCATGACATCATTTCCCCAGACAATAACTGGATCCACCTGCATATCAGATGTCAAGCTCAAGAAAGAAAAAAAATAATAATATAGTCATGGGCTTTCTGGAATATAACTAAAATGGGCAACTAACTATCTATAAAACAGAGACACCCTACACACACACACTCAACTCTTCATATGAACTATTCCAGCCTTTAGGTTCATGATTAGTCAACTATTTGTTTGGCTCTATATGTTAACTCTTTTTCAACCACCAGGTTCCAGATGCTAACATGATGCCAACCGAACTTCCCTGGGCAGACAACCTCATTAGTGTGTCCTGGAGCCCTGCTTCCCCAGAGCCCCACCCCACTAGGGAAAGAGAGAGACATGCTGGGAGTATGGATCAGCCTATCAATGCCCATGTTCAGTGGGGAAGCAATTACAGAAGCCAGATCATCCACCTACTGCACCTCATAATGACCCTGGGTCCAACTCACACAGGGATGAGGAATAGGAAAGATATCAGGGGAGGGGATGGTATACAGAGTTCTGGTGGTAGGAATTGTGTGGAGTTGTACTCTTCTTATCCTATGGTTTTTGTCAGTGTTTCCTTTTTAAAAATAAAAGTTTAAAAAAGAAAAATAATTCAGGACTTTTTAAAAGTAGGTAAGGAAAATGGTTTCAGATGACTTGTTAAAGTGCTACTTTTGCTGCGACATTTTCTTTTCCTTGGCACTTTTTCTTTATAAATTGTAATCTACTTTTAGATGAAATCTGTTTCTAGAAAATGGACCCATGAAATGTAGTCTCCTACACTCCTGCTACATTTCTGTACATTTTATTTATGGCTCTATGCTGGCAAAATATTTTGAGGGCAAAATGTAGGAAACCATATATCATCAGTACAAATCAACTTCTATGGGTGTTATATTGTTATCACGTCAAAATTTTCTATCTTGAAAGAGAAAGTAAAAGAATTACTTCCTCACACGTATTTTAATTTCCTTAGAACATAAATATTTTTATTAATTCCTAAGCATGACATAAACTGAGTGTTAATAACTTTATTACTTTCTAAACCATTCTTCCTAACAGCAAAACATTAAGCTATTTATGGTTAAATCAAAATAAGGTAATAGTCTTGGTATATGACTTTTTAATGTTTTATTAAGAATCATTTTTTATAATTGAATACATATTCTAATTATAATTACATTAGACAGAAAATGTGGCAAATTAATGATTATCATAAGGAACTGTCAAAGTGCTATCACGAAATGTAGAAATGATTTAAAATATCAGTATTTAAAAAAGAGAATAACAATGACTCTTCCATGCTGAAGATTAGCTCTAAACTATTTAAACATGTAGTAAAATAACTGAAAATTAGAAAGCAAGAACTCTAAGTGGTTTAAGTAAGTACATCTCAATTTAGGATTGATTTTGTCCTTCTGGGAATACTTGGCAATGTGTAAAGACATTTTGGGTTGTCACAAATAGCGAAGAAGTATTATACTAGGTTCTACTGGTTAGAGGTGAAAAATGTTGTTTTCATCCTATTACACATCCTGCACTGCATAGAACAACTCTTCCACAAAAAGGAATTATCCAGCCCCCAAAAACAGTAGTGCCAAGACTGAGAATCTTTAATTCAGTCTGTTTTTTTAATCTTTCATGTAAATTATCACTTCCCCCCTCATTGGTAATAATAGGAAAATTATCCACTGTATACAAATTCCAGTTGGTAATATAGTCAGAAGTAGATATGATATTCTAACAGTTAATTATAGTTAATTAGGTACTTAACAATAGCTTACTAGTGATACAAAATAAATAACAAATTAATTAAATCATCTTAATATTTACCAAGATAACATAGTAATTGAATTATTGATAGACTAGTATGTCTTAAATTTGCTTGTTCTTCATTGTTATATCTTTCAGTAAAATGAATAGTTCATGTTCAGGTGAGAAACTAGGGAGAGAAATTCAGAGGCCTATTAATCAGAAATTAAATTCTCCATATTTCATTTAAGGAAGATTTTCCTTTATGTTTATTCAGACTTTAATAGTGGAACTCATTATGCTAAATTATAATTTCTCCTTAAATTTTATATTATATATTTTTCCCTTAACAAGAAAATGAAAGTGTAGTTTAACTTATTTTCTTTTAGATTGGCTTTGGGGATTCAAATAGAATACCTTATCATTTATCTTGCAATAGACTAACTCTGGAATTCAAGTTTAAAAAGTAGTGACAGTACTGACTGTTGACAAAAATGAAAAGGAACAATTTGGAAGACTTAAAGTCTATAATCCTTGTAATACATATTTGTTTAGCTATTAACTTAATTTGGATATTCTTAAATACCTGAGATTAGAATTTTCATGTTTATCTTTGGCGAAATAAAAAGTGTCTTTCTGGTGAGTAATTCTGGCAATGACAGACCATGCATAGGGGAAGGGTGACAGGAAATATATATATATGTATATATATATACATACATATATATATGTGTATATATATACACGTATATATACATATACACGTATATATATATATATATGAAATATCCGTGTGCATCCCCAATTTTATCACTATCTCAAATTTTCTATAAAATGGTGTTTTAATGTTTTTAAAAAGATCTTTTAAAGCTTTGAAAAACCATTTCTTCATAAGTATTTTAATGAACATTTATTTCACATAAAATATAGAGCAAGGAGAGGGGGAGAGAGAAAGAGAGAAAGAGAGTCAGGATATTACTCAGATAAACATGGTTATGAAATTTAAGTGGGAGTCTCAGTCATGCTAAACCTATGCTCTACCCAATGAGCTATTTACCCAGATGCTGGATGTGTCTTTTGATGAACATATGACTTCATTTAGTGTGGGCTTGTAGCTAGAAGAAGTATATATAAAGATTTTCTTTTTAATTATACTGCCAAAGTGCCAAAGTCTTACATTCTCCTCGGTAGTGTAACAAAAAAAAAATTCTTCCATATCCTCACTAACAACATTCATTATTATCAGTTATTTTAATATTTTTCATTTAGCTGGTGGGCAGTAGTATCTATTTACTAGTTAAATTTTCATTTTTCTAGTGGGTAATAGGGTTGTGAATCTTTTCATTTGCTTTTTGGTCATTAGCTGACTATTACTATTACTATTATTATTATTATTACTATTATTATTTTATTTTATCAGAGTGATGCTCAGCTCTGGATTATGGTAGTGCTGGAGACTGAACCTGAGGCCTTTGATGACTCAGGAATGAAAGTCTGTTTGCATTGCTATTATGCTATCTCCACAGCCTGAAATTAGTGCTTTTCAGTCTCAGCTTTTTAACTTTCTGAGGGTGTTTCCTTATCTTTTCTTCTAATATGGTATATGAGGAACTGAAAATGTTAGAATAATGTCAGGTAGCATAAAAGTCAGATAAAGTCCACAGTTGTCTCAGTCTCCATCATTGCCTCTTGCTTCTATTCACCTCTTGTCCCCACTAAGATTTCCCTGGTTTTGTAAGGGAAACTTTCTCCCCAATTGCCTTTCTCAGAAGACCAGGTTTCTGAAAGAAAGTAGCACATAGTTAACTGACTTTGGGTTCAAGCGGGTTATTGCCATGTTACTAACACATGCTTGATTAGGCTGATAAAGCCAGGAAGTTGGAAACAAGTGCCAGGGATCTGGATCCCCTGGAGAGCTCATGAAGTTAGGTATGGTGTTGGTGGATTTGAGACCTATGTTATACAGCCCCAATTCAGTTGGCAGGTTCACTGGAAAAAATAAATATGTTTCTGGAAAAAATAAAATCTTAGTAATGGGGACATTTACACAGTTAGATTCAACTCTCAGGGATGGATGACACAAAAAAGGAATATATCTGCTTAGGAAGGAGGGAATGTATTTCACCACTGTATTTAATAGAATATGATATTTGAGTACAAATACTCACTGATGTGCAGTCGTTTATTTTACTGACTCTCTGGGCTCATATCCTCCCAGAAGCATATAAATCCCTAGGATGTGATGTATTTTGCAATTGTACCTTCCAAGTAGATTTGTAGAAATGATTGGAGCACCAACTATGACATTCCTGGAATCACCCATAGTGAAGGTATATGATGTTATTAAATATGGATGGTTAGACACAGAATAAAAATAGAGGAAGGAAATACCAAACAAATGTCTCAGAGTAGCATTAACCCTCATCCAAAAATCAACTGGACTACAAAGTAGTATGTGTTGCTCACAAGAGAAATGTCAGCTCTAAGAATAGATGGTTTGAAAGGGTGAGAAATATATCTACTCGAGCAAATTTAATTTCATTCATCTGATATTCCTTCTGTAGAACTGTTTCATAAGTTTCCCTCACATTCTTTACAATAAATCCCACCAAATATAGTTAAAATTTTCAAGAGCAGACGCAGGAACAAATCCAAGAAACACAGCACAACGTAAAAGGGAAATGTAAAACCAATTTCAGAACTAACTGTGAGTACTTAAACATTTTTTTCAATATTAACCATAATAAATCCACTGAACACAAAAAGGGCATATAGGGACCACCATATTAAAATGAAACCACTTATAACCAGATATCTTAGATGTTTGGGCCCTGGCCCTTTGGAAATGAGGCAATAACTTGGGTTTTAAAATACATTTTCCCTGATAATTTTCATTTGGCTTTTTTTTTACAATCATTAGTAGATCACTTCCGACTCAAGCCAAGTACAAGTGGCAAGTTTACTTACCTGCACAAAACCACATGCTGTGAAGTCCTCAAATAAGGGCAGACTTGGACGGTCTTCTCGATAGATGGTAAGTTTGTATGTTATCAGAGTCTCATGCTCAGGTGTGGATTCATCTACCACGAGAATTGAGAGTCTGTTTACACCTAAGCCTAAGGGATAGTTGGCAAAACTGCAGAGAAAGAAAAAAAAAAAACTTATCCCAAATGGATTCATACATCAATGCTCATTAGATGCCTATAACTTATATAGAAAAGCAAGCAAGCTTTGTATAATTCTATAATAAAATTAAAATGTGAAAAAAGTTAACCTATGCTCACATACTTTATAAGCAATATATATTTTTATTTCTTTATTGGGGGATTAATGGTTTATAGTTGATAGGGAAATAAAGTAGTTTGTATATGTGTAACATTTCTCAATTTTCCACATTTCCATTCAACCCCCCCACTCAGCCTCTGCCATCATGTTCCAGGACTTCTAAGCAAGCTCTTAGCCAACAAGTCCAGTTCCCTATAAATTACAGGGACCACCACTCAAGTAATACACAATCTATTAATAATAACAACTTAAAAAAATAAAACAATGACTGTCTCCTTTTTAGATATGTAATATTTAAGCATAGATTCAAGACTATAGTATAGAAAGCATAGAACAGAGAAATAAATTGCTCAGAGTTTTATGTTGAAATCAGTGTTGGGACCCAGGTTTGTATGACTTGAGTGTTTGTTTTTTGCTATTAGAAAATCTTGGCTTCTAGACATTCCAACTGCTTTTCTTTCTTGCAGGATAAAAATAGTAATATCTTCCTTGCCACAGATATGTAGTTAGGGTCAATAAACTCAAAGAGTCAAGCTCTCAAAAAAAAAGAGTCAATAAAGAATATGAGTCATTAAAAATGGTATTACTATGCTTAAAAGTTGTCACTATTATGTTATTAAATAAATAATGCTAAAGGGCCAGGTGGCAGTGCAACTGGTAAAGTGCACAACTCACCATGCACAAGAATCCAGGTTCAAGGCCCCAGTTCCCACCTTCAGAGGGGAAACTTCACAAGTTGTGGAGCAGTGCTGCTGGTATCTCTCTCTTTCCCTCCTCCCTCGACTTCTCTGTCTCTAACATAATTAAAATATATAAATGATATTTTAAAATCAATAAATAATCTAGAATATTTAAAATTTTTGAGTAGTTGGCTTGGGATGAAATGAAGCTACTGTTCAGAAAGATTAACTTCCAACAATTTAAGACCATGAAGACAACAATAAATTACGATTTTTCTGAGAGGCTCTTCTTGAATATTTTATATTACAAGATTCTGTAGTTACATAGTTACAAAGGTTACACAGAGTGCTAATATATCAGGGCACCAATGATGAGTTCTTTTCTAACACGATTTAAAAACAAGGGACTTCAAATTCTCACTATTTCTCCAATCCATCATCTGTGTCATTTTTTTTTTCTGAACCACTTTCAAAGATGACATCAAATATTTGTTTCCCACTATGATGTCTCCATTCAGTCCCAATCAGCAATTCCATACCTTGCTCCTGCCCGTTCCTGCAGGTAGATCTTGCACTGACATTTGGAAACCTCTGCTCCAATTGTAACTGTGACCACATCAAATGGAACCTCAGAGGAGTAATCTTTAATCTTCGGGTTAAACTCAGGACTTAGTTCCAAATGTGGATGTGTCAAGATCTGTTTGATATGACACTGTATGTCTTTATCTGTTTAAAAAAAAATGAAAATAATGACAAAAAGTCAACTGTGAAGTTGATAAATGTTTAAAATCATGTAAAATCCTAAAAAGTTTTTTTTTTTTAATTCTTCTAAACATTTTCTGATCACTTGATTTTACTTTCATTTCTCTGGTCATAGTTGATTTGTGACTTTAGCTATGTCTTCTACTTGTAAAATTTTGTGGAGCATACTTCACATAACTGTTGACTTAAATAAAACAGATGATATTTTTGCTAAATCCTTTAAAGTTTTAAAGCACATAAGGTGGTGAAGTGTTTTGCTAGTGGATTGATAGTATTTCATGGCATTTACTGCACATATCAAGAAATTGTGCAAGCAACATGATGACTTTGTAGAGTGGTGACAGAATGGCACCAACAGGGAATGAGGAATGAGGAAAGTCAGAGGGAGGTACTATCAAACTGCCAATGGACTTGATATAGTAGCTTACATGCAGTAGGATACAAGTAAGAATGTGAACTCTAGTACCCTATTAAACATTTAGATACAAATGTACTAATAAGACATTCTGACATTCCTTCTATTCCCTAGTCACCTCAGCCTACAAAGTACCATAAAGTCTGAGAAAGTAATACCATATTTTGCTTGATCCTGTTGTAGAACCCAACATACATTGCATATCACTGAGTCTAAACTATTTTTTTGAAACAGTGTTTTTGCTTGGTTGTCTTATTTTTAATGCAAGTCTGATGCTCTACCAGTGGAGTCATTTCCTCTATAATTCCACTTTTATAAAAGTATGTTGGCATGCCCTAATAGGGAAAGAGAGAGACAGGCTGGGAGTATGGATCAACCTGCCAATGCCCATGTTCAGTGGGGAAGCAATTACAGAAGCCAGACCTTCCACCTTCTGTACTCCATAATGACCCTGGGTCCATACTACTAGAGGGACTAAAAAATACGAAAGCTATCAGGGGAGAGTATGGAATACGGAGTCCTGGTGGTGGGAACTGGGTGGAGCTGTACCCCTCTTAACCCATGGTTTTGTCAGTGTTATATATATGTATATGTGTATGTGTATGTGTATGTGTGTATGTGTGTATGTGTGTATGTGTGTATGTGTATGTGTATATGTGTATATGTGTATATGTGTATATGTATATATGTATATATATATATCATGTTGGTGAGGAAAAAATACTTCTGTAGGCACATAAACTACTCAGTGATAAATTACAATGAGTTAATATTCTGGAAAAAAACACATCACAAAAAAGACATTTAGCAAATGTTGTTCAAGGAAAGAGCAGCAAGTACTTTATTTTGGAAATGCTTCTCAATGAACAATAAAACTTCCGGAAAGATAATAGATAGTTCTTTTGGTTGTTTTCATTAACTTTTTAGCAATGTATAACAACTAGCAACAAGTAAGAACAGAATTTACTGCAAGAAAATATTCAATGGAACTGATGGCTCTTCCTCTATTTTTATAAAAGCAACAAGGATTTTTTTCTAAAATCAAATTTGATGTCTTATCTTCAATTCTTTAATGGCTTCTCATCACCTCTAAATTTCATTATATATGCCCAATAAAGCAAGGCATGCCATTTCACAAACATTGCTTTATGTTTCTCTCCAATCACATCACTTATTTGTAAATTTACATAGGGATGAGTCACCAAATTTATCGCAAAGGATACAGCCTACGTTGTGGGTGTTTCATTCTAGTTCTGATACCTAGACGTCACTCACTAAAATGATGAAAATAAGAAACTGTATTTTTATACCATTCTATGCTTTTCCAGCAGGTGGAAGAAAAACTACACAGGTATAAAGGTGGAACAAAAACAATAAAGTAAATATACTGTAATTAAATTACGAAGACTTCATAAAAAATAAGCAAATAGTCCACTTGGAAGACTAACTCAAAGTTGGTTAATGTAGCAGTTAGATAAATTTTACTTATTACCAAAGATTTTTATCTAGTTTATAGATGTAGGGAGACTGTGTCTCTGAACAATTTCAGTGACCATACCAGCTACTGAAATTTTTACAGTGAAATAGAGAAGTTGGGGGTCGGGCGGTAGTGCAGTGGGTTAAGCGCACATGGCGCGAAGTGCAAGGACTGGAGGAAGGATCCCGGTTCGAGCCCCCCGGCTCCCCACCTGCAGGGGAGTCACTTCGCAGAAGGTGAAGCAGGTCTGCAGGTGTCTTTCTCTCCCCCTCTGTCTTCCCCATCTCTCTCCATTTCTCTCTGTCCTATCCAACAACAACGACATCAATAACAATGATAATAATAACCACAACAATGGTTAAAAAAAAGAGAGAGAAGTCAAAAAATAAAGATGAGCTCTCTAAAGATTAGGATTCTTATTTATTTATTTATTTTAGTCTTGCTATAATAGGCTAGATTTCATCCTGGAAAGGATCATAGCTTTTTCATTCAAAACCAGCCACTTATTAATAATATATTTACTTTATTTTTCATCAAAGATTTTCCCCCAACATATTTCATGCTTAAGACCTTGAGGTAAGCAGAGTAAAAATAAGCTATTTCTGGTTATGAGTTGTGATTTAAGTAGAAACTTTGGGCCAAACGTTTAGAGATTTATTTTATGAGAGAGACCAGGGTACCACTTTGGCCCACGCAAGACAAATACAACCGAGAACCACAAGCAGGCAAATACTGTGCTCTACTTGCGAAATCAACTCCCTGGTCACTTGATGTAACTCTTCAAATCCTATGTAGGCCCAGAATATAGAATGTGTTTTTAAGGTGATTATTTCCTAGTCAGAAAAGGGATATGAATACTTAAACTGTACTTATATATTCAAAACTGATTTAGCAATCATTAAAGCAAGAGGGTTTTTTGTTTGTTCCTGGGAAATAGAACAATGGTTAGAGTTCTGAACTTTCAGACATGAGGTCCCAGGTGTGCCATATCAAATGAGGGAGAGTGAGAGTTATTTAAATCACAATTTGTTTTGCCATTCCCTTGTGCATGTGGGAATCCAGGGAGTTGGGTCCCTGAACATTGTAAGAACGCATACACTTAACCCAACTGCAAGCTATTTCACCTAACTCTTCAGATTGATAGTGAAAGCTTCCAATGGTCTATTCCTGCTACAACATTGAAACTCAGCTCTACCAGTGACAAAATTGTAGTCATCTTCTTAAGCAAGGATTTAACAAGGGCTTGTTTTTGCTTTCATCAGAAACTCTCTACCTCTGGCTCCAGTGCTGTATTCTGGACCCCTGCCTGGAAGCTGATTTAATTCTGACTCCATTACCAACTCAATGGTCTTTGTTGCTGTCTACAAACACCTGGTATATTCCCGGCATTCTTCCCAATCCAGTCCCAACTTGTCAGGCCAGCTTACTTCAGATCTACAGAGAGCACAGCATGGGGTATGGTGGTCGCAGGCGGTTTAACCTATTTGGCAAGGTCTGTGTGGGAAGCTGTTTGAAGCTTTGGTTCCTTTTAATGGATTTCTTTTAACCGCAGAATTTTATTGCCCTCTTGAGGGATAATAATAACTCATGCTAAACACCAGAACAGCCTCAACTCTGAAAGATAATCCCACCTGTTCTGAAGCATCATCAAGTCATTTTTTAAATCTTTGTCATGCCATAAAAGTGGGAAGATTAATTGTGAAGATCTAGGCAGGTCTAGTCTTTATAAAGGTAAAAACATGTTTAAAGAGATTATCTACTATGTTTGCATTCCTGAAACCGTGTTACCTGGGAACTCAGAGAAATGAGATCATTTTCACCTATGACTTATGTTTACAAATGCGGAAATAAAAGACCTTAAAGTGGAACTAAAAGAATTTCGAGGTGACGTGGCTTTTCTTATGGTGCATTAATTAACCCAAAGTTGGGCACACAGGAAACTTTTAACATATAAATTCTCATTATGATCTTGCTCCTGGTTTTCGTAGTAGTATTTCCACACCTTAGGTGCACCAGTCTCCTAAAATGATTAGTAACATATATATGGAGTAAGTGCTAGGATGACAAATACAGAAAGAATAATGTCATAAGTGCTATCTTTTCCTGACTAGCAACATCTTATTTTAAATGTTGTCTTGCTTTAATTGGATGTATTTGTTGAGGCTTTTGAACCTCATTCTTATACAACATATTCATCTACTTTGATTTTAGTGATAATGCAAAAAGACAACTAAGTTAAGTTGCATTTTAGAAAATATGAGTTTAAGTTTACTATGTTAGGAAAGCTGTATTTATAAGTTAGACCTTAGACCACTAATTTTATTTTTTAAGCCTTTTAATGTTTTATCAGAGTGTTTTATTTGTGAAAGTCTAGATTTTAAGTGGATAACTTAGTGGCAAATATATATATATATGTATATATATATATAAATATACACATATATACGTATACATATGTATATACATTTATTTATATATATTAGGCAAAACTTGTCAAGAAATAAATCTCATGAATATAATCCTTGTTTTTCTATCATGTTATTAAGATAGTTCAAGTGTTTTGAGTGAGAAATCAGAAGAGTGAGTTTTCTGATGAAGCTTAAGCATTTAAGAACCATTTGATCTTACAGAAGACAAATTCTCTGGATGGATATATCTGTAAGACTAATAAACTTGATAGGTTGAAGAAAATGAATACAATTATATTTTTAAATATGTGTAGCATTTGTCATCTATAAAATATTTCCCTCAATTAGACCTTGGTAAGAAAAATTCATATATGTTAAAAATTTAATTTAAAATTGTCTTTAAAAATTCAATTGCCACAACAAAAATCTATTCAAGTACTATGCATTATATCAACAATCTAGCAGAAAATAAATCACTGTTATGTGGTTAGATTCCGAAAACTCAATGTATAAATCACATGAACCAAACTCACTTGAGCAGTCTCTAAGGCAAAGCCTTAGCACTGTAAGAACTCTTCAAATGAGTTTAGAAGATCTTAAACAAAACACAAGAACATAATGTTTTATGATCAAAATAGAGATTTGGCTGAGGGGGGGTTAACATAATGGTTACACAAAGAAACTTCAATGCCTGAGGCTCCAAAGTTCCCTATTCAATCCCCCTTACCACTTTAGACCAGAGCTGAGCAGTGCTTTGGTAAAAATAAGTAAATAAAAGTATATTTAAAAATAGAAAATAAAACAGTCCTTATGCAAAAGTGGCAGATTAACTCATTCAGAATTCAAAAATTTCTGTAAATAAACTTGTAATACAATAGGAGGCTAATGACAGACAAATATGATAAATGGTGAATCACTCAAAGCAGAGTTATACTTGATAGTTACACTGCTGGAACATTGGAACTCACCGTTACTGCACTGTATTTCTTTGGTTTCATTCATAATTTTTGGAACAGCAACTGAAAAAAAGTAAATTCAATTAAAACTACTAACAAAATAGAAAGATATATTCAGTAATCTCAAACACAGGATAGTTTAATAAAACACATATTTTGTAATTTAACCCATATTATATTAGCAAGCACTTATCTTTTTTAAAAAAATATTTATTTTTTTATGAAAGAGAGAGAGAGAACCAGAGCAGCACTCTGGCACATGTTACGTTGGGATCAAACTTGGGACCCCATATTCGAGAGTCCAGTGCTAAATTTATTCACAATACCACCTCTCAGGGCACCAATAAACACTTTTAAGTTAAAGAAGAAAGTAGAGTAAAGAAAAAAATTTACTTGATTCAAGTCTCTCAGGAATAAAAACTTGAAATTGGAAAATATTAAGGGGGAAATGAGTGTTCTAAATGCCATTTATTGCTTGACTGTGATCAATCAAGATTCTTATAGTTTTGTGATCCTGTGATTATAATTTTCCAAATCATCACTAGAACACAAAAATTCTATTTACTTGCCTCCTCTGGCACTTACTCTTAATTTTTAAATTTAACCAATCAGCTGTCTAAAAAATCTTTGTAAATATTTGTGGATTAGAAGGCTGGGTGGTGGCACACCTGGTTGAGCAAACATGCTACAATGCATAAGGACCTGAGTTCAAACCTCCAGTCCCCATCAACTGGGGGAAAACTTTGTGATTTGTGAAGCAGTGTTGCAGGTGTCTCTCTCTTTCCCTCTCTACCTCTTCTTACCCTCTTTATTTCTGGTTGTCTCTATCCAATAAATAAGGATAATGGATTTTTTTTAAGTTTTTAAAATCAATAATTGTGGAATAAAAGAGTAACACTCAATGTGCTGAAATCACCCATTTAAAGAAGGAAATGGCTGAAAGAGAAAGACAGTCAGAAAATCAACAGTTTTTCACTGAATTTACCAATTTGTTCTATTGAATCGGTGCTTCTCAGACCTCAGCATAACTCAGGGCTTGTTAAAATTAAGCTGGGCCTCACATGCAGAGAATCTAACTTAGTAGTCTGAATTTTACTTTCCTCATGTAAGGCTGATACAACTGCTCAGAGGAGAGGGTGGTCACATAGTGAAACCCACTACATGAATCAAACGCTGATTTGTAACAGTAAATTTTCAATTTTTTTTAAAAAGTGTGTGCATGTTGAGGTGGCAATTGTTGCGTTGGTTAGGTTGTGATCGGCGAATGCAATATTATTTGATATGGATTGGGAGAGGCATACGGGAAAGTGGGCCCTATTCAAGGGTTCCAGGACTGGGGGAAGTAGGGGCTCTATAGTGGAGATGTGAGGTTCCTGCTGTCTTAGGGTTCAAAAAGACAATCGATAGTTAATGTTATCATCACATTATTTGGTAATTGGGTTAACTTTGAAAAGTCCTTTTGTTATGGTTTGCTGTACAGTACCCAGTATCTTGTATATAGCTGTGCTATTGGATGCTTCTGATCTTCAGACTGTGTCCAGAGACTTCACATGTGGAATGACAACCCTTCAGCTTCATTACTCGGGTGAGACCTTTCCTTTCATAGTATACTCTAATTCCATCTCAGGTGGTTCACTTTCTAACAAAGTCCCATAACCTAGATATACACCAGTTTCTGTGAGAGAGAGCATATGTTCACACGTATCCATAAACTACTGCAAAATATATACCTGAAAGCAGAAGTACACTAGAGTTTGCAGTGAGTACCACCCTAACACTTCCTCTCCACTATTCCAAGCTTTGGGTCCATGATTGCTCAACAATTTGTTTGGCTTTGCATGTTAACTCTCTTTTCAGTCACCAGGTTCCAGATGCCACCAGGATGCTGGCCAGGCTTCCCTGGATTGAAGACCCCACCAATGTGTCCTGGAGCTCAGCTTCCCTAGAGACCCACCATACTAGGGAAAGAGAGAGGCAGACTGGGAGTATGGGTTGACCAGTCAATGCCATGTTCAGTGGGGAAGCAATTACAGAAGCCAGACCTTCTACCTTCTGCAACCCATAATGACCCTGGGTCCATGCTCCCAGAGGGATAGAGAATGGGAAAGCTATCAGGGGAGGGGGTGGGACATGGAGATTGGGTGGTGGGAATTGTGTGGAGTTGTACCCCTCCTACCCTATGGTTTTTTTAATTAATCATTTCTTAAATAAAAAAAGAAAATAAGTATGTAGAAAAATATTATTTCATTAAAAGTTTATCTCTCATAAAAAAAGTGTGTGCATAATATTGCTATTATTATTATTTTCTTTTTAAGATTAGCAATATTTTCTTTCATCAGGATAAAAAGCTTATATGTGTTTTGGAAGGAAACAATGTAGAAAAGAAGAGGGAAAATAAAAATAATCTTCCTTGAATGCATGTTGCTTGTAATTGTAAAAGAACAATGTCAGGAACCAAATGGTGTTGTACCCAGTAAAGCTCAAATGTAGTCATACAAAAAGATCTGGAGTAGCTTCCATGGTCTCTACCTTCAGGGGGAATCCCATGAGCAGTGGAGCAGTACTGCAAGTGTCTCTCCTTCTTTCTTTCTCTCTCCTTCTGTCCCTCATCCATAATCAAAGGGGGGAAAAAAAATGACCACCAGACACTGAGTCCTAGTAAAACTGCTGGCAAAAATAAATAAAATAAAACAGCATGTTATAAATAGTCTCTACTATATTGGAATTACTCTATAGTACCTTATCAAATACTAGTGCAATAATGACAGTTTCTAATGTTTCTATTTGTTAACAATTTATTAATTAAATTTGTGTATGCATTTAATTTATCCAAAACCATTGACCCCCCCCAATAAACTCATAAAAGAAAAAGCTAATTATCTAAAAGTGATATTTATGGTATGAATGAATCTCTTTTTAGAGATTTCCCCATTTGAAGTTAAATGATACCTATGGATGGTTCTAATTTATATGTTAAGCATCAGCATGAGAATACTTCCCTACACTCTCCCTAATTCTGATACCTTTATAAGGAAAAAAAAAAATCTATAAAGTTGAGGAAAGATAACAGTCTTGAGCTAAATAATCATCTTAAATTGCTAATGAAGCTAGATATTTTTATGCTTTTGGACACAAAATGCCTATTTTAATATGACATAAATGTGACTATACACCTTTACCTTTTTTATTTTCAGTTGCATCAAATGGCATTTGTGGTTTTCCAGTGTTCTCAGCCTCTGTGAAAGAATTCCTGCAAACACAATGCCAAGCAACTCTGGATCAATGAAATGAGCAAAACGCATGCAAATTACATCAAACACATTATCTTTGTGTATGTGGGAATAGTTATTTTTGATGAAAACAAAGAGACATTTTCTGGTTTTCAGTCCTCAAAACTGGCTGCAAGTGAGGTGGGTGGAAATCTTATCTACTCTAATCATCAGAAGGACATTTGAAGAAAACCAGGGCATAATGTCACTGTTCAGTCCAAAAGTGAGCAATCTCTGAGCTTAAGTCTGAAATAATTGATTTGGGAACACACATTTTTTACTGGAATCTCTTGGACAAAGCCAGGCAGTGTAGAAGCAAGACATTTTTCAAACTCTGAGGTACAGATTACTGGTAGTAACATGAATATAATCTAAGAAATATAAGAGTACCTTAAAGAAAATGACCCTACCAAGACTTCTATTCTTGTATTATTCAGATAAATAGTAGGAAATGTCTAGGGGTAGTTATAGCTCAGTGTGTGAACCTAATTTATCTGCTGTATAAATAAATACTTCACCAGATTGCCATTGAATTCTCCATATTTAGTACCAAGATAAACAAAAGTTCAGACAGACATGTTTCTTGTCCTGACGATAGAGAAAACTTGGCAGAATATGATTTGATTTCCATTTGCTATTTTGTGAATCTTCATTTCTCCCCAAATAAGGAGATAACGACATTGGCCTTACTTCACAGGAATTCTATGAGAATGAAATCAAAAGCTTTCTGCTAAATAAAATTTTATAAATATGGTATCTCATACATGTGCTGGGCACACTAATTAAGAAGATAAACAAAGAATTTTCAGTTCTTTCATAAGCATCAGATAGAAAGGAAAAAAGTCAAATAATAAAAAGTATGACTAGAATTGGAAGGCTGGATAATATTTATTGTAATTTTACTTTGAAAATAATTTTCCTTTGGCACATATGATGAAATAATTAAGAATAAAATCAAATATGCATGTGACTTACTTAAAATTCTTTCCTCCCCTGGGGAATAAAGAAATAGTTAAAGCAAGAATAAGGTGAGATATTCTTGACTGGGTGATAGGCCACATTTACAAAAGAATATTCTGTATTTATTTATAAGAGACAGAAAACTCTAAGTGAAGTTCAAAAAAACATATAAACCTGAAATGCACACAAAGTGAATTTGGGAAACATTACTATCTTACTGGACTTGGGATTCTTTGTATACTGAAGCACCCTGTGTAATTCTGTGAATAAGTTATTGTGACTGTCCAAAGAAATCATGTGAGTAGAAGTATAAAAAAGTATGCTTATAGTTTTATTTTAAATGAAAGAAAAATTAGTATCTAGGACATAAATATTGTTTTTTAAGATTTTCAGTCTGCTTAAATTTACATTCATTTTATTGAAGCATCTAGATTCTCTGCTATAAGGCATAGATCTGACAACTTTTGTTCTCATTGCTTTTCTGACATGTCTCTTCACCTTGTTGCAGAAAATCTTCATGTAAAAGAAAGGACAAAGGCTATCAGGATAGATCACCTATCTATTTTTCCATATTGAAAGGCATCAGTTTTTCCATATTTGTAAACTTCTCTATACAGCTGGTGAAGGCAGGGGGTAGTTCAGTGCTGTCTGTAGTCTGTCTGTGTATCTATCTTATAACTATCTTCCATCTATCTGAAAAGGTCTGCCTGGAGTAGTAAAACCCAGACAACAACAACAACAAACGGTGGTGAGGGGAAAAAAAGAAGAAAAAGGATGGAGTCATTAATCTCCACAGATAGTAAATGAATGTAAAATGAACTTTTTCATTAGGAAACAAAAAATATATAAATAAATAAACTCTAAAGGTAAGTGTTGTGTAAATAGGGCAATGGGTGACATGTGACCTCTCTGCGTAACATGCTGGAATGGAACACTTGTACCGTGAGTTAGAAGAACAAGGCAGCCGTCTGAACTCTGCTTCTACTAAATATATAGCTTGAGAAAAGTATCTATCTTCTTAGCACATCAGTCTCCTATCAGGAAAACATTAATATGCATCTGCCTTGAAACATGACATGAACGGTAACTAAGTATATAAATGTCCTCTGGTAAAGTTGAAGTTCATTCAGGTTAACTATTCTTTCTTTCTTTTTTTTTTTTTTTTCTTAAGACTTTTATCTTTTTTTTTTTTAGCATTATTTATTTCTTTTAATGACACAGAGAGATATGCTTGAGCTTTGACTTAAAGTGGTGCTGGGGATTGAATCTGGGGCCTCATAGGCTCAGGCATAAAAGACTTTTTTGCATAGTCATTATGCTGTCTCCCCAGTCTACTGTTTTTTGTTTTTTTTTCTATAAAAAAATTTATGTTATTGCACACATGCATGAGAGTCAAGAGCATCACTCTGCCATTCATGATTTTTTTTTAATCTATTGTGTTTGTTATTATTTAAATCAAGTGCTAGGAATTGAGCTTAGAGCCTAATGTATACAAGGTATGTGCTCTACCATTGAACCATCTCCTTATTCTTTCTTGAAATGTTCTAGGAGGAATTTTCCTAATACCTCTTTGATAAACATCAAAAGTTTGTCTCAGTGTTAACTTGGGTAAGTCTTTTAAATTTGTTTTGATCAGCCTTTAAAATAAAGAAAAATATTGTT
Organism: Erinaceus europaeus; assembly: GCF_950295315.1. Taxonomy (NCBI): domain Eukaryota; kingdom Metazoa; phylum Chordata; class Mammalia; order Eulipotyphla; family Erinaceidae; genus Erinaceus; species Erinaceus europaeus. The sequence goes on along the minus strand of NC_080169.1, from coordinate 91,035,213 downwards.
CCCATTGTTGGTACTAGACTTTAGATAATACAGAAACATAAAACAAAAAAACATACTAATATTTAGTACCTACCTGTGTTATACAAGGCACCATTCAGTACATGAAGTTTGTTTTATGTAATCCTTCTAAAATAGTACATGGTAGGACATTGAATCCAAATTATACAGATATAGAAGCTAAGTGCCGGAGGAATCAAAATCTTACTTGTTGTAATTGATAAATTCTAATGTGGAATGTATAAATACAAGGCTGCCTGATTCAAAATCGTCCTAACTTCTTGTAACTATACTCAACACTGACCACTAGCAAATTCCATTAATGACAGGGAATGAGGGCTAGTGTCATGGTTAAAGTCAACGTTCTGAACTTAAGATATGTCACACAGTTTTATAACATAAAGAACTTGAAAAAAAAAAAAACTTGTTGGGGCAAAAACTTTGCAAAGTTTGTCTCTCACAGAAGCTTACTCAGTGCAACATACAGTGTTGGTAAATCAAGTCCCATCTTCCTTCAAGGGTGATTATGCATGAAACAATTTTGGGTTGAGAGAGTACCAAAAAATAAAGGAACATTGATATATTTATGAAAAACTTAATATTTAAGAATTGCCAAGTGTGGTTATGCAGTAACAGCAGACTCACTTCACTTTCCCCTGTCAACTAGGAAGAGCAAAGAAAACCATCTTAAAGAAAATAAAATAAATAAATTATGACCAGCACTTCTTCAAACACTCACCAAGCCACAGGTGAGTATAGACACATGTAGCTTGTGGTAAGGGAGAGATTCCCAGAACTAAAAAGCTATATTCAGGTCAGCTGGCACCAAATAGGGAGATTAGCAGCTGAGGCTCACCATTTTCAGGTCCAAGTTAAAGCAGCAACAACTGTTATAAAAATAATAAAAATAAGGGGTCGGGTAGTGGCACATCTGGTTGAGTGCATGTTGCAATGCACAAGGACAGGAGTCCAAGCCCCTGGTCCCCATCTGCAGGGGGAAAGCTTCACAAGTGGTGAAGCAGTGCTGTAGATGTTTCTTTGTCTCCCTCTCTATCACCCCCTTCCCTCTCGATTTCTGGCTGTCTCTATCCAATAAATCAATAAAAGATTTAAAAATTATTAAAATAATAATAATACAACTAAAAGCTCACCAATTTACAACTGTGACTTTTCAAGCTTCTAATGTTCTTACCCCACAGAGGCTAGAAAAACAGTCAGGAGACCCTATGTTAATATCAAATACACTAAACTGGCCTGGTGAGTCAGGATAAAATCGCCCATAGCCCACAAGTTCAACTTCTTAAATAACACATGTAACCACAAGTGGGTACAGGCATGACTGAACCGAAATTAAGAAAAAGGTATCAAACCATAAAAAGCCATTCTTAATGGAAGAAGGTGCCATTTTAGTACTTACAAAACAGACCACTGGTCAGAGGAAAGAAGGGAATTGGGGGAGCCATAACCTTGTTTTGTTGCTGTTTGTTTTTAACACTAAGGAGAAAGGAGCTCTCCAAACTTGTAATCTCCCCCCAGAGGCTAGAACAATAGGCAAGGAGACCCTATACTGACATCAAGGACACTAAACCAGCATAATGATAAAGAATAAAATCTCCTCTGTCCCACCAAGATATATGAACAGGGATATTGAACATCTTAAACACAGCGCCTCTGCTGGCACAACAAAAGCCACACTAAATGCAGAGGTTGACAAATACAGACAACAATGACAGAAACCCTAAATCACTAGACAGACAAGGTCTAGAAAAAATTACAGAAATAGAGTTCAGAAAACTCCTTGAGAAAGCAATTCAAGAAACTATACTTAGTATTCAAGAACTCAGTGATCATTTTGTGAAAGAATTATAAAGTGCAGAAACAAATAATTAAAAAAATAAACTTTCAAACAGAAATGGGTCCAAAACCATTTAATGAGGTAAAGAAGGTTTGTATTGTTATATGGGAAACTGGGGAATATTATATATGTACAAACTATTATACTTACTGCTGAATGTAAAACATTAATTCCCCAATAAAAAATAAATAAATAAATAAATAAAAATTAAATTAAAAAAATTTTTAAAAAAGAAGGTTTCTTCAACAGATGATACTGAGAAAACTGGACAGCTATATGTAGAAAAATGAAACTAGACCATAGTCTAATACCACAGACCAAGATCAAATCAAAATGGACTAAAGAACTACATATTAGACCAGTAACTCTAAAACTGATAGAAGAAAATGTTGGTAAAATTTCGCAGGTCCTTCACATCAAAGATGTATTTGAAGATTCAACTCCCTGGTTATGGGAAATGAAAACAAGAGTAAATAAATGGAATTACATCAAACTAAAAGGTTTCCACACATCGAAAGCAAACTACACAAGGAGAACCAGGAAATCAAGCAAATGGGAGAAAATGTTTGCATATTACATATTAGACAAAAGACTAATATAAAACATTTATACAGAGTTGGTACAGATCAATAAAAAAAAGCAAAAATAACACATTAAAAAGTGGGCCAAAGGGGCCAGACAGTGGCTCACCTGTTTAAGTGCTCACATTACAATGCACAAGGACCTGGGTTCAAGCCCCTGGTCTCCACCTGCAGGGGGAAAACTTCACAAGTAGTGAAACAGTACTGCAGGTACTGTCTTTCTTCCACTATCTCTCCCCCCGTCAATTTCTCTCTGTCTCTATCCAATAATAAAAAAATTAAAAAGTGAGCCAAAAAGTTTGATTACGATTTTTCTAAATTTCACTATATAATTTATACATTTACTTAAAACACTCACATTTTCAGTTCTGTACTCTCTCTTTACTTTCCTTGGTTTGGCAGTCTCCAATCCCTTGCTTCTCACATTTAACTTTTAATAAATTCTAATTGTATTTTTAGTCAATTAATGTTGTTTATTACTGAAGAGGGACTGACACCAAAGTTAAAAATGTATTGCTCAGGTTCAAAAAAATAAGTATAAAATATATCAATTTAACTTTCAAAAAAAAAGTGAGCCAAAGAACTAAACAGTTTTCTAATGAAGAGATACACATAGCCCCCAGATATATAAAGAAATGCTCTACCTCACTTATCATTAGAGAAATACAAATTAAAACTACACTAGATACCACCTCACATCTGAGACAATGAACTACATCAACAAACCAGGAAATGACACGTGTTGGAGAGGTTGTGTCACTCTGCTACACTGCTGGTCAGAATGCAAACCCGTATAGCCTCTTTGGAAGACTATATGAAGAATTCTTAAACAGATACAAGTGGAAGTACCTTATGATCCAGCAATACCACTCTTGAGCATTTATCCAATGGACGGACACTCAAACACTAATTAGAAGGGACATAAGTATCCCTATGTTCATAGCTGCATTATTCCAAATAGCCAAAGAGTAGAAGCTGCCTAAAACCATTAGTAGATGACTGGATTAAAAAGTTATAAGATATAACTACATTCGAATCAGAAAAAAAGATGATGTTGTCTCCTTTGGAACAAAACGGATGGAACTGAAGGTGATTAGGCCTAGTAAAATAAGTAAAGAGAGGAAAGACAACTATCAGATTACCAGATACTCAAACTTATACATAGAATCCTAACATCTGTTTCACATGAACTTGTTAAGAAAACAAACAGAAAGGGGGCCAGGAGGTGGCACACCCGGTTGAACATGCATGTACTATGTGCAGGGACCCAGGTTCAAGCCCCTACTCCTCACATGCCATAGGGACACTTCACAAGCAGTGAAGCAGGTCTGCAGGTATCTATCTTTCCTTTTCTTTCCCTCTATCTTCACCCCCTCTGATTTTCTCTCAGCCCTATTGAATAAAATGGAAAAAAAATACAAAAGAAATGATCACTGGGAGCAGTAGATTTGTAGTGCCGACACTGAGCTATAGCTGTAACCCTGGAGGCAAAAAAAAAAAAAAAAAACAGAAGCAAGAAAACTTTTTACAAAACTTGTTAGAACTATGGTGGGTATCTTTGGGCTGTTGGAGGGTGAGGGGCACAGAACTTTGGTGGAAGGAGTGGTGTGGATGTATACATTGTAACCTTACAATCTTATAAAATACAATTAATAACAAATTAAAATAATATTTAAAAAAAACAACTATCAGCACTATTATTTTTGAATACGGAAGGAAGAAGGCCAACTTTTTAAAGTTATGGGGTAGTGAGTTCTGATCTTGGGAGATATCCAAGGAATTTTAGAAATATATGATTATTTGTAATGTTAATTATGAAACTTAAGTTTTCATACATAGCTCCACTATCTCAAATGGCAGAGGGAATGAAATACAAGGAAATGTGACAGAAGTCATTCCTCAGGGTGAGTGCTAAAGATGGGAAACTTTATGGCATGGTTTTTGAATCGTCCCTCTTCCCAGAAGCTTCAGGTTACTTCTATTTTCCTGGTAGTAGGAAACTCAGATATTCCTTTAATTCCACTACAATAGAAGTGGAAATTGAAGGTCAAAAATTTTTGTCCCTTGTGAGTCAGGGATGTAACTCTGCAGTGAAGTATATGCCTTACATAATATATATGAGATTCTGGGTTCCATCTCCAACACCACATAAAAACAGGACAAAATGGGCAGGGGTAGATAACAAAGAGACTCTCATGACTGAGGCTCTGAAGTCACAGGTTCAATCCCCTGCACCACAATAAGCCAGAGTTGTGCAGTGCTCTGGTGTTTCTTTCTGTGTCTTTCTCTTTCTGCATCCCTCTCAAAAATAAAATAAACAAAATATTAAAAAAAAATAGAGCAGGGACAGAGATACAGGACTTGCAAGCATGAGGCCTTAGGTACTGAATTAAATCCCCTATACCATTTATACAGAATGGTTTTTTGATCTCTCTTCTAACCTCCTAATAAAATAAATATTAAAATGGATCATCATAAAAAGTAGAGCAGTGAAATGGCCACTCTCAAAAAACAAACAAACAAAAACCTATCTCCCAGATGAACATTTCCATCCGGGATTCTAAATAAACAAATAAATAAGTAGTTTAACCTTTGTGGTTGAAGCAGAACATATTTATAAAATTGTATAGGTTTTTCCCAAAAGACACTCAAAATCTAAATAAATTCACAGACCACATGAACTTAATTTTGACTGATAGATGAAAACAAATCTTTCACCTAATATTTTTCTGTTTGATGTCTCAATAATTCTAAGATCTATATATATGATACAGTGAGGCTAGACTGAAATTTAAATGTAAACGTAACTTTTTAGTGGAGTCAATTCCTTTTGGCATGAAAAGCTGTTGGGTATATTTTTGTTACAGTATCTGAAGACCACTGGAATCATTATGGTCTCAGTGCTTTAAAGAATCTTATTTTCCAGAGCATGAGTTTTTGGACACACTTCTTTTTGTTGCTTTCTTTAATATAGGCAGGGCTTTTGGAAATCAATCTTTAGAGATTTCTGGATTGCACAATTCACATTTGTGGCTGTCTTACCATTCCACTGGACGTAGTTGTGCCTTTTTGTTCAGAAGCTGAAACTGTTCAAGTATATTTAAAAGTAACCAGTATTCAGTTGGAACTGAAGCAGGTTTTGCTGTAGGATTTGCCATATCATAAAAGTCATGCATCAGAGATTGAATTCCAGGAGTGGTAGATGGGAAGAGCTGAGAAAGATTGTCCAAAGACAGACTATCAAATTGTTTCATATAAATTAAATTAAAATACAGTATTACTACAAAAGGTTGTTTAAATTTTTAGATATTTTAAGTATCAGATAGATATTAGAGTCTAATATCAGGACTGGGCATTGTCAAAGTAAATGTTATATTTTACAAGGAATTAATTTTGGTGATGATCACATTTCTACATGAGGTGAATTCTCTCTTTCTTTCTCTCCTTCTTTCTTTCTTTCATTCTTTCTTTTTACCCCATTGGTTATCTTTTTTATTAGCTGCCTGAAAACAATTGAATAACTGAATTAGTCAGGCAGCAAGAAAAATGTGAAAACAACCTCTTAGGTTAAAAGTGACTTTGTCAGGCTTGTAGCTATTAATCCTATCCCAAAATCTATAGTTATCTTTCTCTTTACTCTATCAGTCTGGAAATTGAGACTTGCTCTTTCTCTAGCAAAATAAAATTTTAATTCTTCTTTACATTGTGCCAAAAATGTTCTCTACCTTCACAATATCTTAAGTTATGAATTACTGAAGAATGGTACAGGTCTCTGATTATCTTTGTAATATACTAAGCTAAACTGTAAAAAAAATGCAATAATTAATATATTAAATTAACTAAATAATCTATCAAAATATGTTTGGGACAGTAAATGTTCTTTGTACACTCTAAAATATGGGCCTAAATTATAAAAACAGCATTCAATAATTTATCAATTACCTTAGTAAATTGGTTATAATCCATGAAAATAGCATAAGAATGCATAGATTTTTATAAAGATATCAATATTTAGATAGTCCCCTAAAGCATTGTTATTATAATGGGAAATATTTAATTTTACAGAAACAAAAATAAGTATAATAAGCAAAAGGAAATTTTTGTTACATATGAATGTTCCAATATGAAAAACGTTGACATTGTCCCTGTAATAATGTCAAATCTTGCCAGTCATACTAATCACTTATTTTTTTTTACCTTCAATATGTCGTGTATTGGCAAACATCTAGACTACGCATTTTGCTCTTCTTAACATTTAAATCTATGACATGAAAAAATGCTTATGAAGATGTATATTTGTCAAAGAATATCTTCCTCTAGTTTCCAGTCAAAAGCAAGAAATTCATGACTGATCTATTGTAATCTAAATAGTCAAGAGAAATCAAGTGTCACTTTTGTTTTACCAGTTGGAATTGTCCCAGATTCCCAAGTTCCTTTCTGAAAGTCATAATTGAGTAAATCTCCTCTATAGACAGGCATTGACTTTGTTCCTTTTGATAATTTTTACCCTATAAAAGAAGGGAGGAAGGAGACCTCTTAAGCAATTGCTACACAGTCAAACTATGTTTAACCCAAATAACTCCCAATCACAAACCAAATTCTGAACTCTGTAAATAAGTGGCTGAATGAATTTATGCTAAGTAAGAGACAATAATTTAGACTGGTTCCTATAGTGTGTGCATATATAATGGAACGTCATATTTGACAAAGATAACCTGAATGTAATGGCTAAATAGTATATTGATGGTAAGTTTGGGAAGATAAGCCCAAGAGGGCAAAATGTGTGTGGCAGATGAGAATGCTGCCTTCCAGGGAATAATGATGACAGCAGAAAATTTACACACAGACTTTATCTTCAAGAGAGTGCCACTCTGAGATTTTCATATTCTAAAAGACAATTCCCATTCATCCTCCTACACACATATTCATTTAGTCTTCCAAGTATATCCTTGGTTTGTAAAAGGAACACATGCTACCATTCCTTCTGAGTCAAGTGGTTCTAATGACTGTGATGACAACCATTTACTAAAGAAATAAATTGAAATTAATGAAATGGTGAAGCAATATTATTGAAGCAATGTTATTGAAACTCTCTCAGACACCCCTCTGTAGAGCATCGATATTTTATGATATCCTTCACATTATTCTCTTGCAAGCTTTACAAATAAAGATTTGAAGACAGAGATTGAAAGAAATATATAGTAATATATATATAATTATTATTTATTGGAGAGAAACAGCCAGAAATCTAGAGGGAAGGGGGTGATAGAGAGGGAGAGACACCTACAACACTGTTTCACCACTTGCAAAGCTATCCCCCTGCAGGTAGGCGCTAGGGGCTCGAACCTGTGTCCTTGTGCACTGTAACCTTTGCACTCAGCCAGGTACACCACCACCTGTTCCCCATAGTACTACAACTTTACATTTTAATGCATCCAGTGAACCTGGTTGCCATAAAAATTAACCAGTGCTTATCTGAAGCACTACACCTAATCATCAGAATCAAACCTCCAGACTGTCACAAGTTCTAATATTTATTCTAAAGTTTTCTACTGCATCTACTTCTTAAATATTCCTTAAGAATTAGGAGCTTTTTAGGGGCCAGGCAATGGTGCACCTGGTTAAGTGTGCACATTACAGTGCACAGGTTCTAGGTTCAAGCCCCTGGTCCCCACCTGTAGGGGAAAAGCTTCATAAGTGGTAAAACAGGGCTACAGGTATCTCTCTGTCTCTATCTCCCACATCCCTCTCAATTTCTCTCTGTCTCTGTCCAGTAATAAATAAATAAGTATATTTTTAAAAAGAATTAGGAGCTTTTTAATTTCACTTACAGTGTATAATTTAATCATAATCAGTAACTCACATATTTAGTTAACATAAAAAATAATATTGAACCTTAAATTAGAAAGTTGTGAAATGAATTATCATTCTATTTAATGCACGATAAAGAAAATGACAGTATAAGTAATAATTTGAATATAATATTTTCAGTACAAAAGTATGCACTTACCTTAATTACACCTGATCTATAAAGCCTTTGAAATATCTCAAAAAGCATAGAGAATGAAGATGCATTAGAAAAGAGAAAAGTGTAAGTATCTTTTAAAAGGAATTCTTCTGTGCTTTGGTCCTCAAATTCCATACTATAGTCTTGGACATATAAATGCTCATGCACCTATAAAAAAGCAAAAACACAAAAAATATCTTTCATTGACTTACTTTTTATTTAATAGAAACATTTTTGAGACATTATTCATTTCCTGCTGAATTGTAGATCAGAACTGACATCTAGTGGTCTTTTGGAGGTCAACAGTTTTATAAACTTAAGCAATTTCCTTGAAGATAAAAGTTTTTATAAGAAACTTAATAAAGAGATGAAAGACAACTACTGGATGGTTCCACTCATATGTCGAATATAGAGAACTGATTCACACGGAAAAAAAAAGACACAAGTAAAAAGGTTTCTAAAACTTTGTAAGAACTATGGCAGTAATCTTTGGGATGTGGAAGGGTGGGGACTCAGAATTTGGTTCCGGGTGTGGTGTGGAACTATATAATCTTACAACCTCATAATCCACTATTAATTACAAATAAAAATGAGTGAAAAAAGAAAATTAATTTAAGTTTTAACACATTAGTTTACCTTGAAACTAGTTTTTAATAAATGGTACTTAGGGAGTCGCGCAGTAGTGCAGTGGGTTAAGCGCACGTGGCGCAAAGCACAAGGACCAGCATAGGATCCCAGTTCAAGTCCCTGGCTCCCCACCTATAGGGGCGTCGCTTCACAAGTGGTGAAGCAGGTCTGCAGGTGTCTTTCTCTCTCCCCTCTCTGTCTTCTCTTCCTCTCTCCACTTCACTCTGTCCTATCCAACAACAATAACATCAATAACAACAATAATAACTACAACAACAAAACAAGGGCAACAAAAGGGAATAAATATGAAAAGAAATTAAAAATAAATAGTACTTAGGAAAGATAATAAGGACTTATAAAACCAAGTTTTGATAAGTATAATGCAAACTATATTAGATATGTGTAAAATAATAAATGCTAAGTAAAAAATTTGGACTTATTGATTCAGAATTATATTGATAAATTTTGAGCTATTCATTCAAATGTCCAAGTTACATGTAATGCAACCATTCTCACTATGTAATAGCTTGAAATCCAGTAAATACAATATGAAGTTGAATTCTGGCTGCACTTAAAAAGTCATTGTTTTCCACTTTTCCACACCATTCCTCAATGTACAGATTTCTATAGACCAATTCAGTCACTTTTTAAAACTTACCTATGTTAAATATTAATTTAAAAATATGGCTAAAGAGATTATCTGGATGAGTTCATTTGATTTCAGAGGAAGCAAAATAGAGTTTATGAAGGGAGATAACTGAATAGTGAGGACCTGTGCTTTTCTTCTAAAAGAAGATCCTTACACGGGTCTTTGCGCTTCGCGCCAGGTCCACTTAACCCGCTGCGGTACCATCCGACTCTCTATAAAATAATTTTAAAAAAATGAGACACAAGAAACTAAAAGCTATAAATCTAGTGGCAGTCATATTAATTGTCCTCTGACTAAAGTTGCAACCTTGTTGTGAGCAGGGTTAGTAGATAACAAAGTTAAGATTCAGTCGACATTGTAGCAAAGCTTAGCAGCAGATTCCAGAAGTATCCCATGCCCAACCAGTTAATTCAGCTGAGGATCAATAATATTCATTAAGAAGGGTATCTGCTGGGGGCAGGCGGGTTAAGCGCACATGGTGCAAAGAGCAAGGTCCAGCATAAGGATCCCATTTCGAGCCCCTGTCTTCCCACATGCAGGGGGGTCGCTTCACAGGCAGTGAAGCAGGTCTGCAGGTGTCTATCTTTCTCTCCCCTCTATGTCTTCCTCTACTCTCTCCATTTCTCTCTGCCCTGTCCAACAACGACAACAATAACAACAATAATAACTACAACAGCAAGGGCAACAAAAGGGAAGGGGTGGCCTCCAGGAGCAGTGGATTCGTAGTGCAGGCACTGAGCCCCCAGCAATAACCATGGAGAAATAAATAAATAAATAAATAAATAAATAAATAAATAAAAATGGTATCTACCAGCAGACAAGAAAATCTGATCTTTCCCAGTCCACAGTTAACAGGGAGCAAATAACTATCACCTTTACAGTCAGCAAACCTGCAGACTCCCCAAAGTTCCATCAGCACACATAGAATGCCTGCATTGTGCCTTTAACAGCCCACAACCTGAGAAAGATTCTGTTCCTTACAAGCTGTAGTGAGCAAGCTATAACCTCAGAGATCCCCCCTCCCTTTCAATCGGAATTTCTGCCATGGCAACCTTCTGATTGCTGAGGATTTGCAAATTCAAACTCTGGGTCACTACTGAGATTGATTACTTCTTGCTGATAGAGCCTCTGTCTAGTTGATGTCCAGGCCCACTGATATACAGAGAGATCTACAGAAATAAAGACAGAGTACTAAACATATAATAAAAGATGGGAGGGCGGGAAAGGCTTCAGTGATGCAGCCAGTTAAGTTCACATACTACTCAGCATAAGTGTTGTTAAAATTCGGAGGCTCCAGCTGGCCGGGCTAGCTTCACGGGCGGGTAACAGAGACGACCAGAGACATACGGCTGGGCAGGGAAGCTGTATTTCTTTATTCAGGAACAACTATTCATAAACTAAGACAAACTAATCACCAAACAGAACTCTGTTGCCTCTTTCCCCCGCGACGGTGCCAAGCACTCTCTAACTGGAACTCTGGAACCCTCTCGGGGTTCCTTGGGGCGAGGCCAAGCAGGCCCGTGAAACTAGCAGGATTGATCCAATTTTCTTGGCAGGGGGAGAGCTAGAACAACCCAATGTAAAGCATACAACACATAAGGACCTGCATAAAGACCAAGTTCAAGCCTCCGATCCCCACTTACAGAGGGGATGCTTCACAAGCAGTGAAACAGGTCTGCAGATACCTATCTTTCTCTCTCCTTTCTCACCTCTTTCCCTCTCAATTTTCTCCCTGTCTAAAAGACCAAGACAAGATGAGGAACACCTCAAATTTGACAGAGTTATGCAAAGTATCTGAAGAGGACATGAAAGCTATGGACTGCAGGATACTCACTGAAACAAGATGTTCAGCAGAAAAAAATTTCAACAGTCACAGAAATTATGAAGTCATAATATAAACCAAAAAAAAAATTTTTAAGGCAATGGAGAACCAGCAAAAACATAGATATCAATCCTTAAAAAAGTGACCTGAATGGTATGGTACAGGAAACCACTAAAAATAGTAAAAATAAAGACTGTAACAAATGAAGATAATATAAAGTTTTCAGAAAACATCAAGAGGAATATTTCTAATCACAGAGGTGTCAGAAGAAGAGATAGAGGAATAGCCAGTATTGTTATCTGAAGAAATAATAGGTCCCTCAAACAAAAAAATAAAAACAAAAAGGACAATGAGATCCAGGAAACTGTGAGTTCCAAAACAATACTCCCAAACAAATGCACCCAACACACCTAAATAAAGTGACAAAGATAAAGGCAGAGTCTTAAAATATCAGCAGGAGATCCCCTGTAAGTAACCAAGCACCAGAAGTCTATCAGATTGTTTTTCAAAAGAAACTATATATCAAGAAATGGCTGGCCAGCACAGCTATATACAAATAATGTCAAAGGACATAAATTATGGTGATGTTGTGTATAATACAGTGTTGGTATGCTTCTGGATTCTGCTTGTGAAGCCTTCTGTTTTTATCACATTGGGTTCGCTTGTGTTGCTTGCTGTGTGTTCTGTTTGCATGTCCACTGTTGGCTGGGCACCCCCCCTGCCTCTGGGACATTGGTTTGGTCATCCCCCCTACCTCAGGGACATTTGGTTTAGTCCTCGCTGGTTCACACTTTTTCCTTCTCCCCGCCCCCTATAGTATGTATTTCTTTTGTTCCTGACTCTTCTGCCAGAGGACAGAGATGCAGGACAGAATTGTGTTGTGATTAGAAGAGATTAGTTTTTTGAACTACATCCCCACTCGTGAATAAAGATTGAACTGCGTTCTCAGCTCTGCCATGAGTCCCTGGTCATCTCTCCCGCCCGTGAAGCCAGCACAGCAAAATGGCACCCTAACAGGGAATAACACCAACATGGGACCTAACCTGCCCATCCAGCAGTAAAGTAAAGTAAAGTTTGGCTACCTATCCACTATGGGCTGCAGTTGGCTAGGTGGGTGCAGCACATGGTCCTGCTGCTCTCTCGCTCTCTGTGTCTTTCTGCATAGCTGCTGGAGCCACCTCCTGACCCATGGGCCTCCATGGGTCGCAGAGTCCATGAGAATGCAGGTCCCACTGCCACCTCCATGGAGTCACTCTGGGCCACACTTTGGTTCCCTGACCGGGAAACTTTGGTTCCTTGTGGCCGTGATTGTGGAGCTTGGGGGATGCGTAGAGATTTCCTCTGGGACTTTCTGGACTTCCTCTCACATGTTTCCCGCAAAGAAAGACTACTCTGACTTGGGGAGTGTTCTCTATTGCCCTGGCGGTCCCCAAAAGTGGAGACACGTGGTTGGTTCTGACCTCCTGATTCAGTTCTTTCTTCTATGGGAAGACATTTTTAAAATGGGTGCCTGCAGCAATCCAGCAAAAACCACCAGAAGCACCCAAAATGGAATTTCAAAGAGCTTTTTGGACTAGGACGCCCTCTGGTGACTCAGGATGCTACATGATGAGATCTCAATAATCTGGTTCAAGAAATCCATTTGGACCCCGTTCTCTGACATTGCCCACAAGATGGTATGACTACAATGCACTCCCCAAAACCAATGATGTGACCTGACACAACCAAAAGAAATAGATTCACAGACTCCAAAGCTCACTCTTTACAGAAAGCATAATTCCAGTGGCTGATCTTCCCCATCGAGGCAGATGTGCATCATTTCACCCCCTGGCATTTCTTCCGTGGTCATCTACTTTGGACTGGCACTTCTATCGGACTTACTGGTACACCTCTTGGACACTTTACACAACTCTACAGCAGCTTCCCTTCATGCTGCTGGGTTTCTCAAGGACTGACTGCAGCCAGCTGCCTTGGGACTCTATAGGCCACACACACCCCTTGCTAGGTAATGCCCACAGAGTCAGGAAACGCCCGTTGAGGCATGAAGCGCCCCCAGAGGCAAGAGATGCCCATAGAGTCAGGAAATGTTCTTTAGCCTGATAGGCCTTGCCCACACAGGTAAGAAACGCCCCCCTCAGGCCTTCCCTTGGTATCACACTGGTTCTTGCTGCTCTCTTACTTGTTCCTCCATGTCTTGTGCCAGTTTTTTTTTTAAATGCCTGTACGATATAGGTTTCTGTTCACCCCACACTCCTGATACTATGGCCATTAGTTAAAAAGAAAAGGGGAATTGTTGGTATGCTTCTGGATTCTGCTTGTGAAACCGTCTGTTTTTATCAACACATTGAGTTCACTTGTGTTGCTTGCTATGTGTTCTGCTTGCACGTCCACTGTTGGTTGGGCACACCCCTGCCTCCAGGATATTGGTTTGGTCCTTCCCCCCCCCCCCCCGCCTCTGGGATATTTGGTCTAGACATCGCTGGTTTGTGCTTCTTCCTTCTCCCCGCCCCCTATCCTATGTATTTCCTTTGTTCCTGACTCTTCCTCCAGAGGAGAGGGATGCAGGACAGAATTGTATTGTGATTAGGTTTTTGAACTACATCCCTGCTTGTGAATAAAGATCAAACTGCTTTCTCAGCTCAGCCATAAGTCCCTTGTCGTCTCTGTCTCCCACCCTTGAAGCTAATCCAGCAATGCAGCAAATCCTAACAAAGGGGTTTTTCAAAGTTAACCCAGTATGTAGGGAATTGTGAGGATATGGTAGAGCTTTGTGGGACCCCCCCAATTGAAAAGTGAGGGCCTGAGGGGCAAGGCCAATCCTGTCAGTCTCTTCCTACTAAGAGGTCTAGCAAGGAAGGACACGGTCTCCAGGGTCTGCCCTGCCTATCTGCCTCCCTGCCTCACAATAGCCCACTCCCTTATTGTCTACATAATCATTGTTTTGCCTGAAAGTCCCCTCCCTACTTCCCCACCCATTCCATTCCTTTGATCATATCTGATCTATCTTCTCTCTGCCCTCAGGATTCCACTCTGGCTGCCGGGTACTGATAACCTTGCTTTCTCATTCCTTTAACCAATTAAACCTCTTGCTCAACAATTACTGGCAAAGTCCTGACACTCCCAGATCCTTTGCCTCCATACCATATATAGTATACACATGTCACTTCCTCATGCGACCCCTTATAAATCCTGCTTTGCTGTTCAATAAATATATTTTGTGCAGGACACATTCCTCCGGTGATCCCTGGTATGTCTCTTACTATTTACAAAGGGAAAGACCCAGCCACAAACTCCTGCTGCCCCAGAACATCCCTTCTAGGCCCCTTTCTTCTGGTGCACAACAGAGCAGGTAAGCCCTAAAGTTTTTGCCCAGGAAGAGGCCTCCCCACCAAAGAGTCCAATACCAGTAGCCACATCATATGATCATAGCAGTAACTACTATTGCCTTCTTAAACCTTAAGACTGCAGGAACCTCCCATTTCCTCTTTAGAGCCTATATTTCCAACAGTCCTGGAACCTCTAGGATGGAAAAAATAGGAAAGCTATCATGGGAGGGGATGGAATATGGAGTTCTGATTGTGGGAATTGTGTTGAGTTGTACCCCCTCTTATCCTATGGTTTTGTCAATGTTTCCTTTTTATAAATTAAAAAAAGATGACTGTCATGATATATTTCAACGATTTAGAAAAAAAACTGCCACCCAAGAATACTCTACACAGGTAGGTCATTATTCAGGAAGGCATAATAATGAATTTTTTAATTCCTTTATTGGGAGATTAATGGCTTACAGTCAACAGGAAAATACAAAAGTTTGTACATGCATAACATTTCCCAGTTTTCCACATAACAATTCAACCCCCACTAAGTCCTCCTCTGCCATCATGTTCCGGGACCTGAACCCTTCCCCCTCTCCAGTCTTTTACTTTGATACAATATACCAAATAATGAACTTTCTAGACAAACAACAGACAAAAGGATTGATTACCACTAAACAGACACTACAATAAATACTAAAGGGGATTATTTTTGGACCAGGACCACAAAACTGGAATTACTAAACGGATTGGTGGAGGAGTGGAATTTAAGGCTCCAGGGTGGTCCAGTGGTCTTTGGTGGAAGGATACTGGTACTTTGGTGATGGGTATGATGTTGTAACTTATTTTGAAGATATGTGGAATTTTACTTCTAAAACATATAGATAAAAAGTTTATCTCAAAATCAAAATATATATTTTTAAATGGATGAATTTATGACATGGAATGATTTTTTTTTCAGTGAAAAAGATTGACAATGAAATACTTCTCAGCTATTAAAAATGGTGAATTCACCTTCTTCACCTCATCTTGGATGGAGCTTGAAGGAATCATGTTGTGAGAAATCAGAAAGAGAAAAAGGAGTAGGGGATGATCTCATTCATAGACAGAAGTTGAAAAATAAGAACAGAAGGAAAAACACAAAGCAGAACTTGTACTGGGTTTGGCATAATACACTAAAGTAAAAGACTCTGGAGGTGGAGGGGGATGGTTCAGGTCCTGGAATATGATGGCAGAGGAGTACCTAGAGGGGGCTAAATGGAAATGTGGAAAACTGAGAAATGTTACACATGTATAAACTACTGTATCTTACTGTCGACTAAACCACTAATTCCCCAATAAAGAAATTTTTTAAAAAAGAAAAAAAATGAATCTATAAAAACTACTCAATTTATGCATACTTATATAAAAAGAAACATCTCAGTGCTTCCTCTGGTTCTTTTAAGTAAAATATAAGCAAGTTGAATTTTGTTTGCTTTTTCATCAAAGGGGTTTCACTGCTCTGGACCAATTTTTCAGGGAGAGAGAGAAAAGGAGAGACAGTGAGGGAAAGATACCACACCCCAAGATTTTCTCCACTGCACTATGAGTTAGCCTCAAACATGTGTTTTATGCATGGCAAAATAGTCACTTTCCCAAGTAAATAATCTTGAAAGCCTGGTATACAGGCAAGTTTTAAACCAATATCTGTTTTTTTAAATTTTTTTATATTTATTTTCCCTTTTGTTGCCCTTGTTGTTTTTCATTGTTGTTGTAGTTATTATTGATGTCATCATTGTTAGATAGGACAGAGAGAAATGGAGAGAGGAGGGGAAGACAGAGAAGAGGAGAGAAAGATAAGACACCTGCAGACCTGCTTCACCGCCTGTGAAGTTAAACTAATATCTATACATAAAGAATAAATATAAACTTCTTCATAAACTCATGCAACTAAGATGGGTGATGTGTACTTTTTCTGTAAGCTAAATATCTACTTTTCTGCATTAACATGTAAGTCGCTTTATATCACATCTATTTCATAAACTGTGATTAAATCACAGAAAAAATTCATGTTTTATCAAAAGGGATACACAGTGGGAAATGTTAAGTCTAAACTTAAATCATAGATCTTCCCTAAACCAGTTAATTCTCTGAACTCCAGTAAACATAAATCTGTAGTGGGTTTGATGAAATTACTATTTATTGAGTTGTTACTGTGAATGAAAACAAGACATATGGGGCCAAATGGAGGCACACTTGATTGAGTACAAATGTACCATGTGCAAGGACCCAGACTCAAGCCTCTGGTTGCCCTAGGAAGGGAGAAAGCTTCCCAAGTCAGGACTACAAATGTTTCTCTCTCCTCCATTCTCTGTTTCCCCTTTCCATTTTAGTTTTCAGTTTCCACTCAGAAAATGAAAAAAAAAAAAGCTAAATATTTTTTAAAAGGAACACAAACACACCCTTGAGCAAAAATTTGAAGCTCCAATATCAGGCCTCTAACATACCTGGAGCACTACTGGGTATTTAAAATGTCCATAAGCAATATCAAAAGTTAAAAGCTGAAAGCATGTTCTGCATCTGAAATAAAAATAGAAGGTAAAATAAAAATATTATCTTTTCTATATTGTATCATTATTTGTGTTATACTCTTAACATTTATATTCAAATTTGTTTAGTCTACACTAAGCTAAAAAGAAGTGATTTGAATGATCTAAAATTAGGTTTAACCCATTTTTAAATTTGAACTTTGTTCCAAACAGAAAATACATACTTAAAGCATTTACATCATATTAAACTAGATAATGTAATTACTGAATAAAAACCTAGATATGCAAAGGAACTAAAGGAATTAAAAAAAAACATATAGAACTGCCATTGTTCACTATGTTTTTTTTTTTACATTTTAGACTTACCATTTTCTTTCCTACAGGAAAAAAAAAGCATTTAATAATATTCAAGTAAACTGACATAGAGGTTAGAGTTATTGAATATTACTAATAAAGTGTCATACAGTAGCTACACCTAGTTTGTGTCTTGATGTGTCTCCTAGTGAATAAATAAATATTAAAAAGAAGTCATGTGTATATGCAATTTTCCATGTATCACCAGTATATATTCCCAATCAATTTTTGGAAGGCCTTTGTTTTCAGACATTAAGTTTCCTTTTACCTTGAAAAGGTCTTTGGTCCCAGAGCAGATGTCTCACTGAGTACTTCAGCAGCTAGCAGGAGTTTGATAATGGCTTCCTTCATATTGTCAAAAGCCTGAAGAGGTAAACTAGCTCTCAGGAATGTCTCAAAAAATGTTTGCAGCTGTGAAAAAAAGTGTTCAAATGTTGAATCAGCTATCTCATTTATCTCTTTATTCCTTCTAAGGTGAACAACTGAAATAATTCTTTTAGGTTATCTCTCATTATCACACTCAAGAAAATTTTACTTTCTTTTCTGTCTTTTTAGTTTATTTTTTTATAATTCTTTTTATTCAGTGTCTTTTTTCCATTGTTTCATTAGGAAAATAACAATGCATAAGATTATTGGCTTTTTCATTACTTTTTCATTTTTGTTATTAATAGTTTGTTACAAGTTGTAAGATTACAATGTATAATTCCACACCACACCCACCTTTGTATCTTCACTCTCCCACCTCCCAAAGATAACCAACATAGTTCCCACAAATCTACAGTTTCCTTGCTTCTGTTTTGTTTTGACTTTTTTTGGGAAGAGGGGGAGGTCAAGTTCAAGTAAATAAGATCGCTAGATTCCACATATGAGTAAACCATCCGGTAGTTGACTTTTATCTCTGCTTATTTCACCAAGCATAATCAACTTCAGTTCCATCTATTTTGTCCCAAAGGACACAATATCATTTTTTTATTGCAAAGTAGTATTTCATGGAATATATATCCCATAACTTCTTTAGACAGTCATCCAATGATAGGTATTTAGGCTTCCAATATTTGTGAATAATGCATCTATGATCTATGAACATAGGGGAGCATATGTCCCTTCCAGTTAGTGCTTGAGTGTCCACTAGATAAATGCCTAAGAGTAGTATTGTATTGCTGGATCATACGGTGCTTCTATTTTTTTTTTATTTTATTTATTTATTAATGAGAAAGATAGGAGGGAGAGAGAGAGAGAGAGAACCAGACATGTGCTGCCAGGGATTGAACTCAGGACCGCATGCTTGAGAGTCTGGTGCCTTAGCCACTGTGCAACCTCCCACAGTACTTCTATTTTTATTTGTTTAAGGTCTATTCTTACAAAGAGACTCTACCAGTTTACATTCTCACCAGCAGTGCAGAAGAGGGCCTTATTCTCCACAACCTCTCTCAATACCTGACATTTCCTGGTTTGTTGACTTAAGCCATTCTCTCAGGTGTGGGATGGTATCTCAGTGTAGTTTTAATTTCCATTTCTCTAGTGATAAGTGAAGTGAAAGATTCCTTCATGTCTGTGGGTTGTGCATATCTCTTCATGGGGAAAATATTTATTCAGTTCTTTTTTTTTTTTGATATCTTACTTATTTATTATTAGAGACAGAGAGAAATTGAAATGGGAAGGAGAGGCAGAGAAGGAGACAGAGAGAGACACCGATAGCTCTGCTTGACCACTTGTGAAGCTTTCTCCCTGCAGGTGCAGACCAGTGGATTGAACTTGGGTTCTTGTGTACTGTGATGTGTGCTCTCAAGCAGGTATGCCACCACCTGGCCCCTTTATATTCAGTTCTTTGGCCCAGTTTTTTTATTGGATTATTTTCTTTGGGGGGGGGGGATTATTTACTTTCTAACAAAAGCCTAATTCTTAAAGATGCTGAACATCAAAGTTCAAGTCAAGATTGTTAAATGTACAAAATGAGTTTTGCACTGACTCATAGACTTTCTCTGACTAAACATGTTTTTTCAAAGACAAAAACAAAGCATATTACAAAAAAAAACATACAACAGGTATGCTATTAGTGATTTCAGAAAAATAGACTAAGTCTATCTGAGAAACACAATATTTAAAAAAATGGAAAAAACCTGTTAATTCTCGATTGTGAAAGACAGATATTGACACAAGTTATCTGTGGGAAATGGGAAGTGTATCTTTAAAATACAGAAATAAAATTCTCCCAGGAAAAACAAATATTACAGACTTCATAAACTTCCCATTTAGAAACCTAAAGAAATGTATCTTTTAAGACACCATAGACAAACACATTATTAGCATCTGACAATTGGAATGCTTTTCCATTTCTAAGCATTAATGTAAATGAAAGCAATAATTATGTGAACAAAATAAAACAAATTAATGATATCACTAAAGAGATCACTACTGGGTCAAAAGTAATATACTTTCCAAATAAAAGTAATTTATCATTGTTTACCCTATTATGTAGAGGGTCATTAATGATATTACTGTACTTTTCCATTTTGATGTTTTGTGGATATCACAGAGGGCAAGGTCGATATGTAAAAATCTTAGAAATGCTTATGTAGCATAAATTATGGTTAAATTATATCTTCCATGATGAGAAATAAGTAGTAAATTCTCTTAGGGTTCTGTTTACCCTTACCCTATGAATTGATTATTTCTTAATATTTCTGACACTCTGAGCAGTGAATATCACAACACATCAACTCAGACTTGTTTAATTAAACTTTAGTAACAAAGTTTAATTTTTTCAGCAGAAGCATTATACTCTGAGCTTTTGAGGACATTTGTGACATCAAACAAAGAAGAACATTTGAAATGTGTATGTTTTAAGAGTTTAAATATAAATACACTTAAAACTGAGAATAGCCAGTAAATTGTTTAATAGACAGCTTCTCCAGTGATATTCTTCCTAACAGAGTGAAAGAGCAGAAAGGATAGGCCCAAAGAACTGGCTTTTCTACCATTTTCCCAAGAAATCAATCTATTAAGAAGAGATCAATAATTCAAATGGGTGTATCTTTATAAGCAGAGGTGATACTCAAACATTACTAGTTAAAAGGAAGTAATTTCTTTTGTGTTTACAACAGTTCCACTCCTGAATTTTATCTATATGTGCATTTCTTTTATCATTGCACAGATTTCAGTTTATGTAAGTCTTTGATTTAAAAAATTTTTAGATGAGAAACCTTTTATTTAATTCAGTATAAACACAAGTAAGCTATAAATGCTCCAAATAAAACTAGAATTAAGGGAGTCGGGCTGTAGCACAGCGGGTTAAGCGCAGGTGGCGCTAAGCTCAAGGACCGGCGTCAGGATCCCGGTTCAAGCCCCCGGCTCCCCACCTGCAGGCAGGTCCCTTCACAGGCGGTGAAGCAGGTCTGCAGGTGTCTGTCTTTCTCTCCCTCTCTGTCTTCCCCTCCTCTCTCTGTTTCTCTCTGTCCTATCCAACAACAATGACATCAATAATAACTACAACAATAAAAAAAAAAAGAAAAAGAAAAAAAAAAAACTAGAATTAAGCACAGGGGCCAGAGCTGTTTTAGAAAAATAACATCTTTCAATAAGTCTTCTGGAGAGATCATGACACTTTCTATAACTCATTCACTTAGAGTTAGTAGGAAAATTCTTTTGGTATCTGCTAATATTGTAATTTGTTATATTAATTGTATTAACTTGGTCAAATTGCATAAATTCAGAACATCTCAATGTGCTCAGACACAGAAACAGGACTCCTGTCAATGATCTCAACAAATAATGTTAACATCGAAATTATTTCATATCAATTCTATCTAAAGTCTTTGGAGCCAAAAAAAAAAAAAGCAGTTCATTTACAAACTGTCTTAATCCAGGCAGAAGTGTCTAAAGAAGAACATTATCCCTCTTTAATATAAAACGATCAAGTATCAAAGAAATTTCCAAGTCTTCGTACCAGTATGGTGAGTGAATTACATAAATCAGAACATATAAGATCCTTTTGTAGTAAGGCAAAGATGAATAGAATAAAATTTTAAATGTTTCTTTTGAACTCTCAATATGATATAAAACAATTTGTGAACTACAAATTCTTATCCTTAAACTTAAGAAAGCAATATATACTGTATTGCAAGTTAAATAGCATTGCAAATAACTTTATAAGATCATGGCTATAAAAGTAGGCAGGTCAAGCACTACTGTTCATCATTGTATGAGTTCAGGCAATAAGATCAACAAAACAGCCCAGCTGAACAGTGCTCTTTGTTATGCTCACTGTCATCCAGCACACTAGAGATATCTTTTCTTTAATTTTATTTATTTATTCCCTTTTGTTGCCTTTGTTGTTGTAGTTATTGTTGTTGTTTATGTCACCATTGTTGGATAGGACAGAGAGAAATGGAGAGAGAAGGGGAAGATAAAGAGAGGGAGCAGGATGCATTGGATCGACCTTCTCGTGATGCATCCCGTGAGTACCCATTCATTGGGGAAACTGACGATCCTTCCTAGCCAACTGAATCCACATGGATCCCAGTCACTTTCAAAGCCAGCAACAAGCAGCTCCTGACAGCTTTCAACCTGACGCTGTTGACTGGCTACAGAAGAAGGGCAAACGCTAGAAGAAGAAGAGAGGGAGAGAAAGATAGACACCTGCAGACCTGCTTCACAGCTTGTAAAGTGACTCCCCTGCAGGTGGGGAGTCAGGGGCTCAAACCAGGATCCTTATGCAGGTCCTTGCGCTTTGCGCCACGTGCAGTTAACCCACTGTGCTACCACCTGACTCCCTAGAGATATCTTAAGTGCTATGATGTCTTTCTCTCTCTGTTTCTGTATTCTAACTGGAAAAAAAAAGGGCATCTCAGAACCATGAATCCCTGCCATGACAAAATACATAAATGAATAAAATCAATAACCTAGTAATATGTTTGCAATGTCTACTTCTATCCATTATTATTAATTATTAAAATTATTATTAAAATATACATTGATGGATTAAAATTGACAATAAAATGGAAGGACAAGAAGAACTAAGAATGAAGTGGAAAATATTTGTAAGAAAATTTATGCTGTGCCAGTATACCATAAAGTATGTTCAAGGTAAACTTAAATTCAGCTTGTTCACCCATTCTCCCTGTCACAGCTCCTTCTATGATAATTCTAGATTATGCCTATTTTCCACAACCCTAAAAGAAAACCTTGGGTAGATTATTCTCAATGGAAAACACATAGTTTTGTGTTAACTTGCTGACTTTCTTATCTAATCTCACTACTAGATAGTGAGATTGTTTAGGACAGAAATTCCACCATTTTACCTCTAGTTAGTCACAGCTTGATGTGTAAAATAAGTATCTGGTAAATAAAATTGTATAAAAAACCTCAAGTATAACATTACAGAAAGCACAGAGACTTTGATAAGAGAAATAGCTTGCTGGAGCTTCTGAGTAACATACTTTTTTTCCCTTGGAACAACGTGCTTATCTCTTATTTTCATCATGAGAAAGAGAAAGGATATTCATTTTTCTAGTGACTTGTAATAAAACCTTTGAAAAATAGAGGCTTACAGCAGTTTGAGAGGATTTTTCAAGATAAGGCAAACTTAATCTAAGACAAAAACAAAGGGTAAAGGATTAACCAATATTAGGTTTTTTTTTTATTTTTTCAGCTATCTTCTTGACAGTCTGGAAACTATAGCAGAATACTAATATTTAAGACTTTAATCAAATGTTTAATAACATTGTGTATTAGTAAAATTTACTAGAATGTATCTTAAAATTACTGTAGAAGAGGGATATTTCCATCTTTTCAAATTAAAACTAAGATCGTTACTTGTGAGAGTTGTTTTGTACCAAGTATAATAAAATATATCCAAATATCCCTAATAGTCAAGAAAAGATACATCAAAATGATATTCAACAGTGGACTATAAAATTTAAGATTCCATGAGTATAGTTTCATACTCATTGTGTGTGTCTGTCTCTGTGTGTATGTTTTAAGTCACCATACATACCAATAAAAGTCTGTGCCATCACGTACTGATAACTATCGTAATTATGACAAAGTAAGAGACAGTCACAAATAATTACAAATAAATGCAAATGACATGCTATGTTTAATATTAAACAAAATCCTATTTTATATAAAATATGTAAAAACTATAATAAGATCTTACCACAAACCATTTGGAATAGCATTATATTCTATTATCTGTGTCTGGTGTTTTCAAAAAAAAGGGCAGAGCTAGAAAAATAGCTTGCAGCAATACTGGAGCTCCGCTTCCCCAGAGCCCTTTCCCACTAGGGAAAGAGAGAAACAGGGGGGGTAGTATGGATCGACCTGTCAACGCCCAAGTTCAGCTGGGAAGCAATTACAGAAACCAGACCTTCCACCTTCTACATCCCACAATGACCTTGGGTCCATACTCCCAGAGGGTTAAAGAATAGGAAAGCTATCAGGGGAGGGGATGGGATACAGAGTTCTGGTGGTGGGAATTGTATGGAGTTGTATCCATCTTATCCTATGGTCTTGTCAATGTTTCCTTTTATAAATAAATAAATAAGTAAATGGAAAAAAATGCTTGTGGCAATACTTAGTCATGTATGCCAAGTTCAAGCTTAGTGTCCACTGCACTGACTGAAGATTTGGAGTTTGTGATGTCTTTTCTCTTCTTGTCTTGGTTTCGGCCTCTGTCTTTCTCTATGAAAATAAAATCCCAGAGAAGTGAAGCCTTGATAAGGACAACATATTTTACATTAATTTTTTATTAGCGATTTAATTATAGTTTAAGAGATCATGAACTTACAGGAGTGTAGTTCCACACCAAACCCACCACCACAGTTCTGCCCAGTCAAGTATCCCAACCTGTTGACCCTCCCCAGTCCCCCCTAGATAATCATTGTAATTTTCATAAATTGGGCAGTGGCACAGTGGGTTAATCCCACATGGCTTGAAGCTAAGTGCAAGGACAAATGAAAGGATGCAGTTTTGAGCCCCCCTGGATCCCCACCAGCAGGGTGCTCACTTCAAAGGCATTGAAGGAGGTCTGCAAGTGTCTATCTTTCTTGTCCCCTCTCTGTCTTCCCCTCCTCTCTTGATTTCTCTCTGTCTTATCCAGAACAACAATAGCAATAACAACAACAACGATAAACAAGGCAACAAAAGGGAAAAAAAATTTAAAAAGGGAAAAAATAGCTTCCAGGAGCAATGGATTAGTAGTGCAGGCACTGAGTTCCAGCCATAACCCTGGAGGCAAAGAAAGAAAAAAAGGGAGAAAGGGAGGAAGATAGAAAGAAAGAAAGAAAGAAAGAAAGAAAGGGAAAGGAAGAAAGAAAGAAAGAAAGAAAGAAAGAAAGAAAAAGGGAGGAAGAAAGAAAGGGAGGGAGGGAGGAAGGAATGAAGGAAGGAAGGAAGAGAGAAAGAACGAAAGAAAGGGAGAAAGAGAGAAAGAAAGAAAGAAATTGGCTACTTTTTATTTTTCAAATTTATTTTACAATTTTATGTTTCAATTATTTATATTGCTCATATGAGCAAAACAATACTGTAGTTTGGTTTTTTTTTTTTCCAAGAAAAATAAAGGTCATTTCATAGCAGATGTAGTGTGTGTACTTGACCAGGTGCACCACCTCCTGGCCCCCTAATAACAGATATAAGCTATAGCAACAAGTCTACACACACACACACACACACACACACACACACACACACACACACACACATACACACACCCAGAAGAATAAAACTGCTTGACCTTATGTATGTCTTCCTCCCTATTTTTGTAAATGTATTGCCAGGGAGGCTCCAGGGTCTCAGGTTCAATCCTAGGCTCCATCATAAATCAAAGCAGAAAAGCACTCTGGTGAAAAGAAAAAAAGGAAAAAGAAAAGAAACAAGAAAGAAAGAGGTGGGGAGAGCAGTCAGGAGATGAAAAGCATTTTTCAAAATAAACTAATTAAAGAAGGAAGGGGGGAGAGAACATTATGGTACATTCTACAACATGAAAAAAAATTGAAAATATTATGCTTAGTAAAATAATCCAGCCATAAAAGACCTTGTATGTTTCCTCCTACATGATGTATTTGGAGCAGTCAAATAGAAAATGAAATGGTGTTACTAGTGTCTGAGAGAAAGCTGGTGTTAGGAGTCTGTTTAGGGAAGGCAACCCTCCCAGGCACTGTGCAGCTAGCCAAGAGAAGAAATGGCCAAAGTCGAGAGGCACCTCCTACACAGAGCACACCCTTCCTACCTGATTGCAAGGGCCATAAAATGCAGATGTGAGCATCTAAAGACAAAGACTGACTGCAACCTGTCCCCTCAGGGTCCCCTCATTCCCTGAATTCTAGAACCTGGGAGACTAAGAACCTAGTCTAGAATCTGGGAGACTAAGAAGCTTGAAACCCCTTTCACCACACTTTACCTCTGTCTCAAGGTTTACCTGCCTATATGGTATGTACAAGACTGTTGTAATATGAATACAATTTATTATCTCCCCCTGGTAGTTGTTCTTGATTCCTGTTATTCTTATGCTTCTTACACACTCAACCAGGATTTCTGCCTGACTTTGAGGCAGTCTCTCTGAGTCTTTTTCAAGGTGTTTAAAATGTTTATGAAGGATATTGAATACTTCAAAATTTATCCTGTCATATATTTTTATATGAGTTTTTTTTATCATTTTATAATTCTGAGTAAGAAAAATACTATAAATTTGTCTTTAAAGTTCAGCTATCATAGCACTCTAAAATTTAAAACACCTTTCTTCCAAATTTTGTATATTTATTTTTGATTATTGGATAGAAACAGAGATATTGAGTGGGTAGGGGGAGGTGAGGGGAAGACACCTGCAACACTGATTCACTATTAATGACATTTTTCCCCTGCAGGTGGGAATCAGGGGCTTGAACCCAGATTTGCGTGCATTGTAACATGAACATTTAACTGGATTCACTATCACCAGATATATCTAAATGTTTCTTTTAATTTTTAATTATCTTTATTTATTGGATAGAGACAGCCGGAAATCAAGAGGGTGATAAAGAAGGAGAGAGACAGAGAGACACCTGCAGCACTGCTTCACCACATGCAAAGGAGGGGACCAGTGACTCAAACCCAGGTCCTTGCCCATTGAAATACATGCACTCGCGGGAGTCGGGCTGTAGTGCAGCGGGTTAAGCGCAGGTGGCGCAAAGCACAAGGACCGGCATAAGGATCCCGGTTCGAACCCCGGCTCCCCACCTGCAGGGGAGTCGCTTCACAGGCGGTGAAGCAGGTCTGCAGGTGTCTATCTTTCTCTCCCCCTCTCTGTCTTCCCCTCCTCTCTCCATTTCTCTCTGTCCTGTCCAACAACGAGGACAACAACAATAATAACTACAATAATAAAACAACAAGGGTAACAAAAGGGAATAAATAAATAAAATAAATATTTTTAAGAAATACATGCACTCAACCAGGTGCATCACTACCTGGACCCCTAAAATGTTTTCATGATTAGTAGTATTGGTTGTACAAAATGGATCAGAGCAACATATGTATAATATAAATCTTATTAAAACAACAGAAATGCACTAGTAGTTCACATCTTAGATTAATACGGTTTCTTTTTCCCTATTAAACCATGTGTCTAAAGAACATTACTTATTGCTTTAATGAAAAAAGATCTAGCATCAGTTTTAATATTATTCTTAATGTAAGCACAGAGAAAACACATTCGCATAAATACATAGAACTTTTAACTGGAAATATTTAATTATAAAAATGCAACTTAAGGGCGGTAGCGCAGCGGGTTAAACGCAGGTGGCACAAAGCGCAAGGACCAGCATAAGGATCCCGGTTCGAGCCCCCGGCTTCCCACCTGCAGGGGAGTCACTTCACAAGCGGTGAAGCAGATCTTCAGGTGTCTATCTTTCTCTCCCCCTCTCTGTCTTCCCCTCTTCTCTCCATTTCTCTCTGTCTTATCCAACAACGATGGCATCCATCATAACTACAATAATAAAACAACAAGGGCAACAAAAGGGAATAAATAATAAATACATATTTTTAAAAACTGCAACTTAATTCCTTAAACTCCCTTCAAGATGAATAAAAACCATGCAATTTATATGAAATATCTAAAGTTATTAAAACTTAAAATAACCTGAATTTTTATTGTATTGTCACTATCATCCTTCACTTTCTCTATAATCAACAGTATATTTAAATCAGGGTGGGGGTGTTATATGTTTGGTTTTCATGACATTTTTCCCATCCTGGAGTACAGGTCAGAACTAGTTTCTCTTCCTTTCCTTTCCTTTCCTTTCCTTTCCTTTCCTTTCCTTTCCTTTCCTTTCCTTCCCTTCCCTTCCCTTCCCTTCCCTTCCCTTCCCTTCCCTTCCCTTCCCTTCCCTTCCCTTCCCTTCCCTCCCCTCCCCTCCCCTCCCCTCTCCTTTCCTTTCCTTTTCTTTCCTTTTTTTCTTTTTAATCAAAAGTATGACTATGTATGAGAAAAGAATTTGTGAGATCAAGTTTTAGGAAGGCATACATAAGAGAACTTTGGGGCACAGATTCTCTTGAAATTACTCATGTGCCTTGCAGAGTCTTCATAGATTCTCCAGAGGCACAGATCATTCCATCTGAGACTATTTCTGAATGTATCTGATGCCAGTGAACAAATGCACCTCATATCACCCGGCTATTGGGAAAGTATGAAATAACTCGTAAAGAAGTCTCCTTTGTGCATGACAGGGACATGGTTTGGGGGATAAGCCAATATTTGAAAGCGGGTTATTTTTAAAAAGAAATATTTGTAAAGGGGAGAAAAATAACATTGTAAACATCAGCACTGAAGTCATGTGATTTGTTGCACTTGAATGTTAAGTCTGCATTGTATTCAACAACATTCACTAACTTCAGTCAAGCTGAGACCAAGTAGCAGGCACTCCATTTCTCATACTTTTTTTGCTTATATTCATAGTAATGCTATGCAGTTGTTATTCATAATTTACATTGAAGAGATGAAGAAACTGAGGACTGAGAACAGAAGTAACTCACCTAAGATTGTAGAAAGAGGTGGTAACCAGCATGGGTGCCAAAGTTAGCTGCTTGTCTAGGAAGCACCAGAACTCTTTCATTGTAACATTGATTATGCTAGCTTCAGAAAATGAGAACTGCCTTAAATGCAGAAGAACTCATCTGCATTTTAACATTCATGGAAAATATGTTTGAACTGTCATAGCTTTCAGGCACCTGCTCTCATTCCCACACACCCAAGATGTCAATTCAACAATCTGAGAGCACTGATGTATCCCAATTTACCTTTGAGAAGACCTAAGAATACTAATTTACAGTTTAAATCAAATTCCCTGGATCAAGAACATTTTTAAGTCAAATCTTTTAAGGATATAAATATTCTCATAATCTGTTTCAGTTCATCAAAGATTGGCTTGTTCTATGTTAAACTACAGAAAAGCTGCATTGATTGAATCTAAATTAGGAGAGTGTTTTTCCTCATTGCCTCAGATTAGATAAAAAATTTCAGTATGTTTCCCAAGACATGAGACATTCATTTGTATGTCATAACAATCATAACCTTTAAAATGTACAGTAAACTTAAAAATGTAAATAGCTCATTTCATGAGTTTTAACATTTATTAATTGAGATTTCTAAATTTTCCCACATGTACATCAGATAATTTATCAGAAACAAGGTAGAGCAATGCAGAGGGCTGTGAATAACATAAAAAAAAATATTTGCTTTGAATGGCAGAATCCTAACTGCATTATATTCAACCTCAGAGACTTGGCAGGCTATCTTTATTGTCCCTTCCAGAATCTCTCAGTGGGATATAAAATACTAGGAGATTTAACAGCAAAGAGCAAAAGTTAAAATTGTAAAGATTTCATCATTTGACTCTGTGTGTATGTGTCTACTCATTTTCTTTATATGAGGACCATTACTCAAGCAGGTCACAATTTTTTCCACTAATGCTAAAAAAGACCTTTAGGCCTGCAATAAAATAAGGCCCGACAGTTCCTTTGGAAAAAATTTCATCTTTTATTAATTATCCTGAGCCAAAAATTATACTGAACTATGTCAATATTTCTAATATTTGTTAACAGGCAGTACAAAAATTAGCTAGTAGGGATGAATTTAGCAGAAAAGTGCCTATCTCATATTTCTATAAAAGCTCTCAAAAGAGTAAGAAAGTGAAAAGTGAAAAATATTTTCCACTTACATTCTTTATGCTTTATTTTACAGGGCAATCTATGTTAGGTCTTATTAAGTTTTGTGGTCAATCACAAAAGAGAAAGGAATGTATTCATTACAGAAATCTTGGTTTCTGGTTGTATAATAAAGAAAACGATAGAGCAATTTGCCTGAACTTAGAGATGTACTGTTAAAAGTCCACTGAATTCATAGTAAATTTATTACAGCCCTTCACTATTTTCTTGCACCTTACTCATATCATTACACCTCTTTCTTTCTTATCAGTGTCCAAGCAAACCCTGTTCCTTTTTATGGAAATACTTTATGATGCTATTACTTTGCATAATATTAAAGTTCATGACTTAGTAGTCTAATGCTTTGTGGCTCAAATCAATGTCTTCTCATTGTGGCTCCAACTAATAATGCCTCCTGATTTCCGCTCCTCCATCCACTTTCTCTTTCTTTAAT
Source organism: Erinaceus europaeus (assembly GCF_950295315.1). Lineage (NCBI taxonomy): Eukaryota > Metazoa > Chordata > Mammalia > Eulipotyphla > Erinaceidae > Erinaceus > Erinaceus europaeus. The sequence goes on along the minus strand of NC_080169.1, from coordinate 91,004,851 downwards.
GGCTGGGTCATCTTTATGAAGCATAGTTTAAGTCATAAGGCACACAAATTCTCACCCCAAAAAACTGGAATACAGCTTCTTTTCAAATCCACATAAAATATACTCAAGGATAGACCACATGTTAGGCCACAAAGACAGCATCAATAAATTCAAGAGCATCGAAATCATAACATGTATCTTCTCAGACCACAGTGGAGTAAAACTAACATTTAACAACAAACAGACAATTATGAAAAGTCACAGAATTTGGAAACTAAACAACATACTCCTTAAGAATCACTGGGTCAAAGATTCACTCAAGCAGGAAATTCAAATGTTCCTGGAAACAAATGAAAATGAAGACACACCTATCAAAATCATTGGGAAACAGCTAAAGCAGTACGGAGAGGGAAACTTATAGCCATACAATCACATACTAAACACCAAGAAGAAGCTCAAATGAATGACCTTACTGAACACCTCAAGGACTTAGAGGAAGAGGAACAAAGGAACCCTAAAGCAACCAAAAGGACAGAAATCACTAAAGTTAGAGCAGAAATAAACAACATCGAAAATAAAAGAACCATATAAAAGATCAATGAAGCCAAATGTTGGTTCTTTGAAAGATTAAATAAAATTGACAAACCCCTAGCCAGACTCACCAAACAAAAAGAGGGAAGACTCAAATTAATAGAATTGTAAGCGATGGAGGAGATATCACAACTGACACCACAGAAATCCAGAGAATCCTGCGAAACTTCTATAAAGAACTATACGCCACCAAGCTAGAGAATCTGGAAGAAATGGAACAATTCCTAGAAGCATATGCCCTTCCAAAACTGAACCAAGAAGAACTACAAAATCTAAATGTACCAATCACAGACAAAGAAATTGAAACCGTTATTAAGAATCTCCCCAACAAAAAAAGTCCTGGACCAGATGGCTTCACAAACGAATTCTTCAAAACTTTCAGGAAACAGTTAGTGCCCATACTTCTTAAGCTTTTCCATAAGATTGAAGAAACAGGAATACTCCCTTCTACCTTCTATGAAGACAACATCACCCTGATACCAAAAGCTGATAGGGACAGAACAAAAAAGGAAAACTACAGACCAATATTTCTGATGAATATAGATGCCAAAATATTAAACAAGATCTTGGCCAACCAGATACAGCAACACATCAAAAAGATTGTTCATCATGACCAGGTGGGATTCATCCCAGTAATGCAAGGCTGGTTCAACATCCGTATGTCAATCAATGTCATTCACCACATCAATAAAAGCAAAGCCAAAAACCATATGATTATCTCAATAGATGCAGAGAAAGCCTTTGACAAAATCCAACACCCATTCATGCTCAAAACTCTATAAAAATGGGAATAGATGGGAAATTCCTCAAGATAGTGGAGTCTATATATAGCAAACCTACAGCCAACATCATACTCAATGGACAGAAGCTGAAAGCATTCCCCCTCAGATCGGGGTCTAGACAGGGCTGTCCATTGTCACCGTTACTCTTCAACATAGTATTGGAAGACATAGCAATCAGGCAAGAGAAAGAAATCAAAGGACTACAGATTGGAAGGGAAGAAGTCAAGCTCTCACTATTTGCAGATGGTATGATAGTATACATAGAGAAACCTAAAGAATCCAGCAGAAAACTACTGGAAGTTATTAGGCAATACAGCAAGGTATCAGGCTACAAAATCAATGTACAAAAATCAGTGGCATTTCTTTATGAAAACACTAAATCTAAATAAGAATACATCCAGAAATCACTCCCATTTACTGTTTCAGCAAAATCAATCAAATACCTAGGAATAAAGTTGACCAAAGAAGTGAAAGACTTGTATGCTGAAAACTATGAGTTGCTACTCAAGGAAATAGAAACTGATACCAAGAAATGGAAAGATATCCCATGCTCATGGATTGGAAGAATAAATATCATCAAAATGAATATTCTCCTCAGAGCCATATACAAATTTAATGCAATACCCATCAAAGTTCCACCAAACTTCTTTAAGAGAATAGAACAAACACTACAATCATTTATCTGGAACATGAAAACACCCAGAATTGCCAAAACCATCTTGAGGAAAAGAAACAGAAATGGAGGCATCACACTCCCACACCTTAAACTATATTATAAAGCCATCATCATCAAAACAGCATGGTACTGGAACGAAAATAGGCACACAGACCAGTGGAACAGAATTGAAAGCCCAGAAACAAATCCCCGCACCTATGGATATCTAATCTTTGATAAGAGGGCCCAAAGGATTAAATGGAAAAAGGAGGCTCTCTTCAATAAATGGTGCTGGGAAAACTGGGTTGTACCATGCAGAAGAATGAAATTGAACCACTTTATCTCACCAGAAACAAATATCAACTCCAAAGGGATCAAGGACCTGGATGTCAGACAAGAAACAATCAAATACTTAGAGGAAAACATTGGTAAAACACTTTCCCACATACACCTCAAGGACATCTTTGATGAATCAAACCCAATTGCAAGGAAGACTAAAGCAGAAACAAACCAATGGGACTACATAAAATTGAAAAGCTTCTGCAAAGCCAAAGAAACTATTAAACAAACAGAGAGACCCCTCACAGAATGGGAGAAGATCTTCACATGCCATACATCAGACAAGAAACTAATCACCAAAATATATAAAGAGCTCAGCAAACTTAGCACCAAAAAATCAAATGACCCCATCCAAAAATGGGCAGAGGATATGAACAAAACATTCACCTCAGAGGAGACCCAAAAGGCTAACAAACATATGAAAAATTGCTCTAGGTCACTGATTGTCAGAGAAATGCAAATTAAGACAACACTAAGATACCACGTCACTCCTGTAAGAATGGCATACATCAAAAAGGACAGCAGCAACAAATGCTGGAGAGGCTGTGGGGATAGAGGAACCCTTTTACATTGCTGGTGGGAATGTAAATTGGTACAGCCTCTGTGGAGAGCAGTCTGGAAAACTCTCAGAAGGCTAGACATGGACCTTCCATATGATCCAGTAATTCCTCTCCTGGGGTTATAACCCAAGGACTCCATAACACCCAACCAAAAAGAAGTGTGTACTCCTATGTTCATAGCAGCACAATTCATAATAGCTAAAACCTGGAAGCAACCCAGGTGCCCAACAGCAGATGAGTGGCTGAGAAAGATGTGATATATATATATATATATATACAATGGAATACTATGCAGCTATCAAGAACAATGAACCCACCTTCTCTGACCCATCTTGGACAGAGCTAGAAGGAATTATGTTAAGTGAGCTAAGTCAGAAAGATAAAGATGAGTATGGGATGATCCCACTCATCAACAGAAGTTGACTAAAAAGATCTGAAAGGGAAAATAAAAGCAGGACCTGACCAAATTGTAAGTAGGGCACCAAAGTAAAAACCCTGTGGTGAGGGGTAGACATGCAGCTTCCTGAGCCAGTAGGGGGTGGGAGTGGGTGGGAGGGATGGGTCACAGTCTTTTGGTGGTGTGAATGTTGTTTATGTACACTCCTAGTAAAATGTAGTCTTATAAATCACTAGTTAATTAATATGAGAGGGGGAAAATTAATTGTAAGTCTCAAAGTTTTTCAAAACACAAACTGAATCTTTTTAATATATAGGCTGTGTAATTGATATGCAGACTCTCTCAAAAGCCTACACCAAGTAGATCAGAAGCAACCAATAGCACAGTTATATACAAGATACTGGGTACTGTACAGCAAACCCTAACAAAAGGACTTTTCAAAGTTAACCCAATTACCAAATAATGTGATGATAACATTAACTATCCATTGTCTTTTGGAACTCTAAGACAGCAGGAACCTCACATCTCTACTATAGAGCCTCTACTTCCCCCAGTCCTGGAACCCTTGGATAGGGCCCACTTTCCCATATGCCTCTCCCGATCCATATCAAATAATATTGCATCTGCCAATGACAACCTAACCAACACAACGATTGCCACCTCAACATGCTTCACTTCAGTCTGTGTCCAGAAACTTCACGTGTGGAATGACAACCCTTCAGCTTCATTACTCGGTCATCAGGTTCCAGATGTCATCAGGATGCCAGCCAGGCTTCCCTGGACTGAAGACCCCACCAGTGTGTCCTGGAGCTCCGCTTCCCCAGAGACCCACCCTACTAGGGAAAGAGAGAGCCAGACTGGGAGTATAGACCAACCAGTCAACGCCCATGTTCAATGGGGAAGCAATTACAGAAGCCAGACCTTCTACCTTCTGCAACCCATAATGACCCTGAGTCCATGCTCCCAGAGGGATAGAAAATGGGAAAGCTATCAGGGGAGGGGGTGGGATATGGAGATTGGGTGGTGGGAATTGTGTGGAGTTGTACCCATCCTACCCTATGGTTTTGTTAATTAATCCTTTCTTAAATAAAAAAGAAAAAAATAATAATTTCATACATCAGAAAGGATAGCATTGCTGGTGGGAATGTAAATTTGTCTATCTCCTGTGAAGAATAGTCTGGATAATTTCAAAAGGCTAAAAGTGAACCTATCCTATGACCTGGCAACTCTTCTAGGAATACTGCCTAAGAAGTCAGACACACACATCCAAAAAATCTGCTTATACCCATATTCATAGCAGCATAATCTGTAATAGCCAACACTTGGAAGCAACCTAGGTTTCCAACAACAGATGATAAACTGAGGAAATTGTTATATATATATATATATATATATATATATATATATATATATGTTACTCAGCTATTAAGAATAATAAACTCACTGTCTTTATACCTAGATTGAGCTTGGAGGAATCATGATAAGTGAGATAAGCCAGAAAGAGAAATATGGATATGGGATGATCTCACTCATGGACAAAAGTTGAGAAATAAGAACAGAGAGGGGGGAAAGAAAAAACAGAACTTGGACTGGGTTTGCTGTATTGCACCAAAATAAAAGATGCTGGGGGCAAGGGCTGGAGGACAGTGAGGCTTTCAGGTCTTGGTACATTATGGTAGAGGAGGACCTGGGTCTGGGTGTAAGTGTTTTGCAGAAAATTGAGAAAATCTACCCATGTATCAAAAACTGACTTTATCTATTGTAAACCATTAATCCTAATCCTAAAAATAATAGAGATATAATAACATACTGAATATCATGTAAAGACTAAAGCATAGTACACAAGGAATGCACTTCTATTCTCTCTTTCTCTATCTCTCACTCTCTCTCTCTCTCTCTTTCTTTCAGGGTTATCGCTGGAGCTTAATGCCAGCACTATGAATCCACCCTGATGGCTATTTCTGTTCCTATAAGACAGACATAAATTGAGAGAGGAAAGGGGGAGAGAAGAAGAAAAACAGAGAGAGAGAGAGAGAGAGAGAAAGGAAGGAAGGAAGGAAGAAAGAGATCGCTACACATTTGCTTCACCACTTGTGAACTGTTTCTGCTGCTGCAGGTGGGGAGTAGGATTCAAACCCGGGTCCTTTTGCATGGCACATATGTGCCATTAACCAGGTGTGTCACTGCCCAGCCTCCAGAATGCAATTTTTTTTTACAGCAGAGACTCACTGTAGGAACATTGCATTGTAACATCATATATCTCATGTATTCTATATAAATGTGTATACACATACATAACCTATTAAGCTCACTATAGAGCCCTGCATCCCACATCATATAATGAGCCCTCTTTGCCCAAAGTACCTACCTTCTGTACCCTCCTCTTCTGATTACCACACATTACTTTTATAGACGAAAAGTTTATTTAGTTTTATTTAATTCATACATTCTGCTGAGTCCTCTACATATCACATCTGCTGGAAATGGCAGGAGGGGAAAGGGAGAGGAGAGGAGAGGGGAGAGGAGGGGAGGGGAGGGGAGGAGGGGAGGGGAGGGGAGGGGAGGGGAGGGGAGGGGAGGGGAGGGGAGGGGAGGGGAGGGGAGGGGAGGGGAGGGGAGAGGAGAGGAGAGGAGAGGAGAGGAGAGGAGAGGAGAGGAGAGGAGAGGAGAGGAGAGGAGAGGAGAGGAGAGGAGAGGAGAGGAGAGGAGAGGAGAGGAGAGGAGAGGAGAGGAGAGGAGAGGAGAGGAGAGGAGAGGAAGATTCTCTGAGATCTGGGAAGTAACAATGGTAGGGACTGCTTAGGTTTCTGAAGGGAGACTGGGACATCCTGCCCTGCAACTCCAGGAAGACTGGTCCTGAAACGAATGCAACCTAGAATGTTCCCAGCTGTGGCCATGAATTGCGAGCTCAGACCTACAGGGACTTAGAGGTTACACAGGCTCCAGTGCTAAATATATATATAGGCCCTGGGTTAGGTAGATGGGGTAAACAGTTTTATTCATAGGATTTTTTCAAGATTGGGAGCTACTTTCTGCCCTAATCATCTTTCTCGCCCTTTTCTCAATTCTGACAACATCTTCTCAGACAATATTTTTTTCCAACTCTGTGTTAGTTATCAAACTCAAGCAAAAACTATTAATCATAGGCCCCTAGGAATATGCCTAAAATGAACTTCCTAGCTTTCTTCCACCCTAAGATCCCATTCTCATCTGATCTGTTATTACTTTTTGCTTCCTGTTCATTAATCAGTAATTAATATCTTGCCACCTTTCAGCCACCAAGTTGTAGTACTATTATGATTTCATCCTGACTTCCCTTGACAGACAACATCACTTGTAGAAATAATAGATGACCCATATCTGCAACCTTAAGAGAACTGTTGTACCTGACCATAGAGAAGTTGGGGATTCAGAACCCTCGTGGTGGGAACAGTGCAAAGCTATACTCTGTTATCTTGCAATTTTGTATATCAAGAATACATCACTAGTAAAAAAAATTAAATATTTATTTATTCTCTTTTGTTGCCCTTGCTGTTTTTTTTATTGCTGTAGTTACTATTGTTGTTGTTACTAATGTCATTGTTGTTGGATAGGACAGAGAGAAATGGAGAGAGGAGGGGAAGACAAAGAGGGGGAGAGAAAGACACCTGCAGACTTGCTTCACTGCTTGTGTAGCGACTACTCCTGCAGTTGGGGAGCTGGGGGTTCAAACCGGGATCCTTACACCGGTCTTTGTACTTTGTGCCACCTGCACAAGTAAAAAAAAAAATTTAAGTAAGAATTAATTAAAAAAAAAAAACTGAAGTAGACATTGTGACATTGAAAGGAGGAGAAGGCAGGACCGTAGGAAAAATGGGCAAATATGTACAAATCTAGATAGATAGTTGTAGAAATAATAGCCAACCCATATCGGTGATCTTAGGAGAACTTAAGCAGTTTCCAACAGAGGTTATGTGGACACAGAACTCTGGTTCTGGGAAAGGTGTGGAATTATATCCCTGTTGTCTTTTTTTAAGTTCATTTTTTTTCAGTCTTTATTTTATTTATTATTAGAGCCAGAGAGAAACTGAGAGGGGAAGAAGAGATAGAAAGGGAAAGGGACAGAGAGACACCTGCAGCCCTGCTTCACCACTCGTGAAGGTTTCCCCCTGCAGGTGGGGACCCTTGTTATCTTATAATTTTATTTTTAACATTTTTCCCTTTATTGTGGGGATGAATTTTTTACAGTCACCTGTAAATATAATAGTTTGTACATGCATAACATTTCTGAGTTTTCCACATAACAACACAACCCCCACTAGGTCCTCTGTCTTAAAATTTTTTAATCAATATTAAATCACTAATAAGAATCTAAATCATAAAAAAGGGAAATCCTCAATTATCTGTATTGGCTGGTGAGTATGTGTACTTAGTCTTTGCATTCAATCCACCACTCAGTGCAAGAATAAAGTACATGAAGGCAGGAGCTTTGTCTTGCTTATTACTCTATCACTGAAAAATAGCATGATGTTTAGCATACAGGAAGTACCCAATACATCATTACAGAAGGAATCAAAAGCAGCATTTAAGCAATATGAATGGCAGATTTAAAAAAAGTGGCTCTATGAGGTTCTAAGACTAGTCTGAGGTTATGGAGCTGGAAAAAGGACCTTCCTACTGCACATCTGTCTCTAAGCCTATAGTGCTCATGCTTTGGAAATTTTCTTTTCGGTTCAGGTTCATTCAGTCCAACACTATAGATCCAGTGACAATGATTTATTTCTCTCTCTGTTAGAGTAAAAGGGCAATTGTATATTTGCTTATCACTCAGCCTGAAAGGATGTCATCATTGTTCTATTCATATTCTTAAATCACATTTCTTTTCACTTTAACAGTAACTCCCTGAAAGCTTGAAAATGTAATATATTTCCTTGGCATACTGTTTTTCTTCTATGACTTCTGAGTTTAGAGTAATGATTTCATGCTCTATGACTTGAATACATATTCTTTTTTTGTAGACAATTTCAGTAATCATGGGAAGATTCTCGTGCCTTTCAAATAGATTTGGGATAAAAAAATTTTGGTAGAAATCCTTTTTCCAACAGTACTTTTTAGACTAGGTAAAGAAAACAATAGAACCTGACCCCACTAGATTCTGAAAGACTAGAAACCAGGTACTGGCAGGCTTGCTTAGTGAGAGAGCTACACAGAATATGAACATAAAGGAATGTCTGAGATTTCTCTCCTACCTACAGTCCTTTTCAATTTTAAAAACCTTCTTAAGAGAACTTCTATCTTTCTAAATGTGGCAGTGGGGGTGAAAGGACAAACTGTTAGGAGACAAAGAGGACAGAATGGTGGGTATGGGAATACTCTCTGTCATAAGTGAAGGAATCAGAGAATGGCAGTTTTACAGACAGGTGCCCCAGAGAGGCAGAGCAAACAACAAAAGCAATGAAATATGCCTGCACACTGGAGCAGACATAGAATGCTGCACAAATTGTGTGCTCAGAATCCTGAGAAAGAACACATCTTCGACTTAGTAGCACTCAGAGAAATGAGAGACATTTTTTTTTTCTGTTTCCTATTATAATGTCAGGCCATTTATTTAATCCTAAAAAGGGATTTGAGTTAACAGGCAATTTAAGATGCAGGCTGAAATCACACAGAAATATATGCAACAGATATAGTAATATATGAGCAGGTGTTAGTTATAACTCTAAAATGCTAGTTAAACTTTACAAAACAGTCTTTAAACCTATGTATTGTAGAAATTGTGCTAAACAGAACAACAGTGTCTAGCAGCAAGTGCTGAAACCATTGTAAATATTTTTTTAACTTTTTATGTTTATTTATTGCCTTCTGTTGCACTTGTTTTATTGTTGTAGTTATTATTGTAGTTGTTATTGATGCTGTCGTTGTTGGATAGGACAGAGAGAAATGGAGAGGGGAGGGGGAAACAGGAGGGGAGAGAAGATAGACACCTGCAGACCTGCTTCACCGCCTGTGAAGCAACTCCCCTGCAGGTGGGGAGCAGGGGTTCGAACCGGATCCTTATGCTGGTCTTTGTGCTTTGCGCCACCTGCACTTAACCCGCTGCGCTACCGCCTAACTCCCAGTTGCAAATAATTTAATGACTTTATCAGTTTAAATTACCCTGACGATTTTTAACCATTCAGAATCTCCTTTTAGAAGTATAGTCTGCCTGCTGCAAGTGTGGCTTATTAAATAATATTAAAACTAAGTATGTGTAATCTAATGAAAGAAGGTCAAGACCTTGCTGTCTAAGCATTTTTGCTTTCTTTTTTTTCCTTTCCCAACATTGTAGTGTAAACTTTCAGTACAATACTTAAAATGACCACTTGGGGGCAATAGAACATTTTTGTTTTGCTTCATTTCTCAGCTATGCAGGATTTCCTTGGTGATGAAAGATTGCTGTTTCCTTCACATTTAAAACCACATGTTAATATATGGGAGTTAAAAGGCTGTATTTCATTTTAAACTTACAATGCATAAATCATATAAGACAAATGCAAGTCAGATTTTTTCCTGAAGGGAGCAAAAGTCTGCCTTCTTTTAGCAGACAAATCAGTTTTACCTAGTTGGCACATTTGGGGATAGTTTATATTTAGAAATTGTCTCAGGCGTTGAGACAGGATTCAAAGAATAAAAGAATTTGTTGACAGCAACATTTAAATATGACAAACATGCAGTAAGCTTCAAAATGTACTAGTGGAAAATTATTTTGTTTTGATACCCAAAGTAAAAATGTAAATATCATCTGTCTTTTTCACCTGGCGCATATTTTATAATAAGCTTAAGCATTAAAGTAATTAATTTTTGAAGACATTTACTGTCACTGTCTTTATTATTATTACTTTGCATTTGTATGCCACTTTATTTTCATTATGCCATGTTATTTTTATTACTGGTTATTCTTTTCTGCAATTTGATGAGTGAAATCTCTATTCTAAGCCACTTCTCTCCCTTCTGTCTAGATGCAATATCAGACCCTGAAGATCTGTTTCTTTTTAAAATTAAAAGTAAACAATTTCTTCGTTCAAGATGTAAAAATTTTCCCCCTTCTTGGCTTTTGTTCTCCTGATTCTTTTGCTGACTGAATTTTTCTCCCAATATACTTTCCTGTCCTCAGAAGATATTTACCATTATCATACAGATGGAAAAAGCAGGTGAACCTTGTTAAACTCCTGGAATCAAGATTTCATAAATTAAATTCAGTAACTCATAAAAATTCAATAAGCTTGTGGGAAATTTTGACTTAATTTATAGGTCCATTACCCAAAGACCCATCTTACAGTTGTTATATGTGAAGACTAGTGAAGGAGATTATAGTTCCTATCTTTCGAGATCTTTCTCATTTAACTAGATCATATATTAAAGAAATTGAGAACCCAGGACCACGTGGTAGAGCACCTGGTTAAATGGATACATTACAGTGCTCAAGGACCTGGTTTCAAGCTCCTGGTCCCCACCTGCAGAAGGAAAATCTTCATGAGTGGTGAAGCAGAGCTGCAGGTGTCTCTCTGTCTCCTTCCATCTCTAGCCCTCCTCCTCTCTCAATTTTTTCTCTGTGTCTATCCAATAATAAATAATAGTTCAAAAAGAAAAATATTATTTAAAAAAAACAAATGAGAACCTCAAAATGAAAATAGTGTTCTTGGATGGATACTTAAAATGGAACACTGCATACACTAATCTTTTTTTTAAATTTTTATTTATGAAAAGGAAACACTGACAAAACCATAAGATAAGAGGGACACAACTCCACACATTTCCCGCCACCAAAACTTCATATCCCATCTCCTCTCCTGATAGCTTTCCTATTCTTTAACCCTCTGGGAGTATGGATGGACCCAGGGTCATTATGGGGTGCAGAAGGTGGAAAGTCTGACTTCTGTAACAGCTTCCTTGTTGAACATGGGCGTCTGGGCATTGGCAGGTCCATCCATACTCCCAGCTTGCCTCTCTTTCCCTAGTGGGGCAGGGCTCTGGGGAAGCTGGGCTTCAGGACACATTGGTGGGGTTGTCTTTTACTCTAAACACTTGGTTATTTTTATAAAATTGTAGTCTTATAAATTATCTTCTGAGCTAAAGAAGAAAGAACTTGAACAGACTAATATGTAATAATATCTGGAATATTCACAGACCACTCATTCCTAGGCTCAATTTGGAGCTAGTTCTCCACTTAAAAAAGAAAAAAAAAAAAAAAAGTCTTGTAAAAACAATTTTAACAAATTTGTAAAAGCAAATATTTAGGAAGCAAACATCTGTTCAGTATACTGACACGTGATGGTAATGTTAACTATTGAGGTATATAGGGATGTTTTTTTGGGAGAAACTTTTTTCCCTGACTTTTTAAATTTTATCAGTGATTTAATATTGATTTAAAAAATTATAAGATAACAGGGGTATAACTCCACACTTTTCCCACCACCAAAGTTTTGTGTTCCCATTCTGTCCACTGGAAACTGCAGTAGCTCTCCCTAGGTCACAGATATGGGTTGACTATTATTTCTATAATTATCCATATTTCTATAGATTTGTCCATTTATTCTGTGATCCTGTCTTCTCTTCACCCCCCTATGCTTGCACATATATCCACTAGATGGCGCCAGGAAAAAGCCCTCAAAAAATAAAAGATTTGAGGAGGTTAAAAAAGGGAGATTTACATTCCAATATCCAAAGTACTGTTTAGAAATTCCCCTTTTCCATCTCCCAAGCATGCTCAGAAAATTTACTTACCTCATATGGTTGCAAACTAAAGTAAGTGGATAGTTGCTAACCTCTATTTTTCTGAATATAAAAGTAATAGTTGCTCATAAGTTCACAGTTCTCCAATTTGAAAGAAAATAATGATCAGCAAATTTAGGGGAGCTAAGTTTCACCGTCATGTAGTCACTGAAGTATGTGAATAGATATAACATAGATTATTTTATTTGTAGTATTTATCAGTTTACATCTCTCTTTAATTTCCGATTGCTTGCAAATAAATACTTTGTAAGATAATGTGACAATGAATTACTATTAAAACTCATTAGTCCAAAGGAAATTATATAATTTATAAAGATGATACACCTATATCTATATTTGTCTTTTGTTGCAGAGCCTACTCTTGAATCAAATTTATCAAATGAAATTTTTTAGTAAGTTACAAGTAACACAGTTCTAATAAAAATGACAACAACCAATCACCATTCATTAATATATATATTTTTTGAGTGCCTGCCACTTGTCAGCGATTCATTGAGAGTCTGGAGATACACAACAGGAAATCCTGAGTCATTCAAATTATCATTTAAAAATATTACTGATATAACATATTATACAATAAGATTGTATCATATGGGTGGAGGGTAGATAGCATAATGGTGATGCAAACAGACTCTCATGCCTGAGGCTCCAAAGTCCCAGGTTCAATCCCCCCGTACCACCATAAGCCAAAGCTAAACAGTGCTATGGTTAAAAAAAAAAAAAAAAAAAAGATTGTATTATTTTACACGTGTGTGTGTGTGTGTGTGTGTGTGTGTGTATTTATAGTCACTACCTACCACCAAGATTCCTGTGTCTTCACACAGGTAGAATTCTTTCCCTAGCCGTTCCATTCCTATTCCTCTAATTACCACCGTAGTTCTCACAGAATCTGAGTAAGCTTGGCTGTTGTTTAGTGATATTTTCTTATCAAATAAACATGACCATGTTTAATGTAGAATTTTTATTTCAAGTTTAGCATTAATAACTAATAAATGTACAAAATTAACTGGGCAAAGCTTTTTCGAAACTGATAAAAATGAATATGTGGAATTAACTAACTAATAAATGTTCAAATGAAAACAAAGTTGCCATTGACACCTTTAATGCAAAAAAAGCTATTTTAAAGAGCATAAAAGATAAAAATATTTTAGATTAGTTTTAAATTCACAATCAATGTTTTTCTAGAGCAAACATGTACCTGATATATTTATCTCCAGTGTGGGCTGATTAGCTAAGTGTTACTTTATAGTTAGTATTTAAATTTTATTATGTCAGCTTTTGTCATGTTTAATTATATGTTGATTATCTAAATAATTTCTATGTATCTAAAACCACACATTAAAATAAATACCCTGATGCAACATCAAGCAAGAGTAGATTAAGTGATACCTCAACTCATTTTATAAATTCTCAGTAGCTGACTTTTATTCACATTCTTTCTACAGCTGCCATAAATCTTCCCAGCTTGTTGAAGGGCCAGCTGCTCAGTGAAATAGTCTTTTACAAGTTCTGCTCCACACTCCACAGTTTAGGTATAACATCAGAAGAACACTTACTGAGGTTTTAGAAACATACTGTAACATTATATCTGTTTCCAAAGACATTACTCATTTTTACCATGGGAATATATGAGGTATCTCACCAGCATTATGAAAGGTACTGAATAAATACTGACAGCAAATGAGGCTAACTTCATGCCTGCAACTATGTCATTCCAGAACTGTGTAAGAGATATACGCATTCTTTAAAAAGCATGCTTTTAAATAACACTCCCTCTTTGCTGAAGTTCACTTTCTGTGCACATTTGCTGAGAGCACAGAAGGCACTAGGAATGGTAGAATAGTTCCCTGAAGACCAGCACTGGAAAAGAGTAGGTGATTTAGAGTCACAGACTGACAAGGGCTTGTTTTAACTTGGTTCATTCTCCACTGGACTTTTGTTTTTTTTTTTGTTTTTTTTTTGGCTTCTAGGGTTATCAGTGGGTCTCCACTACATACAAATCCACTGCTGTTGGCAGCCATTTTACTGGATAACAGAGAAATTGAGAGGGGAGGGGAAAATAGATACCTGCAGATGAAATGACTACAGGAAAAGTTAAAATAACCTATGTTTCACTCATTTTATTAAAGTGGCACTGCCCAGAAATTCCGAGAATGATGTTTACTACATTTGCTGGAATTCCACTGGAAGATCATTGTGGAGGATAAATTTATTTAATTTATTTTTTATGTATATATGTTTTCAACTTGATAAGACAGAGAGAAATTGAAAAAAGAATCAGAGACACTGTTACATTCCTTCCTGCTTGTGAAGCTTTCACCCCTCTCCTCTCCAAGTGAGGACTGGGAGCTTGAATTTGGATCCTTGCTCACTTTAATGTGTGTGCTCAACTGGGCATGCCACTGCCCCAGCTCTGTGGAAAATAAATTTAAATTTTAAATTTAAGCACGAATTTACATAAGTAATATAAATCTATTTTAATAATTGAATTAGAAGGGTTTTGGAAGCAAATAAGCTTGAGTAATGTTTCCATCCACACTGTTAAAGTCTGAAAAGGAATGTTTGGCTGAGTTTAATTAAAGACACTTTTATTTAGAGCTGATTACTACACTTGAATCACCTTCAGATGACTTATAAGTATCAGATACCAATAAATAAACATTGTCAGGTATGAGATGGCTGATGAGACAATGAATTCAATGAGACAAAATAAGGCTTTTTACAGGTTTTCCTGCCAGAAGTCACAAGTCATTCCAACAATACAATTTCATCAAAGCAAGTCAGCTATTATCACAGATATAAAGAATCTCAAGATATCATAAAGGAGTAACAGATATGAGTTTCCTCTATGCTGGATATATCCTCAATTTTTGATTTCAGTGGATGAAACTTGTGACTTCTTACTGTAAGAACTACATTTAAATTTATGACATTTCTTGTAGTCAATCTATATAACTTGTATAAAAAGACAGTCACAGACATATTTGACCAGAAGTTATAGTGAAAATACTTGTGGAATAGTACTATTGTTGGATTCATGAATATTAAGTAGAGTATTTTATAATTAAATTGAGATATTTTCAGTGGATTTTTTTTTAAAGTTGCTTAAAATCAGATGTATTTTTTCAACAAGAGAATGACAGCTAGTTTTGTATTACAAACACTATATAATTTGTATTTCAAAACAGTTTTGAAATACAAATTATATAGTGAAGAAATGCTGTCTTTGTTATTACTTTCCTTTGCTATTTTTTTAAAGATGCATTTTATTTGTTAAATATGAAAGAGAGAGTTTCACATGAAACCGTCAGAAAGAGAGAAAGAAAAGCCAGAGCACTACTATTCTGGTCCAAAACAGTGCAAGAGTAGAACCTGGAACGTCAGACATGCAAGTCCAATACCATACCAATTGAACCCCCCTCCCCACTCACACACTTGCTTGTCTTTTTTCCCTTCAGTTGTCTTTTTAAACTTGAACAGCCTTTAGAAATAGCTGACACTCAGACTTAACATAATTCTTATAACATTGGATTTAGGGATATTTAATATATATAGGTTTAATCTACATTATTTCTCAAGCTTGCATTTCTTCATATTTTTCAACTGTCTCAAAAATTAGTATATAAACTGTTTAAACTGCAGATCTAATTGGAAATAAATGAGCTCAGGGTTATATTGGTTATTATTGTCATACCACTGTTAGCTGTCAGAATGTTCTATAAATGTACACTGACAACCAGTTTAATAGACTTGCGTCATTGCATAGTGCGGAAATCACTACTGATCAAATAACTTAGCCTTTGAATTCAGGACTCAATACACAAACATATAAAAATAATATGTTTTGTATTATTTTAAACAGTTTTTAGTAAAAATATGATATCATGCTTTAAGGGAGGAGTTGCATTACAAGGACCTGCATTACACATTAACATTGAGAACTCATTCTTTTTTTTTTTCTTTTGTTGCCCTTGTTTGTTTTTTGTTGTTGTTGTTGTTGTAGTTATTATTGTTGTTATTGATTTCATCATTGTTAGGCCAGAGAGAAATGGAGAGAGGAAGGGAAGACAGAGAAGGGGAGAGAAAGATAGACACCTTCAGACCTGCTTCAATGCTTGTGAAGCAACTCCCCTGAAGGTGGGGAGTGTGGGAAGGGGTTGTCTAACCAGGATCCTTATGCCAGTCCTTATGCTTTGTGCCATGTGCACTTAACCTGCTGTGCTACAGCCCGACTCCCGATAACTCATTCTGTGCATATTTTTCATAAAATATATCAGAAAGAAGATGAGTTTTAGAAGTGGCTAAGTGACTCAGCAGATTAAGTACAACTATTTGTTTTAACTGAAGGAATAAATACTTCAGTTGAGGGGAAATTCATATCCCCTTGTTTGTTGTTTTATCCTGAAATCTAGTGGTATTATCAAGGACAGTTTTGAACTTGTAAGGCAATAAAAGTTCTTTCACATCTTAACCTCAGAAGCAGCACTCCTCTCTTTGAGAGCAGACAGCAGTATTGTCAAAAATAGTCAGGCAAAATCTTGAGAAGACAAATAAATCCCAAGAAGAGGAAGAAAATGACAAGAACTGTATGCTTTCCTGTGTACAATTGTAGCTTTCATCTATCCTGAAGATATTGAAGAAGATTTGACTAAGAAATTAAAGAGCGAATAAAGCCTAAAAAAATTTCAAGAAATCCAAGCTACAAAGACCTTCCTCTCCTCATAATTTTTTCTCCAGAAAACAAATAGAAGCAATCATAAAGTCTGTCACTTTTCTGGTTATTGCTACTGGGGCTGGAGGGAGAGAGATAGTGCTAGGAACAGAAAAGGAAACCTTAAAACATAACACAAAATACTTAGAAGTTTGGATGGGGAACTAGTGTTGGTGAAGGAAATGGAAGCATAAAGGTAATGCAAGGACAAATGATAAAACCTGATTGAAAGGAATTCTGAAAGGTGGTTGGAACTAATCTGGCCAGTGGAAACAATGAATCTAAATGACGGCTGGGGAGGGATGGGGGAGTAGCAGCAAGGGAAGCAGGGAGGTGGGAAACTGGGGTGGGGGCTTTGCAGGGTGTACCTGGTTGAGCTCCAGTGATCAAGCCCCTGCTTCCCACCTGCAAGGCAAAAGCTTCACCAGTGGTGAAGCAAGTCTGCAGGTATCTCTCTGTCTCTCTTCTTCTATATCACCCCCCTTCCCTCTCAATATCTAGCTGTCTCTATCCACCAAATAAATAAAAGTAAACAACATATTAAAAATAAGGGCTGGGTGGTGGCACACTCAGACGTATTACCATGCACAAGGACCCAGTCCACACCGGCAGGGAAAAAGTTTCACAAGTGATGAAGCAGCATTTTCATGGGTCTACAGGTGTCTCTCTCTGCCTTTCTCTTCCCTCTCAATTTCTTTCTGCTCTTTTTTTTTTATTATTTTTTTCTTTATAAAAAGGAAACATTGACTAAATCATAGGATAAGAGGGGTACAACTCCACACAATTTCCACCACCTATATCCCATCCCTGATAGCTTTCCTATGGGCCCCAGATCACATCAAATCGATGGGGTTTACAGTAAACAGTATTTATACCCTTTTTCCATAATAGGGGCTACTTTCTTCCCTGATCCAGCTTTCCGGTCCTTTTTCCAGCCATGACTTCATCTCCCCAGACAATAACTTGGATCCACTGGCATATCAGATTTCAGGCTCAGGGAAAAAAGAAAAGAAACTAGTATAGCCACAGGCCCTTTGGAATATAACCAAAATATGCCTACTAGCTATCTACAAAATGGAGGACCCCCCAACTCTTCATCTGCAGTATTCCAGCCTTTAGGTCCATGATTGTTCAACAATTTGTTTGGCTTTGTATGTTAACTCTCTTTTCAGCCACCAGGTTCCAAATGCTAGCATGATGCCGACCAGACTTCCCTGGACAGACAACCCCACCAACTGGACAGACAACCCCACCAATGTGTCCTAGAGTTCTGCTTCCACAGAGCCCTTCCCCACTAGGGAAAGAGAGAGACAGACTGGGAGTATGGATCGATCTGTCAATGCCCATGTTCAGAGGGGAAGCAATTAACAGAAGCCAGACCTTCCACTTTCTGCATCCCACCATGACCTTGGGTCCATACTCCCAGAGGTTTAAAGACTAGGAAATTTCTTTCTGTTCTATCAAGTAAAATAAAGTAAAAGAAAGAAAATATTTTTAAAAAAATATTTCAATGACTGCAGGGTAGGCAGGGAGTTACCAGTATCTCTTTGGGAGGAAAAACTAGAGAAAACCAATTAAACATTTTATTTATTTATTTATTTAGAATGGAGACAGAGAAAATGGAAAGGAAAGAGTAAGATAGAGAAGGGTCTAAAGAAAGAGAGGCACCTTCAGCACTGCTTCACCACTTGTGGTTTCTCCCTTGTGCACTGCAGTGTGTGAACTCTACCTGGTGCACCAGTGCTCAGTCTCAGGAGGAAAGCAATTTTGTTATCCTCCTGCTGCTTCCCCTGATTCACTAAGATAAGCATTTTAGCTTCTTTCCTGTTATGAATGGAAACCCAGGCCCAGTACTCAATCTGCTGAGTTTCATGGTGAGAATGTTCAGCTCAGGTCATGTTTTTTTGAGGAATTGAGTGAAATATCACATTTGCCAGTCACTCTTCCACCTGATTTAATATGGCAAAGGGAAAAAAAATCAGTCCTCTACAGGTGTAAGCATTCAATATGGGACCTGAACAGGAAGAAAACTCGTTCTAGGGGTAGAAGAGGTTCTTTGCCAAAATCCAGAGTCAGGACCCAAGAATCCCTTGACCCTGCAAGCATGAGATAGCATCAGGAAACAAAAACATTGATATTTAACTACACTGAGGATACACTCTAGGGACAGAATTGTTCAAAAACAATTTCTGGAAAACCAATATGTAACCTGTGGGTTCCTCAGTGAGCAATACTTCACTATCCTAAATATGGTTTTACCCAAGGAGAATGAAAAGCTGAGAGGGAAGACCCCTGGCCCCTACACACTTAAAGTAGAGGACATACCACCATCCATCTTGGACTCCTGCCAGTTTAACCAATTTAATTTAGTGGGATTATTGTTCTCCAGAAATTGCCACCACTCAGAAACTCCAGCCCAGTGTCATGTCAAATTAGAGCAGCTTTAGTCCCTATGCCATCTAGCATCTATACCAGCAGGAGAATCATATTACAGTGGGTGCTAGCTCCAGAGAGTTAAACAGAGCAAATTGGATTTGCCTGTAATGCCATTTTGTGGAAATGGGAGGAGAGACATGAGAATCTAGGCTTTGGTGAAAGGTGAATGCAGTTTCAACCCTGTGAAAAGATTGTCAAAACCCTTCTCAGTCATGTGTCCTCAACTATGTAACACAATTCATGGCTAAGAAGATGGCACTTTCCACAGGGTTCCAGAGTCTACTAAACTGAATTCAACACTTCTGTAGGCATAGCTGAGGGACATCTTTGTTGAATTTTGGCAGGCATGCCCTCTAGACAGTAGGGCAGATGAATCTAGCTACCAGTTATAGTCTGAGGCTATAATAACCAGAACTTTCACATATTCAAGCTTACAAGGGTATCTGGAACAATCAAAGTAAACTAACAATAAAAGGAAGAGAGAAAGAAAGTTACTTTTAAAGTCCTGAAAAAACTCCAAATACATCAGTTAGTAACCTCTCAAAGAGAATTTCAAAGTGCTAGCCTTCATGAAGTTCACTTAAGTAAGGAACTTATAGGAAAAGAAAAACTACAATAAGACCGAAAAAGTATGGCAAATTCAAGAAGAAAATAGAAGAGGTAAAGGCCATGGTAGCTGAACTAAAGAGTACTTCTGAAACTTCTGAAGGTCTCAAAAATAGAAAGATGGAGGCTGAAAGAAGAATCAGCATGTCAACAGAATGTAGAAAAAAAAAAAAAGAGAATAAGAGGCAAAGAAAATAACTTCAGATAGTCATAGAACAACTTCTAAAAGAACAATATAGATCTTCCAGAAGAGTGAAAAGAAGTACATCATGAGTGGGATAAAAGCTGAGAGCTCTCTCAACCTATATAAAGGTTAAGATGTGCAGACCTATGAAATTCAGAGAGTGACAAATAAAATCAACCCAGAATGTTGACCTGGAAAAAAGCTCATTTGGGTAGTGCTCCTGCTTTCCTATGTGTACATCCCACATAGAAAAAGTTGGTCAAAAAGGCAAAGTCCCAATGACCAACAAAGAAGGAAAAAAGAAAGTCAACCCAGAGATGTGTACATCAAGACATATCCAAACTAAGCTGTCAAAAATTAAAAGTGAAGAAAGGCTTCTATGCGCAGCAATAGAAAAAAAAAATAGGGTCACCTATACGGATAAGCCCATACAATAATCAACACATTTCTCAACTGAAGCCATGAAAACCAAAAGGGAACAGAAAACTACTCAAGAGGAAGTTCTTCTAACCAAGAATATAGTCTGCTAGGCTTTTATTCAGATGGGATATAGAGATAAACAGCTTCTATGGTAAGCAAAAGTTGAAGGACTTTATTACCAGAAAACTGTGAAATCTCTTTAATCTATACTTTTAGTAAATTTTAATGACCTGGATGTTCTCTTTCCTCAAAAGCTAAAGAGTAGCAGAATGGATCAAGAAACAAAATCCAACCATAAGCTGTGTATAGGAGATTTACCTAACTCTCAAAGTGTTGGAAATAGGCTCGAAGTGAAAGGTTGAAAAATAATCATACAAGCCAATAGGTTGACCAAAGCAGGGGCAGACACACATGTATGACACAACTAACTAAGATAAGTAGGGTAAAGATAGGATTGAAAATGATATAATAATCAGAGGATCAATGAAAAGGCTCTAACAGAACTGAAGAAATAGACCAATAGCAATACAGTAGTGGCAGGATATTCAAACACTCCACTCATCCAAATGGACAGATCAACTAAATAAAATATTAATAAAGAAGGAAGAGATGTAAATGTAAGGTATATAAGTTGAACCACTTAGAGATCTGCAAAGCTCTTTATCCCCACAAAGCAAGATACATCTTCTTCTCATCTTCATAGAAAGTCTCGAGACCAGGGGCCAGGAAGTGGTGCACCAGCTTAAGTGCACATAGGAAGCACAGACACTGATGCAAGGCACCCAGTTCCAGCCCTTGGCTCCACACCTGCAGGGATGGTCACTTCACAAGCGGTGGAGCAGGTCTGCAGTTATCTATCTTTCCCCACTCTATCTCCTCCACCCCAATTTCTCTCTGTACTATACAACAAAGACAGAATGGAAAAAGAAATGGCCATAGCTAGGAGCAGTGGATTTGTAGTGCAGGCACCAAGCCCCAGAGATAAACCTAGAGGATATATATATATATATATTAGAAAAAAAAAGAAAATCTTAAGACCATGTTCTGGAGTACACAGACAGTATCAATAAATCATTCTAAATGAGAATTTTTTATCAAGTTGAATTAATAATCAGTAGCCAAAAGAAAGACTGAAATAATGTGAAGACTCAACAGCATGTTCAGTGACATTGGGCCAAGGAGGAAATAAACTTGTAAACATTTCTGGAAACAGATGAAAATGAAGACATGAGCTACCAGAATTTATAAGGCACAACTAGAGTTGTCTTAAGAGAGAAATTTATAGCCAAACAAGAAAACAGCAGAAAAAAATTTTTTGGGGGGCAATCTGACCTCAAAGTTGAAGGATGTAGAAAAAGAAGAGCAAAAATCACAAAATATGTAGAAGTAGGAAAAAAATAAAAATCAGAAATCAATGTCATTGGGGAAGAGAATCAATGAAGCTAAGAGTTGGTTCTTTGAAATGATAACTAATTGATAAACCCTTGGCCAGATTACTAAATGAAAAAAAAAAGCAACAAAAGTAGGGAAAAGATCCTAATAAATAGAATCATTGTACAGGAGAGATTAGAACAGATAATATAAATCCAAAGTATCATGAGCAATTTCTATGAACAACAATATTCCACCAAGCTGGAAGATTTAGAAGACATGAACAAGTTCTTGGAATCATGCAACTTCTCGGTCCAAATCAGGAATATAGACTATAAATAGACTAATTACAATCAAGTAAATTGAAACAGTAATCAAGAGTCTACCAGAAACAAAAAAAATTAATTTAATTTATGGTTTACTGATGAATTTTACAAGAAGAATGTATTATCTATGAAACAGAGAATAAGTTTTTTTTGGAAAATACAAAAACTGAAGCTTTGTAATCATCTATACACTATAGAATTTTTGTAAAACAGACTAAATTCATAAATCCCTAGCAAGAAGTACAAAATACTAAATTGCACAAGAAAGAATGAGAACATTAAATAAAACAAAATATTTTAAATAAACTGAAATGTCATTGGTATGCAAAAAACTTTAAAATCTATCTTTTCAGTAGACTTGTATCGAATTCTTGAAGGTTCATTAATTTCTGTCTTGTATGTACTGTCCCAAAATAGTTGAAAAAAATTGAAAGTCACCCAGTATTATTTTATGAGACTACTATAGTCTCAACTGTAAAAAACAGATAATAAAAAATGTAAAAATTTATAATTCTAAATCCAGATTATGACCATAGATACAGAAATAACAATAAAATTATATTTCTTTTATGGATTTTTATATAATGTGAAATAAATATTCTCTAAAGATTTAGCATAGATATGATTCAACAGGTAAAGAACAAGACTTATATTCTCTGAGACTTCTGTTTAATTCCTGGCAATATATATTGTTTATACCAAAGTGATGCTCAGGTTCCTCTCTCTCTCCCCTCTTTCACACACACACACACACACACACACACACATACACACACACACATACACACACACTCACACACACTCACACACACACAGACACACCTCTGTCTCATATAAAATAAAGTAAATCTTGGAAAAAAATCCAAAAGAAGAATGAAAAAATACAAAATAATCGAGTAGGATTTATCTCTATTATGCAAGAATGTTTAATTAACAGGGATTCTGGTAATAGCATATACTACAAAAACTTGAGGGAAAAAAATCATGTAATTATTTCAATCAGTGCAAAAAAAATTTGTGACATCCAAAATATTTTTAAGTTAGAAATGCCCAGCAAACTAGAAATATGTAAAACAAATTTATCTGCATTACCATCAGAGGTTTACATGATATCTAACAGTTATTTCAAAAAAATATTAATATAAAAGAAGGGGATTAGCAGTAGTTGCAACACAATAATACATTATGGCTAATTATGTTATTCTCAGAGGATATGTATGGTTAAATACCAGAGTTCTGTTCCAAACCTATTACTTAGTGGAGAATCCTCAGATGATGTTTTCTTATAATTGAAGAATAATTTAAGAATAACCAATATTATTTCTACTTTTTCTCCCAAACAGCTTTAATTCCCTTCCCCCCTTTTACATCTCCACATCTCTTTCCTTGTCTCTTTCTCCTTTGCCTAGAGCTCCCCACCACTTTTTTTTTTCTAATTTTGGAAACTTGCAAATAATTAACTGCCCAGAAAAATATATTGATTTAAGGTTCTGACAGCATCCTGGGTATTCTATTTTTACTCAATCACAGTGATTTGTTAAAGACAGTAGCAGAGGTTCTAGCAAAGATAATTGAAGGAAAAAAAAAAAAGGGGATAAATAACATATCTAAAATTATCTACAAAAACTAAGAGGAAGTATGTTAGCATGATTTTATTTGTAGATAAAGTGAACATCTGTCTGGAAAATATAGTCACACTGAAGGTAATATTACTGATACAAGTTTAGTTTATTATTAAATATTTCTCTTTTTTATGAATAACCAACTCAAAGATGTAATTTTAAGGATTACATCATGCAATTGTCTACGTAATTAGAAATAAATTTTCAAAAATAACATTTTGGATTTCTTTAGACAATAAAACATTTAAACTCTGATAAATGACAAAGTAAATTGCATTAATAAATGGAGTTGTGTCATCAAAGTTAAGCTATAAATTCAGTATAACCTTATGTTGAAATTACAGTAAGATATTAAAAGCATACTTGATATTCTCCAATGTTTGTGAGTAAATAAACATCTATGAGGCACCAAGAGAGATCACCCAGGTAGATTCCAACTTTGACATGTACATGACCTAGGTTCAAGCCTTCTCTAAATCACAAAGGAGTGCTATGGCTCTGAAGGAAGTTTCCATACAGTGGTGTTGCTTTCACTCTCCGTCTCTTTCTCTATCTCTCTTTGTATCTGAAAAACAGGACAAAACAACTAACAATCAAAATCAGAAAAGTCCAGAGCGGTGAAGCCCCAATGAAGGTGGGGGAGGAGTCTAATTCAATCAAAATGTTTATAATATAACTAAATTTGTGAAAAGAAATAGAGAGAAGGACCTTTCATAAAGGTACTGAGAATTATTTACATGGCCAAAATTTCAACAAAAAACAAAAGTGAGTAAAATTTTTGGGAATAAGTAATGAAAAAACCATAGAAATCACTATATACAAAGAATGAAAATACTGAATTATGTATATAAAATATGAATTCTGCTCTAGTTCTTGTAGTCTATAGCAAGGCAAGTAAATGTTATTTGTCATGGAAAGAAGGATCTGTGCTTCCACCAGAGAGGTTGGGGATACAGAAATCTGGTGGTGGGAACGGTGCTGAGTTGCACAACTGTTACCTTGTAATTTTGTAAATCAATATTAATTCTCTAATAAAAATTGAAAACAAAAATAAAAATGGATGATCTAGAGCATGAGCTCCCATAGGCAAGAGTATGACCCTTATCTTCTGAGAATAATCATTCCTTGTTAAGAAAAGGGTCATGTTATGGTGGACAATAAGTATGTAGGCCTGGTAACATAATATCTGTACTTCTGTGTCCTGATACAAAATGGGAGACCCAACAAACCCATAGGAGTCACACAAAGCATACATACATACCTTCTCCTTGAATTGTTTATACTTGGATAACTTGCTTTTAACTTCTGTTTTTTCTCTGTTGTAAGCGTACTAACCATTGACCAAAAGAGCCCTTACACTTGGATCTGGGCTACATTCCTAGAGTTCCCTCTCTGTGAAACGTTCCTATTATGTAGCCTCTCTGGCCAAGGCTTGCTCACTACATCATAGGTGTCTTTCAGTTCAGGTTGATGTCAGGTCCTGAGTCTCAACATCAACTGGAAAATAATACAGAAACTAGGAACAACGTCATATAAATATGGAAATTTATAAAATAATGATGATATCAGATTCCTGAGGGAAAAATGACTCAATTTAACCCATGAGAATAGGTTGTACAGAAAAAGAAATATGAATCAAAGGGAAACTCTAGTCCAATTAACTTTTTTATTTCAAGGAACATTATAAAGGTAGTAAAAGAAAATGTAGAAGCATGTCTTCATGACTGTGACTTAGAGATAAGAAAGGAATTTGGGGAGTGAATCTCTAAAGCCGGAACCATAAGGAAAATTAATTTGATTACCCAGTTGAAGAATTTCATTCAACAAAGGACTCTGTAAATAAAGATAACAGGTGACAAAATGAGCTGTTTGCAGGAATGAGATAACACTTTTCATCTGTTACAAGCTGGAAAAAGTAATATGTTCTCCAAGTTATAAGGATATGGAAAGTCTTAGAATGGCATGGTGGACTGACGGTATTCTGAAGGGGGAAGATGGCATTATTTAATTCTATCAAGTGGAGTTATATTCTATGACTCAGAAATTCCAGTTCTGGTTATGTATTTCCAAGAAAATTATATGTAGTTTCTTTTTATTTTGTTACTTTACTTATATGTTGTCTCTTAAAGAATTATATATAAGGATTTGTACATGTGAAATACTGATTGGTTTTCCCAAAGCTTGGAGAAATCAAGATGTCTATTCCTGAAGTAGGGAATAGGTAAACCATAATGAGGTACACATTACAGAGTGCTGTAAAATAGTGAAAGTAACACTGAAGACACAGACATGGCAAAGTGGACAGTTCCTCTCCGAAATATAATCATAGTAATGTTTACAAAAAAGTTAGTAGAAAAAAATCTAATACAACTATGAAAAAGTTAAAAAAAAAATACACATTTTAAGATTAGCAAAAATACACTTGCTAAATTATGTACATAGTTTTATAAATTATATTTTACAAATGTATTTTAAGTAGCTATATTTTTATGATTCATTGTCATTAATTTATAAATTATAAAATGCAATGATGTCTTTCTGAGGAGGGGTAATTAACTAATTGGAGAATGTCAATTAAACATCAAATTACATATGTAGGAATCTTTAACAACAGATGTGAGTTGTAGAATAGGAATTAAGCTCTGTGGTCAATAAATATTTGTTGAATGCATGAATGTGACATGAATTGAGGAATAAGACTTCATGATCTCTCAGTATCTAAGTTCCAAATAATAGGTTAAGTCATATGCAATTACGTTTTTGTAGGTCAGAAATTACTAAATATCAGCAATTTCATATAATTCAACTTAATAGAAAGGAGGCCTTTGTGATAATTAAAAGTACTTTGGGAAATACAAATAGTCACTGGAAAGATTTGTAGGAGATTCAGCACCACACTAGCTCACCTGGAAGAATGCCCACTTTGCCATGTGTATGATTAATTTAAAACATATCTATTGACACAGTTGAGACAGGATGTCTAGAGGTAAAAGAAAGTATCCTGAAGACCTAACTCATCAATATCAAGTCCTTAAATTGTCATCTATCTTACTAGACATTTTAAGATATGCATCTCATTCTTTTTTTTTTGTACAATTAAGAATTTGCTTTTGGACTCTTTATTCTGTTGTATTACCCATTATGATACTACCACATCCTACTATGCATCTTATTCATTCTGACCTTTCTGTTTAATTGATACCACTAAAAAGGATCACTAAGCTATTTTCACTATTGGAACACATAATTTAAAATATAGATTATAGAAGATAATCATAAAAAACATCAATCACTTGAAACTATGAAAATATAGTTTAAAATAGACACAATCTTTTGGTGGTGGGAATGGTGTTTATGTACACACCTATTAAATTGTAGTTATATAAATCACTATTTAATTAATATGAGAGGGGGAAAATTGATTGTATGTCTAACAAAGGAACTTTTCAAAGTTAACCCAATTACCAAATAATGTGGTGTTAACAATAACTATCCATTGTCTTCTTGAACCTTAAGACAGCAGGAACCTCACATTTCCACTATAAAGCCTAAACTTCCCCCAGTCCTGGGACCGTAGGGTAGGGCCCACTTTCCCATATGCTTCTCCCAATTCTTATCAAATAATATTGCATCTGCTGACCGCAATCTAATCAACACAACAAGTGCCAACCCAGCATGCTTCACTTCAGACTGAGTCCAGAGACTTCAGGTGTGGAATGACAACCCTTCAGCTTCATCACTCAGGTGAGACCTTTACTTTCACAGTATTCTCTAACTCCATCCCAGGTGGTACACTTCCTAACAAAGTCCCAAAACCTAGATATAGACCAGGTTCCAGGAGATAAAGCATATGTCCACAGGTATCCATAAACTAGGGCAAATATATACCTGAAAGCAGTAGTACACTAGAGTTTTCAGTGAGTACCCCCCCCCCAACACTTCATCTCCACTATTCCAACCGTTGGGTCCATGATTCTTCAATTTGTTTGGCTTTGTATGTTAACTCTCTTTTCAGCCCCCAGGTTCCAGATGCCATTAGGATGCCGGCCAGGCTTCCCTGGACTGAAGACCCCACCAAAGTGTCCTGGAGCTCCGCTTCCCCAGAGACCCACCCTACTAGGGAAAGAGAGAGGCAGACTGGGAGTATGGATCAACCAGTCAACGCCCATGTTCAGCGGGGAAGCAATTACAGAAGCCAGACCTTCCACCTTCTTCAACCCACAACGACCCTGGGTCCATGCTCCCAGAGGGATAGATAATGGGAAAGCTAGTGGGGAGGGCATGAGATATAGAGATTGGGTGGCAGGAATTGTGTGGAGTTGTACCCCCCATACTATGATTTTGTTAATGTCCCTTTCTTAAATAAATAAAAAAACTTTATCAAGGTATGACTGCTCCAAAAAACTATATTTAATTAATACCATTAGAAAAGTTTGTTGATACATATATACTAATAAAACCATTACCTAAATTTAGTCATAAGTATATTTATTTCTTAGAAAAAATTTATTTCTTCATGTAATATATATGTATTTCTCACACACAGACTAAACATACTTAAATTCTTTAAATGTTTTATTCTATCATGTACATACATATATAATGTATACAAAATTTATTAGTAAAAACACACTCCTTTAGGAAGTCTTAATGTTAATTGTGGGCATAAGGTTTGCATATGCTTAGGAGAACTCTCTAAAATGTATCAAATTTGCATAACTAACACTTTGTACATGTCTTTGCAAGTACATACTTTCAATTACTTCCTAGTTACTCTTAACTATACTCTAAATAATTATATCTGTAAAGTCAGAAACTTCTTAGAATTTATCAAATATATACTTAGTAAAGTTCATTTTCAACCTAAGAATGAGTTAACTTGAGATAACTTATATAAATGAACTTTTGGAATTATTAAGTTCTCCCCCTGAACATGAACTCATCACCCTTCATGTTAAGACTTACTATGACATGGTGTTCTTGACAATTTTGTCATTTATTCAATAAATATTCCATATTGACTGCTGTAGTTTGAAAGACATTATGCTTCCTAAGAATGAAGCAAAAGTCAAGAAGGTAAAATTATACTTTGTTTGTTATGTTGACTACATTTTTCTTGTATAAGTGGAATTTTTTTTAGATGGAATACAGCTGAATACTGGCTTTGTAATGTGTCAAAGAACTGAACTAAAATTATGAGATGAGAAAAAACATATAGCCTTGTGATCTCTAGTAAATTGTTTTAGTTCAATTTTGAATCTTCACTAACTAAATAAAAGCCTCTGCTTGCAGCATTAAAATGATGAAACTTTTGTTCAACAGAATTTAATCATGAAGGTCAGAGATAGGTATCACTATTCCCTTTATTTACCTTAAATATACTTTATGTGAAATAACAGTTTCAATGGACTCTTTACCTTGACAGTGAAGCGTTTTTTCTTTGGTGGATTCCAAACTGTGCCAGTTGAATGAATGAATGCACGCAAAGGGGTTAAGGATGTCACCAACACGTATGCTTTAAGAATCACAGATAGGTCTTTGGCTCTAAAGATTCCTTCTTGAGGAGCAAGGACTGTTGTTTGATTCCTAAAAATGAAACAACAGTTAATGCTCTATAATTTAGGTTGAAGATTTAGTCAGCAAGATATTGTGCAGCTTTGTACATTTTATTAATCCTCAATCAGACCTCAGATACCAGTGTATGGGTTTCCTTAAACAATTTCATGTGCATTAATGTCACCATCGGGGTGGGAGGGAGACAGGTAGAGATCAAAAGATCAAACTGACAAGAGAATGATGAATAACAGATGAACATGCTCATGAGTGGAATATTTTTAAAAAATGAGGACAGAAAAGGAAAATACAAAATGAAACTTGGACTGGGTGTGGTGCATTTCATGAAAGCAAAGGACTCTAGCAAAGTACAGGAAGGAAAAAGACCTAAGTTAGGAGTGAAAGTGTTTTGCAGACAACTATCACAGGGAAGAGATGAGAAATTGCATACATGTGTCAACAACTGGTAATGTAATCCATTAGTTCACCTTATAAAGAAAAGAAATTGACAAGAGTTCTTCCCTTCTGGCAGGGTAAATCAAAAGAATTTTAAGGCATTCAATGTTAGGAGAGTAGATTTGATTTAAAGATTAACAAATTTTTTTTTGCCTTAAATGTAGAAAGCAGAGTCTCTTCAACAAATGGTGTTGGAAACAATGGGTTGAAACATGCAGAAGAATGAAACTGAACCACTATATTTCACCAAATACAAAAGTAAATTCCAAGTGGATCAAGGACCTGGATGTTAGACCACAAACTATCAGATACTTAGAGAAAAATATTGGCAAAACTATTTTCCACATAAATTTTATAGACATCTTCAATGAAATGACTCCAATTACAAAGAAGACTAAGGCAAGCATAAACCTATGGGACTACATCTAATTAAAGAGCTTCTGCACAACAAAAGAAACCACTACCCAAACCAAGAGACCCCTCACAGAATGGGAGATCTTTACATGCCATACCTCAAACAAGAGTTTAATAACCAAAATATATAAAGAGCTTTCCAAACTCAACAACAAGAAAACGACCCCATCTAAAAATGGGGAGAGGACATGGACAGAATATTCACCACAGAAGAGATCCAAAAAGCTGAGAAACACATGAAAAAATGCTCCAAGTCTTTGATTGTCAGAGAAATGCAAATAAAGACAACAATGAGATACACTCCTGTGAGAATGTCATACATCAGAAAAGGTAACAGCAACAAATGCTGGAGAGGTTGTGGGGTCCAAAGAACTCTCCTGCACTGCTGGTGGGAATGTAAATTTGTCCAACCCCTGTAGAGAACAGTCTGGAGAACTTTCAGAAAGCTAGAAATGAACCTACCCTATGATCCTGCAATTCCTCTCCTGGGGATATATCCTAAGGAACCCAACAAACCCATCCAAAAAGGTCTGTGTACACATATGTTCTTAGCAGCACAATTTGTAATAGCCAAAACCTGGAAGCAACCCAGGTGTCCAACAACAGATGAGTGGCTGAGCAAGTTTTGGTATATATACAATGGAATACTACTACTCAGCTATTAAAAACGGTGACTTCACCATTTTCAGCCGATCTGGGATGGACCTTGAAAAATTCATGTTAAGTGAAATAAGTCAGAAACAGAAGGGTGAATATGGGATGATCTCACTCTCAGGCAGAAGTTAAAAAACAAGATCAGGGGAGTCAGGCGTTAGCTCAATGGGTTAAGGCATGTGGAGTAAAGTGCAAGGAGCAGGGTAAGGATCCTGGTTCGAGGCCCCAACTCCCCACCTGCAGGGGAGTCGCTTTACAGGCGGTGAAGCAGGTCTGCAGTGTCTGTATTTCTCTACCCCTCTCTGTCTTCCCCTCCTCTCTCCATTTCTCTCTGTCCTGTCCAACAATGATGACAGCAATAATAACTACAACAATAAAACAACAAAGGCAACAAAAAGGAATAAATAAATAAATATTTTTAAAAATTAAAAAAAAAAGAAAAACAAAATCAGGAGAGAAAACACAAGTAGACCTGAACTGGAATTGGCATGTTTTACTAAAGTAAAAGACTCTATGGTGGGGGTTGTGTGAGGAGAGAATACAAGTCCAAAAAAGATCACAGAGGACTTAGTGGGGGTTGTATTGTTATATGGAAAATTGGGAAATGTTATGCATGTACAAACTATTGTATTTACTGTTGAATGTAAAACATTAATTCTCCAATAAAGAAATTTAAAAAAAAATATGTATTGTGCCACGAGTTTTATCACTGTGCCTTTATGCCAATGTGATGAATCCACCACTGGTGGAAATAATCTTTTTCTTCCTCTTCTTTTTTTCCCTTTTATTTTCTTTCTTTTCCTCTTCTTTTATAGAGACAGAGAAAAGTTGAGAAGGAATGGGGAGATAGAGAGGGAGAGTGAAACAGAGACACTTGCAGCTCTGCTTCACTACTCATAAAACTTCGCATCTGTAACTGGAGACTGGAGACTTGTACCTGCATCCTTGATCCTGGTTATATGCACTCTATCAGGTGTGCTAGTGCCTGATCCCATTGTTAACAATTTTTAAATTAGTCATATAATGACTGCAACAAAAGTACAGTAGAATGCAGCTTAGAGAGCTGAATAGTTCCAGAGTTCCAGATCTGACTTCTCTACTCATTTTTTTCAGCAAGTTAGGATGTTGAAAGTTCCCCAAGAAGCCAAAAGAAAAAAAAAAATTCTCCCACTAGTATGAATCTATGTAATGATCAGCACAGATATCTGAGGAACACTTGAAGGAATAAAGTACTAAAACAGCACTTCCTTACAAAGGAAGATAATGGCTTTGTTTTTTGTGGTGAAGCAAATATACTTTCATCGTGAATGTTATCAAATGCACAACTTCTGGCTTTTTAAATCATGTTTCTAGTAGTTTAACTTTTTAAGAGCTATTGGTAAGTGAGAACTATATTATTTCAACTTTTCAAGAGTGGTAGGAATCAAATGGATATAACTTGTCAATAAACACTATCAACTATGGAAACACTACTTAATAACTATGTAATTCAGCGAGTCAAATTCATTTGTATTTTGGATAAGAAAATTAAAATTGAGAAGAGAGGAAGATGGCAGACTGAGAAGCTGCTAGTGGCTTGAGCTCTGACCACATCTCCTGGAAACGGTAAGATTTTCTGCCTTTAGTAGGCCAGTCAATAAGGGGTCCTAGCGGTGAAACCAAGGAGGTGACTATAACCTAATTTGGGTTAAGAAATAGAGTAGAAAAAAAGAGGGAAATTTTTTTTTTCTGTTTAATTAAAAAGCAAATCTCCTCCCCCTTCCCCCCCCATAACCAGTCCCTGGGGACCAGCTCCTAGCAGGCTCCCCTGCTGAACTTCTGTCTTTACCAAATTCCTGTACCACCAGGAAGTATCATTCATTCTAAGTCTATACCCTTCTGAAACCTCTGGCCTTTTTTTTTCTTTCTAAGTATCCAACCCCCCCACCTCACCCCGCATAGCTAATTAAATAATTAAAAATAAATAAATTTTAAAAAATCTTTCCTTTCACTGCTCTTTTATGACTGTTATTTTTCTTTTTCTTTTTTCTCTCATTCTTTTTTTTCTTCTTTTTCTCATTCTTGTCATCCTTTCCTCCTTAATCCTACAGCTTCCAAAGCCACAGGCCCCAGCCCCCACACACCAAACAGTGTGCTTTTTTGAATTCACTGACACACATTTGGAATTATTTTGGGGAAGAATTCTGACTCAGTGTGG
Organism: Erinaceus europaeus; assembly: GCF_950295315.1. Lineage (NCBI taxonomy): Eukaryota > Metazoa > Chordata > Mammalia > Eulipotyphla > Erinaceidae > Erinaceus > Erinaceus europaeus. The sequence goes on along the minus strand of NC_080169.1, from coordinate 90,971,847 downwards.
ACTCTCACTGCGAGTGTCTCTGCTCAACTTCCCTTCCTCCTTTAGCCACCCCTAGAATATACAGTGGATAGTAGATTTGCATAACTGTCTATTTCAGCCATCCTTGTCTAGTCCTGAGGGTTTTTTTTCTTTTCACTGCTCTTTAATTACAACTCTTTTTCTTCTCTTTTCCCTTTTCTCTCACTTGTCTCTTTTTTCTTTTTTCTTTTTCTTTTTTTTTTTCTTTTATCTTGTCATACACTTCTTCTTTCCTTCTTCTTTGCCTTTCTGAATTTGTGAATTATTTTGGGGAAGAAATCTGACTCAGAGTGGACTCTCTATGTGTGTATCTCTGCTGTAGTTCCCTTTCACCTCTTGTTACCCCTAGAATATACAGTGGATAGTAGATTTGCATAACTGTCTATTCTTGCTATCCCTTCTTTCTTTTCTCTTTCTTATTCACTGGGATTTAGTTACTATTTTTTCACGGTCTGAAAAAATTGTTTGGCTAAGTGGTAATGATTAAACTGCTTCAATACTTACTACAGTTGCTACTGTAATTCCTGAGGTTGGTGAGTGCAATTGTCATAAAGGTATTTAGTACAGAGTTGCTTGTACTCAAGACGCAACAACTGAGGAACAACAGAGCACATTAAAAAAAACACATAAATCAAAAAAATGGGTATATCAAAAACAAATAAAACTGCTACTCCAATGAATGAAGATAAGAGACCAGAAGAAACTACAAATCAGCCAGAAGTAACCATAGATAAGAAAAGTATGCAAGCAATAATAAACTTATTAATCACAGAAATGAAAACAACATTGGAGGAAAGGAATGTCAGTATTAGGGAAACAACAGTTGAGACCCACAAGGAAAATACTGATTATCTTGAGGCAATTAGAGAACTGAAAGCTGAAATAGCTGTAATGAAGAAAGAAGCTGAGGCAAGGGAAAGCAGACTAACAGAAGCAGAAAACAGAATTAGTCAGACAGAGGATGAGTTAGAGAAAACTAAGAAAGAGGTGAAAGAGCTTAAAAAGAGATTGAGAGACACTGAAAACAACAAGAGAAACATATGGGATGATCTCAAAAGAAGTAATATTTGTATAATTGGCCTGCCAGAGGAAGAAAGAGAGGAAGGGGAAGCAAACATCCTAGAGGAAATAATAGAAGAAAACTTCCCAGACCTGAATAACAGAAAGGACATCAATATTCAAGAGGCCCAGAGAGTACCAAACAGAATCAACCCAGACCTGAAGACACCAAGACACATCATAGTCACAATGAGAAGAAATAAGGATAAAGAAAGGATCATAAAGGCTGCAAGAGAGAAACAAAAAGTCACATACAAGGGAAAACCCATAAGATTATCTGCAGACTCCTCCACTCAAACTCTAAAAGCCAGAAGAGAATGGCAAGATATCTATCGAGCCCTGAATGAAAAAGGGTTTCAACCAAGGATAATATATCCTGCTAGACTTTCATTCAAACTAGATGGAGGGATCAAAACCTTCTTAGACAAACAACAGTTAAAGGAGGCAACCATCACCAAGCCGGCCCTGAAAGAGGTTCTAAAAGACCCCTTATAAACAAGAACATCACTACAATACTGGCAATATATCAGAGCAAACAAAAAAAAATTTTTTGAACAATAGCACTACAATACATTAAATCCATAATATCAATAAACGTCAATGGCTTAATCTCACCCATCAAAAGGCACAGGGTGGGGGGATGGATCAGAAAACATGACCCAACCATATGCTGCTTGCAAGAATCCCATCTGTCACAACAAGATAAACACAGACATAAAGTGAAAGGATGGAAAATTATCATACAGGCTAACGGACCACAAAAAAGGGCAGGAACAGCCATTCTCATCTCAGACACAATAGATTTTAAATTAAATGAAGTAATAAAAGATAGGCAAGGACATTAAATAATGATTAGAGGATCAATCATCCAAGAAGACTTAACAATTATTAACATCTATGCACCCAATGAGGGACCATCTAAATACATTAAGCACCTACTGAAAAAATTTCAAAAATACATCAACAGTAATACAATAATAGTGGGAGACTTCAATACCCCACTCTTACACTTAAACAGATCAACAAAGCAGAGAACCAATAAAGATACAAGAGAATTGAATGAAGAGATTGACAAACTAGACGTCTTGGACATTTTCAGAGTCCTTCACCCCAAAAAACTGGAATACAGCTTCTTTTCAAATCCACATAAGACATACTCAAGGATAGACCACATGTTAGGCCACAAAGACAGCATCAATAAATTCAAGAGCATCGAAATCATAACATGTATCTTCTCTGACCACAGTGGAGTAAAACTAACATTTAACAACAAACAGACAATTATTAAAAGTCACAGAATTGGGAAACTAAACAACATACTCCTTAAGAACCACTAGGTCAGAGACTCACTCAAGCAGGAAATTCAAATGTTCCTGGAAACTAATGAAAATGAAGACACAACCTATCAGAATATTTGGGACACAGCTAAAGCAGTATTGAGAGGGAACTTATAGCCATACAATCACTTATTAAACACCAAGAAGAAGCTCAAATGAACGACCTTACTGCACACCTCAAGGACTTAGAGAAAGAAGAACAAAGGAACCCTCAAGCAACCAGAAGGACAGAAATCACTAAAGTTAGAGCAGAAATAAACAACATCGAAAATAAAAGAACCATACAAAAGATCAATGAAGCCAAATGTTGGTTCTTTGAAAGATTAAACAAAATTGACAAACCCCTAGCCAGACTCACCAAACAAAAAAGAGAGAAGACTCAAATTAATAGAATTGTAAACGATGGAGGAGATATCACAACTGACACCACAGAAATCCAGAGAATCCTGCGAAACTTCTATAAAGAACTATACGCCACCAAGCTAGAGAATCTGGAAGAAATGGAACAATTCCTAGAAGCATATGCCCTTCCAAAACTGAACCAAGAAGAACTACAAAATCTAAATGTACCAATCACAGACAAAGAAATTGAAACCGTTATTAAGAATCTCTCTAACAACAAAAGTCCTGGACCAGACGGCTTCACAAACGAATTCTTCAAAACTTTCAGGAAACAGTTAGTGCCCATACTTCTTAAGCTTTTCCATAAGATTGAAAAAACAGGAATACTCCCTTCCACCTTCTATGAAGCCAACATCACCCTGATACCAAAAGCTGATAGGGACAGAACAAAAAAGGAAAACTACAGACCAATATCGCTGATGAACATAGATGCCAAAATATTAAACAAGATCTTGGCCAACCGGATACAGCAACATATCAAAAAGATTGTTCATCATGACCAGGTGGGATTCATCCCAGGAATGCAAGGCTGGTTCAACATCCGTATGTCAATCAATGTCATTCACCACATCAGTAAAAGCAAAACCAAAAACCACATGAATATCTCAATAGATGCAAAGAAAGCCTTTGACAAAATCCAACACCCATTCATGCTCAAAACTCTACAAAAAATGGGAATAGATGGGAAATTCCTCAAGATACTGGAGTCTATATATAGCAAAACTACAGCCAACATCATACTCAATGGACAGAAGCTGAAAGCAATCCCCCTCATATCGGGGACTAGACAGGGTTGTCCACTGTCATCGTTACTCTTCAACATAGTATTGGAAGACATAGCAATCAGGCAAGAGAAAGGAATCAAACGACTACAGATTGGAAGGGAAGAAGTCAAGCTCTCACTATTTGCAGATGATATGATAGTATACATAGAAAAACCTAAAGAATCCAGCAGAAAACTACTGGAGGTTATTAGGCAATATAGCAAGGTATCAGGGTACAAAATCAATGTACAAAAATCAGTGGCATTTCTTTATGAAAACACTAAATCTGAAGAAGACATCCAGAAATCACTCCCATTTACTGTTTCAGCAAAATCAAACACCTAGGAATAAAGTTGACCAAAGAAGTGAAAGATTTGTATGCTGAAAACTATGAGTCACTACTCAAGGAAATAGAAACTGATACCAAGAAATGGAAAGATATCCCATGCTCATGGATTGGAAAAATAAATATCATCAAAATGAATATTCTCCCCAGAGCCATATACAAATTTAATGCAATACCCATCAAAGTTCCACCAAACTTCTTTAAGAGAATAGAACAAACACTACAATCATTTATCTGGAACATAAAAACACCCAGAATTGCCAAAACCATCTTGAGGAAAAGAAAGAGAAATGGAGGCATCACACTCCCAGACCTTAAACTATATTATAAAACCATCATCATCAAAACAGCATGGTACTGGAACAAAAATAGGAACACAGACCAGTGGAACAGAATTGAAAGCCCAGAAACAAATCCCCGCACCTATGGATATCTAATCTTTGATAAGAGGGCCCAAAGGATTAAATGGGAAAAGGAGGCTCTCTTCAATAAATGGTGCGGGAAAAATTGGGTTGTAACATGCAGAAGAATGAAACTGAACCACTTTATCTCACCAGAAACAAAAATCAACTCCAAATGGATCAGAGACCTAGTTGTCAGACCAGAAATAATCAAATACTTAGAGGAAAACATTGGTAAAACAGTTTCCCACCTACACCTCAAGGACATCTTTGATGAATCAAACCCAATTGCAAGGAAGACTAAAGCAGAAACAAACAAATGGGACTACATCAAATTGAAAAGCTTTTGCACATCCAAAGAATTTATTAAACAAACAGACCCCTCACAGAATGGGAGAACATCTTCACATGCCATACATCAGACAAGAAACTAATCACCAAAATATATAAAGAGCTCAGCAAACTTAGCACCAAAAAAGCAAATGACCCTCCAAAAATGGGCAGAGGATATGAACAAAACATTCACCTCAGAGGAGACCCAAAAGGCTAACATACATATGAAAAATTGCTCTAGGTCACTGATTGTCAGAGAAATGCAAATTAAGACAACACTAAGATACCACTTCACTCCTGTAAGAATGGCATACATCAAAAAGGACAGCAGCAACAAATGCTGGAGAGGATGTGGGAACAGAGGAACCTTTTTATATTGCTGGTGGGAATGTAAATTGGTACAGCCTCTGTGGAGAGCAGTCTGGAAAACTCTCAGAAGGCTAGACATGGACCTTCCATATGATCCAGTAATTCCTCTCCTGGGGTTATACCCCAAGGACTCCATAACACCCAACCAAAAAGAGGTGTGTACTCCTATGTTCATAGCAGCACAATTCATAATAGCTAAAACCTGGAAGCAACCCAGGTGCCCAACAACAGATGATTGGCTGAGAAAGCTTGGGTATATATACACGATGGAATACTATGCAGCTATCAAGAACAGTGAACCCACCTTCTCTGACCCATCTTGGACAGAGCTAGAAGGAATTATGTTAAGTGAGCTAAGTCAGAAAGATAAAGATGAGTATGGGATGATCCCACTCATCAACAGAAGTTGAGGAAGAAGATCTGAAAGGGAAACTAAAAGCAGGACCTGACCAAATTGTAAGTAGGGCACTAAAGTAAAAACCCTGTGGTGAGGAGTAGACATGCAGCTTCCTGGGCCAGTGGGGGGTGGGAGTGGGTGGGAGGGATGGGTCACAGTCTTTTGGTGGTGGGAATGGTGTTTATGTACACTCCTAGTAAAATGTAGTCATATAAATCACTAGTTAATTAATATGAGAGGGGGACAATTAATTGTCTTGAAGTTTTTCAAAACACAAACTGAATCTTTTTAATATATAGGCTGTGTAATTGATATGCGGACTCTCTCAAAAGCCTAGACCAAGTAGATCAGAAGCAACCAATAGCACAGCTATATATAAGATACTGGGTACTGTACAGAAAACCCTATCAAAAGGACTTTTCAAAGTTAACCCAATTACCAAATAATGTGATGATAACATTAACTATCCATTGTCTTTTTGAACCCTGAGACAGCAGGAACCTCACATCTCCACTATAGAGACTACTTCCCCCAGTCCTGGAACCCTTGGATAGGGCCCACTTTCCCGTATGCCTCTCCCAATCCATATCAAATAATATTGCATCTGCAGATCACAACCTAAACAACACAATGATTGCCACCTCAACATGCTTCACTTCAGACTGTGTCCAGAGACTTCATGTATGGAATGACAACCCTTCAACTTCATTACTCAGGTAAGACTTTTCCTTTCATAGTATACTCTAATTTCATCTCAGGTGGTTCACTTTTTAACAAAGTTTCAAAACCTAGATATACACCAGTTTCTGTGAGAGAGAGCATATGTTCACACGTATCCGTAAACTACTGCAAAATATATGCCTGAAAGCAGAAGTACACTAGAGTTTGCAGTGAGTACCCCCCAAACATTTCCTCTCCACTATTCCAAGCTTTGGGTCTATGATTGCTCAACAATTTGTTTGTCTTCGTATGTTAACTCTCTTTTCAGTCACCAGGTTCCAGATGTCATCAGGATGCTGGCCAGGCTTCCCTAGACTGAAGACCCCACCAATGTGTCCTGGAGCTCTGCTTCCCCAGAGACCTACCCTACTAGGGAAAGAGAGAGGCAGACTGGGAGTATGGACCGACCAGTCAACGCCCATGTTCAGCGGGGAAGCAATTACAGAAGCCAGACCTTCTACCTTCTGCAACCCTCAATGACCCTGGGTCCATGCTCCCAGAGGGATAGAGAATGGGAAAGCTATCAGGGGAGGGGGTGGGAAATGGAGATTGGGTGGTGGGAATTGTATGGAATTGTACCCCTCCTACCGTATGGTTTTGTTAATTAATCCTTTCTTAAATAAAAAAGAAAAAAAGAAAATTAAAATCTTAATTATTCATTATAATTTAGCTACACTGTATAATCCTTTCCCTGGAGATAGCTACAATAACTTGGTAGCCTGAAGTCACCTCCTTAGTTCCTGGTAACCATAAAAAATATAATAGCTGGAGAAAAGAAAATACATTTAACTACAATCATAGACTAAGGCAATGTCATTTGACTACAAAACAGAAGTTAAACTTTTACAGTTTCATATTGTCAAGGTTTTTAATCTAATTTCCATTAGCATACTTTTGTACATAAGAGTCCAATTTGCCTAAATGTTTATTATATAGCAGGAGAGATTTGAATTAGTCTAGAAGAAAATCAATGATGACATTCTTTGCTAATATAAGATAGTTGAAATTTTATGTAGCAGAATCTAGTAATTCAAACATCTAAGATGCCCTAGATTTATTTAGTGCTTTTCTCTTGTTATCTGTCTCTTAAAATACATGGTGAATATAACAATTCAAAATATTTAGCTTACAGCTGTGTGTGTCTCCAGTCCCATGGCTTCCATGTAGGTAGCTTTGCTGCTTTTAAAAGATGACTCGAAGTACTCAGTTTTGTTTGTGTGCTCTGATCCAGACACACAGAGGGATTCACGAGATGTTGCAATTCTGAAAATTCAAAGGAGCAGAGGTAGTCATTCTTATTGTTTCTTTTTGAAATTACTTCCAACATTGGGTCTGCTGTGCCTTGGGAAATAATGTTTCCCCTATTTTGAATAAAAGGTCCACTAAAGATAAATGCACTTTTAGAAAGTTTTTTTTTTTCCTTTGAAATGTATTCTTTTTTTTTTTTTTGAGAAAGAAGCCATTTATTAGACACAGAATAGGCCTCCGATGTGGATTCCAAACCGAAAAAAAACAAATGAAAAAAAAATTACGGATTTTCAAACTCCGTCATCAGAAACAATGAACGAGCGATAATGTATTCTTGTATAACAGACTAGAAATTCTAATAACCGATTTTAAATTTTCTTTCTCAGAGTGGAAGTAGATCTGATGTTTCCAACTATTTCCGTAACAAATGGATCCCTCTTCACACAACTAAAAGATGCACTCTAAGTATGAGAAGAGTGGTTAAAGAAGCTGACTCTGTTTGCCATGAGATTATATAAGATGAGTTGCTTTCTTGACAACGTAGTCCTTCATTTGCTGGTTGACCATGCTTCAGATCCTTGGTGACCTCAACAACAGAGGTAAAATATTATTTGATGGTTTTTCATACATAAAAGTAAAGGGCAGCAATAGTGACACAATGATTTTTTTTCCAATTTCAGTTTTTTCGTTTTTATCATTTCTTATCATTTAGTTTATAGTGTTTATTGACACATGGTTACAGTTTCTCATCTCCCTGTGACAGGCGTCTGCTGAACACTCTTAGAACTCTGCAGGACCCCAACTTAGGTCCTTTTCTATCATCATGCACTGGGACTCCAATTTCTGCTCTACTCCCTCCCTATTCATCTTTACCCAGAGTCCTTTGCCTTGGCTTAATATACCACACCCTGCAGTGTATGTACATGATTCAATAAATCAATTTATAAAGAAAAATACCAAATAAAAAGAATGCCACAATCCTCTACTACCTATTACTACTTGCACTTTATTCATTTTTGAAGTCTAGATAAGCACGATGGGTAAGACGCATATAATTCACCAGCATATAAATGAAATATCAATCTATCCATATAAAACTATAAAGATGGGTAAATATTTTCATCCTTTAAATTATATAAAATAGATATCATAACATTTTCTGCCTGGCTTATTTAGCTACTAATATACCCTAAAAGTATTCCCACATCAGCATAAACAGCATGACCTCCCAGTTCTTAATGGCTGAGGACATTCCACTAAATAAACAAACAGTTCAATTATCTCCCTATTGCTGTGTATGTAGATTAGTATTGCAATGTACTTTTCTTGTTATTTCACAAATACTGATAAAAAGAAGACTCTAATGAACTTATTTTGGTGTAGCTTTACAAGTTTAGCTAGGCTAATTGGTATGTGTAAATTACCAGGTGACTGGGTAAATGCACTAGACATTGGATAGACAATACTGAACTGTCTTTCAAAAACACTGCCCCAGTTTTCATTTCTCTTTAACTGCATATGAGAATCGCTGTTACCTTCTACCAGGACATACATGGTCTTTCATTTATAAGTATACAATTTATCCAGTTCTCAAAGTGGAACACAGCATTTAAATTACTTCCCCCCTTGCGCACATTTCATCAATACTAACATAGTCTAATTTAAAGCATTTCACACTCTTAAGTAAAAGTCAGCAGAAGTCAAGCTGTTCAATGTATTCCCATATCTCATTATTTAGCACAGTATGATCTTTCTCTAAAATGATAGCCCATTTGTATAGCTTTCCTATTAACAACATTCTAATACATTATCCTAAAAAGGAATATTGCAGTTGCTTGTTTCTGGAGGTGACAAATGAAGAGTCATAAGGTAATTTTCCTTTTTTTCATAACTACAGCTTGAAAAGAGTTGAAGTGTTTATATAATCCTTTAAGTTTTCAGTGAGAAAACATATCCTATTTATTTCACTAAGGAGACTTATTTTCCAGACTATATCACTAGAATATATATTGTCTTCCTAGAAGAGCCAATGTATGCTCCTTTTGTTTTGATTTACCTTTTAACTTTGTGACCAGGAAGCACAACACTGTTCTGAAGCCTAAAAATATCTGACTTTGAAGAAATTAGACAAATTTGTCTGCTTGGTCAGGGTGGTGGCTCAATGGTTTTGAGAAATAGACAATTATGTCAAAAGAGTAGACAACATTATGTCACTTCTATCTGATTGAATTCAAATGTAAGAGCTTGTAACAGGCAACTTAAAGAAGTCAGTATTAGATTGTCAAGATTAGGTCAGATTTCCACAGTAGTATCTGAAACTGGTTGAATAGTGGAAGTGAACATTGATTAAATAAATTTCACTATAGAAATGTGCAAATTGGGAGTCGGTCTGTAGCACAGCAGGTTAAACGCAGGTGGTGCAAAGCGCAAGGACCGGTGTAAGAATCCCGGTTCAAGCCCCCAGCTCCCCACCTGCAGGGGAGTTGCATCACAAGCTGTGAAGCAGGTCTGCAGGTGTCTATCTTTCTTTCCCCCTCTCTGTCTTCCCCTCCTCTCTCCATTTCTCTCTGTCCTATCCAACAACAATGACATCAATGGTGACTACAACAATAAAACAGCAAGGGCAACAAAAGGGAATAAATAAATAACAAAAAAAATTTAAAAATGAAAGGACTGCATTTTTTTTTAAACAAAAAGAAATGTGCAAATTAAGATACATGTCCATTTCAACCTCTATTTCAACTTTCTTCTACTTAAATGTTCTTTGACATCTAAAAATAGTCCTATTTACTTTAAGTGTCCCTCCAAACTAAAAATAAGCTCTATTTTTTTTTATTTTTTATTTTTTTGCCTCCAGGGTTATTTCTGAGGCTCGGTGCCTGCACTATGAATTCACTGTTCCTACAGGCCATTTTCCCCATTTTTGTTGCCCGTGTTGCTATTATTGTTATTGTTGTTATTGCTGTTGCTGTTGTTGGATAGGACAGAGAGAAATGGAGAGAGGAGGGGAAGAAAGACAGGGGGAGAGAAAGATAGACACCTGCAGACCTGCTTCACCGCTTGTGATCCTTACCAGCAGGCTGTGTGCTTTGTGCGAAGTGCACTTAACCCGCTCCACTACCACCAGGCCCCAGCTTTACTGATTTTTAACAGCACTTTAACTACATTTAGTGGAGTTGTTATAAATAATTATAGAGATTTTAAATTGCTTAAGTTCTTATTTAACAGAGTAGATTTTTCAGCAGCCACTAATCCATATCTTTTATTTGACATATCTATCAAGTACACTTTCAAAAGACCAACTCAACCCACTCACTTTCATATTTCTACACACACACACACACACACACACACAGAGAGAGAGAGAGAGAGAAACCCTACCCAGGCTAGGTGGTAGCACACCTGGTTAAGCGCTCACATTACAGTGTGCAAGGACCCAAGTTCAAGCCCCTGGCCCCCACCTGCAAAAAGAAAGCTTCGTAAGTGGGGAAGCAAGGCTGCAGGTGTCTCTCTGTCTCCCTCCCACTTCCTCTCAATTTCTCTGTGCCACTATCCAAAATTAAATAATAAAAATATTTTTAAAATATCTCTTATGAATAATACCAAACAAACCTCTGTTTTAAGAAGAAATTTTGGAAAGAAGGCTTTATGAGATAGTTTTCTGTATAACTTTATAACTTGACATCAACTTATTAAACATTTTCAGAAAGTAATTAAATATGAAGAATTTAGCAAGCATTTGTAGAACTCAGCATAGGTTAACTGAATGAAGGGTGACAATGAAATATCTCATATACTTTCATTTGTTGATTATGTGAACATAATTTTTTATGTAGAGGCAGAGAGAGAAAAAGAGAAAGAGTGGCCACAGTATCAAAGCTTTGTTAAATGTAATGAGTCCCAGCTTGAACCTGAGTTGTACACATGACAAAGTAACACATTATCTAAAGGAGCTATTTCACTAGTTCCTGAAGTTATTTTAAAGAGTTCAGAAGCTTGTAAATTGTTCACTCAAATTAAAAATCAAAAAGATGTTAGGGATTCACAAAAATGATTTTTCTCCTGCTTTTTAAAAATTATTTTTAATATTTATTTATTTTTCCCTTTTGTTGCCCTTGTTGTTTTTCATTGTTGTTGTAATTATTGTTGTTATTGATGTTATCGTTGTTAGATAGGACAGAGAGACATGGAGAGAGGAGGGGAAGACAGAGAGGGAAAGAGAAAGACAGACACCTGGAGATTTGCTTCACCGCCTGTGAAGCAACGCCCCTGCAGGTGGGGAGACGGGGCTCGAAATGGGGTCTTTATGCTGGTCCTTATGCTTCGGGCAACCTGCGCTTAAACTGCTGTGCTACTGCCCGACTCCCTTTCTCTTGCTTTTTAATATCTGATTGATTGGGTACTGTGGACCTGCTGACTATGGTATACTTTTGCATAATGGAAGATTAAAGGAAAGGTCAGACACTGGAATTTTTACTTTGATTTATTATTATTATTATTATTGTTAATACTTTACAGTGTAGTCATTGACATATGCATGAAATTTCATTATGTACCATTCCTCCAAAGTTTTCTATCTTTCCAGCTTCCTCCTGAGTCCTTTGCTTTGGTGCAGTACAACATGTCCCATCTTTGTTTCCCTTTGTGCTCTCCCTCCCTTTCCCTATTTTATTCAGTCCCAGTAATAAGGGAGATCATTTGATATTTGTCTTTCTTACTTATTTTGGCTTATCTCTAAAGTCAACATGATGTCTTCAAGTTTCGTCCAAGAGGATAAAAAAGGAAACAACTTTATAGCTTTTAATAGCTAAGTAGTACTCCATTATGTGTACATACCACAATATTTTTAGTCACTCATCTGATGTTGGACATCTGAATTGATTCCAAGTTACAGCGATTACAAATTGTACTGCTATAAGCATAGGTATACATAGATCTCTTATGATACGTGTTTCTGTTTCCTTTGTGTAAATCTCCAGAAGAGGAATTGTTGGGTTGCAGGGTTGCAGGGTAGGCCCATTTTTAGTGTCCTGGTAACTCTCCAGATTGTTTTCTACACCTCAGCAGTGTAGAAGTGTCCATTTTGGGAGTTGGGCAGTAGTGCAGCGGGTTAAGCACACATGGCGCAAAGCTCAAGGCCAGTGTAAGGATCCCAGTTCGAGCCCTCTGCTCCCCACCTGAAGGGGAGTCCTTTCACAAGTGGTGAAGCAGGCCTGCAGGTGTCTTTCTCTCGCCCTCTCTGTCTTCCCCTCCTGTCTCCATTTCTCTCTGTCCTATCCAACAACAATGACATCAATAACAACAACAATAATAATTACAACAATAAAACAAGGGCAACAAAAGGGAATAAATAAATATTTTTAAAAATATTTTTGAAAAAGGTCCATTTTGATTCTTTTTTAAAATAGTTTGTACATGCATAACATTTTTCAGTTTTCTACATAATAATACAACCCTCACTAGGTTTTCTTTCATCCTTTTCCAGGACCTGTACTCTCCCCACCAGCCACCCTAGAGTCTTTTACTTTGGTGCAATACACCAACTCCAGTCCAGGTTCTGCTTAGTGTTTTCTCATTTTTATTCTTATCAACCATTATTGAGTGGTTGTACAACATAGTCTAGAATAAAGAATGTGACTTCCTGACCACAAATTTTCTGACACATAAGAAGTATATTGTAAATATTTGTTCTAGCCATGAATAGGGTATGGGGGTTCTAGTCAATGAACAGCTAACGAATGAATTAGTATTCCAATATAGTCTACTCTTTGGTTGTTTACTCTTTCCATTCTATGTGGGATATTTACATTACTAACAAAGACTAAACACTAGAGAACACTGTATTAGAAAAGATTAGCTGTCAAATTATATGTATGTGTTTTAATGTTTTGCCCACAGGCCAATAACTAATAGAAAATAATCATGCAAGTATAATTCTTTTCACAAATGTTTAAATATTGTCTTTCATTTTATATTAAGAAGCTAAATTTAGCCTGTTATTTTCTTATTTTAATACTTGCAGTCAGAATAAAATACTTTAGTTACTAATTAACAACTATGTATGAGATTAGAAGTATAAATACTATGTATGGATATATTAATTATTCTTCCTGCCTGAGGACATTTACAAGTTTTGTTCCATAGCCTATTACATAAAAGTTATATGAATATACTCTCAGCTATTACATGCAAAGAAAAGTGAAATATACACTAACTGAAATCACAGCCAGGAATTAATTTTAACATATAAGGTCCTGTAAGAAAATGAAAAGATGGAAAAGTCAAAGGGTGAATTAGAGAGACTAGTAGCCAAGAGATTACAAAATGGACTATTTACAAACACAAGGACAGATTTAAAGGTACACGACATTGGTGGTGAAAGTCCCCAAATTTCACAAAATGGAAATTCTTATGACCCCCTAGTCCATGAAGGAGGCAATTATAGAACCAGGCAGAGTATATAATTGTGAAAAAGGACACCAAACATGAACTATAGTCATAGACAGAGGAATGAATATTGGCACTTAAAGCCAGTCTACCAGGAAAGCAACCAGGGAATATTAATATCACAAAGTTTGCCCTCCTGAGAACCCTGTTGATATCCTCTATGAAGAAGCTTCCTGGAAAAAAAGGTCTAAGGTAAATTTGAAGGGGCAAATGTGGTGGTATCCAGTCTCTATAAATTCTTTTCCATAGGGGGCCAGGTGGTGGCACACCAGTTGAGCGCACAAATTATAGTGCAAAAGAACCCAGGTTCAAGCGCCAGGCCCCTATCTGCAGGGAGAAAGCTTCACAAGGAATGAAGCAATGAAGCAGGGCTGTAGTTCTCTCTCTCTCTCTCTCTCTCTCTCTCTGTCCCTCCCTCTCCCTCCTTTCCTCTCTCTCTATCCCTTTTCTCCCCTTCTCTCTCCCTCCCCTTTCCTTCTCAATTGATTTGTTTTTATCCAAAATAAATAAAAATCTTAAAAATGAAATAAAAATAAGTAAAATATTCTTTCTGAAAATTATGTTTTTGATACCAATATTCTTTTCAGTAATTACATATTCTGAAGAAACAATTATAGATGTGTGTTTATGTAGGTATGTAAATGTGTGTACATATACAAAAGGGTAAGAGAAAAATAATGCTGATCTGTATCTCAAGCAAGAGCATTTATATGTGGCTGCAGAGGATGATTTAGGCTAACCAGATGAAACTGCCTTTTGTGAGGTTAAATTCAAACTGACATTGATCAAATGTCAATAGTTTTATAAGGATTCTCTTAGTGCACTGTGATGCCCAATGGGAAAATAAACACACTAGGAAAAAGCTTGTATTTGTTAAATGCATGTGAGTAGAAACTACAAAAGAGGGAGAGGGTAGATAGCATAATGGTTATGCAAACAGACTCCCATGCCTGAAGCTCCATCCAAGTCCCAGGTTCAATCCCCTGCACCACCATAAGCCAGGCTGAGCAGTGCTTTGGTTAGAAAAGAAAATAGAGGAAAAAAAAAAAAAGGTACAAGATGGTTAATTTTGTGTTAGTTCAGTGAGGTCAAAGAATGCTCTAATAGCTGGCAAAACATTATTTCTGGGTATGTCTCTGGAAGTATTTCTGAAGAGATCATCTGAATTGGTGAACTAAATAAAGTAGCTATCTCTCCCCCAGTGTGGGTGACCATATCCAACGTCATAACACATTGATCATTTCAGTCTCAGAAAATCAGGGTGAACATCAACCAACTCCTTCAGTGTCTAAATCAAGCAGAAAGATGAAGCAAGGTAATTAACTGTTATCTATCTAATTTATTGCACTGGGTCATGGGTTTTCTGCTACTCTCACCACACCTGGTTCTCAGACCAGCAGTCCCAGACAGAAATCTACACCATCAATTTTACTGCACCTCTAGCTTACAGATGGCAGATCATAGAACTTCTAAGCCTTAGTCCTGTGGTGAATATCTTCCAAGGAGGTCCAAAGGTGGCTTACCTGGGTAAGCACATATAATATGAAGGGCAAGGACCTATGCAAGGATCTGGCTTCAAGCCCCCAGAGCCCTACCTGCAGGGAGGACATCTCATAAGCAGTGAAGTAGATATGCAGGTGTCTATCTCTGTCTCTATCTCCACCTCCTCTCTCAGTTTATCTCTGTCCTATCCAGTAATATGGAAGAAAATTGATGGCCTTCCAGACACCAAGTTACAGATGCTATTATGACTCCATCCCAGCTTCTCTGAGCAAATGACCTCACCAATGTGTCCTGGAACCTCACACCTCCAGAGCTCTGGTCCACTAGGGAAAGATAGAAACAGGCTAGGAGTATGGAAGATGTGTCAACACCCATGTTCAGTAGAAAATCAATTTCAGAAGCCATAACTCCTACCTCCTGTTACTCAAAAACAACCTTGATCAATACTCCAAGATGGGGAGAAGTGATAGGATGAAGAGAAGAGGGCTCTGAACTCCAACTCCATAAGCATCCAGAGAGACAGAAGAAAAGAAAAAGGATACATGGAGGTAGTTATGTTGTCATGAGAGGTTTGGAGGGGAAAACAGGATTCAATCAGAAAACAAAGGGGGCAATTGTGAATAAATGTGAACAGATAGTTTTAGAGATGATGGTTGGCCCATGTCTACAACCTTAAGGGAACTGCAGTGGATTGCAGTGGAGAGACTGAAGATTCAGAACTCTGGTGGTGGGAATAGTATGGATTTAAACCCCTGTTGACATGTAATTCTGTAATATAAAAAATAGTAATAATACATTTTTTAGGGTGAAGGGTAGATAGCTTAATGGTTATGCAAACAGACTCTCATGCTTGAGGCACCAAAGTCCCAGGTTCAATCCCCTGCACCACCAT
This sequence comes from Erinaceus europaeus, assembly GCF_950295315.1. Classification (NCBI taxonomy): domain Eukaryota; kingdom Metazoa; phylum Chordata; class Mammalia; order Eulipotyphla; family Erinaceidae; genus Erinaceus; species Erinaceus europaeus. The sequence goes on along the minus strand of NC_080169.1, from coordinate 90,955,611 downwards.
AAGCCAGCGCTGAACATTGTTCTGGTAAAAATAAATAAATAAATAAATAAATAAAATATATATTTTTTAATTTAAAATTTTTCACTTTTTACAGAATTCTGTAACAATATCAAAAATAATTAGACTTCTAAAATAATAAATAAAAACATGTTGATACTGAGCCCCAGTGACAACATTGGAAGAAAAAAAAAGTAGACTGGGAGGTAGCTCAGTGGATAAGGCATTGGACTCTCAAGATTGAGGTCCTGAGTTCAATCCCTGGCAGCACATGTACCAGAGTGATGTCTGGTTCTTTCCCTCTCTCCTATCATTTCTTATAAATAAATAAATAAAATCTTTTTTAAAAAAGAAGGAAAAGAATATCTTCCAGTAAATCTCTATAGACACATAGGTAGATAGACAAAGAGGGATAGTCTATCATTCCCATTTCTTCAGAAAACTCTGCCTAATATGGTGATTTATTCTGGAATTGTTCAAGAAGTATTAAGCATATGCTTTAATAACAAGAGAAGCATGATCCAAGTTCTGCCCACTTCCTGGAAAAGAACAGCAACCCTCACTTCTGATTTTCTTTCTCTTTTGCACAACAGTGGAAAAGCACAGCAACAATCACAATGGGTACTGACCAAGCATTTGCTGAATAAGTATGTAGAGATGCTCTAAAGGTCTTTATGATCATGAATTTCTTCAGCCCTGGGTAAAAGCATGTCATAATTTTAATACAGGCCAATATACTCTAACGGAGAGTCTAAGTGGTAAGAGACCAAGGGTTGGAATTTAAACAATTATAGTCCCTGTGAATTGAGTTTTTTTTTTTTTTTTTTTTTTTTTAGCATTTATGAGTGTTCCACAGGACCAGATAGCTTTGGTTTTACTTGTATGAGGCCCAGTAAGCTTCATAAGAGAAATTATAGCTAAAATTTTATTATTTTTTTTTAGGTTCCTACCCTCTGCGAAAGTATTTGGAGCATATAAACCATCCTTTCACTCCTTGAGCAATGTACAAAATGGGAAGACAGTGTACACGGAGTTGGAGTCAAATTCATAACCTTGATCACTTCTTGGCAATTATTAAATCAAAGAGTACTGTAAGGTCACTGGGCTGCAAGTTCTACGAGGGCAGAAATTCTGAATTTTTTTTCTCCATTGCAAATCTAACCAAGCTCAGGTATGCTCTTAAAATAGGAAGAAAATACATTCCTGCTGAATAACTAAAATCCCATTTCTTCTTACCCAAATAACTAGAGGAATATGCACTGGTCATAGAAACGAGGCTGAAATGAAGAGAATGAGTAAGCCAAGCTCTGGGAGATTATTTACTAGAGTTATATGGTATATGTAACTTTTAATTAATTTTTTTCTAGCATCTTTATTCTCTCTATCTGTTCCTTACCCATAAACAGCATTATATCATGCTTCCCAAGAATTATCTTGTTTCAGTTAAAATTGACTCCATAAATGATAATGCTTAAGGCACAATAACCATATTAACTAGAGGCAAGCAGATATGTTAGCAAAGAAATACAACACAGGGCAAGGATTCATTTTCTTTTTGCTTCAGGTTGGTATTTGTCAGAGTAGAATGATATTCGGCTACCATTTTAAAACAATGTAGCAATACAAAGGCAGATCCAGTGAGGGGTATAAATGGACACCCCAAAATAAATTGTGAGACCTATTATTAGTACAGAACCCTGAAGCCTACAGCTTCACAAGCACAAGAAATCATGGAAAAGAAATTGATGAGCAGACAACTAAGAGGAAGGTTGCTCCCTAAAAGGGCACACTATGTGGGAAATATCTAGGAGTTGAGACCTCATTTACTTTGTCAAGTAAGCTGAAGCTGGGTCTGAGCAGACATTGATGAAATCATTAAACACACCTGTCTTATTTGTCTGGAATATAATTGCAGTACCGGTAAAAAAAAAAAAAAAGTAACATTGTCTTTACCAAAAAAAGTTTTATAAAGTATTTTCTTTTTTATTTTTTAATTTTTTATTTAAGAAAGGATTAGTGAACAAAAACATAAGGTAGGAGGGGTACAACTCCACACAATTCCCACCACCCAATCCCCATAACCCACCCCCTCCCATGGTAGCTTTCCCATTCTCTAGCCCTCTGGGAGCATGGACCCAGGGTCATTGAGGGTTGCAGAAGGTAGAAGGTCTGGCTTCTGTAATTGCTTCTCCGCTGAACGTGGGCGTTGACTGGTCGGTCCATACCCCCAGTCTGCCTCTCTCTTTCCCTAGTAAGGTGTGTCTCTGGAGAAGCTGAGCTCCAGGACACATTTCTATATAACATTTATTTTTGAAAATGCTTCTTTCTGTTTGACAAAAAAAAAATGCTCCATAGATATAATCTATGATATAAAGTCTGTTATTTAAAGTCCATAAATCAATATCCTTACCAGGAAAATGAGAATAATAATTATAGTAAGGAGAAGAATTCACCTCATATGGATGTCAACATCATTAAATATAAAATTTCCTTTCAGGGGTTTTGCACAGTTTGGGCATATTTGTAATGCTTAAAAATGTTAAGTAGCTACCACTAGTAGTATACTATAATCTTTTTCTATAACTCTATAACTTTGAAGATCTGTTTATAATTTTAGACACTTTAAGAGCTAACTAAAATGTTATTTTTAAAATTTATGCAATACTATCGGATTCCCACTATTGCTGACTATGAGAAAAAGGCTAACTTATTAAATCTCCTGTTACGTCACTTTGAAACATCTGTAATTTGCATTAATCTCTTAAGCAAAAAAGCAGGAAGTATAAGTGATAAGCACAAATGGGTAGCCCCAAATCAAATACAGCATCTTAAGAATAAGTTGCTTGTAGAGACAGATTCTGTTTTTAGCAGCTTTTTTTTTTTCAAATTTATCACTGTGCTATCTCAGCAAAACAATTTATTTCCTGTTATGTTTCACTTATTTTAAAGTGTTATCATGAAAATTCTGACTATATGAGTAGAATAAGAACAAGACTGATCTCGCTACTGGAATATGTAAGTCTGTGCTCTGTATTTTGTTTAAGGAAATGCATTTTCTTTTCTTTTTTTTACGCAAACAACATAAATTTAAGCAGAAATATTTATATATCTCAGTCAACAGCCTGCTAAGACATAAGAAAAATTGACTGACAGGGACTCAGATGTTATATCGGCTCCTACGCTAAATAAGAATATATACACCTTGGGTCAGATTAACGGGGCAAACAGTTAATAATATTTATATATGTATTTTTCAAGTTTGGGAGTTATTCTCTGTGCTAATTTTTAAAAAAATATTCCCTTGACTACTTCAGATCTATGCTTAAATTTTTATGATAAAATTTAAGGATTTGTACAATCCAGCACATTCATTTCTTTAAAATGTTTACTTTCATTTCATGCCAAGTAGCATTGGTCAAATTGTATCTTTGCAATAATGGATACACCAAACACATAAAGACACTAGTAGCATAAAATAGTAGCCTTAAGGCAAAAATTCCTACCTCAAGAATTGATACAACTATGCTATTACTTATGTGGTTTTGATATCAATACTTTACACTTCAGTGTTTCAAAATATCTTTTACAATCTGTTCCCAAATAATAGTATATCAAATTACAAATACAAACATCATAGTGTTTCAATACAGTACTTTATTTGGTAAAATGAATAACTCCACTTTATGTCACAGAAAATGAGATGTAGTCCGTGTTCTGACATAAGAAGGAAAATTTGCCCATAAAAATGGCCAGATCAATGTCATAGTGATATACTTTTAAAAGGGAGTCAAGTGTATACATAATGTTTCCTCCAACTAACCAATAGATCAATCAAATGCTTACTGAGTACTCAGTAAATTCAGTCCATAAATGCTCCCCCTTTCTGTTCTTTTTCACTGAATCTGTCAAAGTCATGCAATTCCACAAAAACAATTTTCTCCATGGATTGCTCTAAGTTCTGACTATGACAACATAAGAACCTTGAACTCTACTCATTTTCATCAGTAATAAAAGTTTTGTCTAGACTACTGCTTCAGTTTTCCTGCTCTATTATTTCACTGCAATGGCCAAACAGCATGAAAGATTGTTTTATTACTTTATGGTAGCTTAATTTTGCCTTGGTATTTTTTTCTACATGAGTTTCCCATAGTAAAAAAAAAAAGGAAAAAAATGATTGACTACATCAACAAAGCCAAAGATGAATGATTTGGTATAAATTAATGAACATGATTAATAGTGATTTTAAATACCACCTTTAGCAAGTATTAATACATGAAGTGCAGGAAAAAAATAATGATGAAATAACTCTCTATGCCTCCCACTGTGAAAATAAGTTAACCACCTTATTAGTATTAAACTTTTTTCTCGGAACTATTTTCTGGAGTAAAAGATGAAATACTGCTTCTATAATTTACATCAGAATAATTAATGAATCAATAGAATTCTGTAAGAGTGATTTCAAATTCTTTTCAAGTATATTGAAATCAATTCCAATTTAAATTTAAGACACAAGCACTAGAGATCATTGTCCCTACTTTAAATGAAGTCAAGCATTAACATGTTTTTTCTTTAATGACAACCTCACAGTTCAACTCACTTTTCAGTTCTTACTCTGTATTTTTTATGTGAAAAGTATGCCTATTATTCTCAATTAATTTCTATCTATATCACTTATAAGAAAATTTACCATATGGAACCAAGCACATATTTAAAATCAACATTTTTATAGTATCTGACTCTGAATGAGACAAAACTCTGGAGCATGCAGAGACTAGAGCCAACTGCTAAAATGAAACATAATGAGGGTCAGAGCCCAAAATGCCAGAAATAGGTCAGGAACATGGAAATGTCAGAAAAGATTTTGATTAGGACACTGAACAAAAACATATTTCTACTGAACTGTTTTGTGCTCAAGTTCTTTCCCTTCAGTTGATCAATGCTATGATTGGAGTCTGTGGAGGTCAACTTGGCTGAGCTGCTTTATCACACAGGAGTCCATTCCTGGGAGATGACAACACACAGGGCAGGTGAGAGATGTCAGGCAGAACTTGACAAAAGAGTTTCAGAAATAGTGTCTCTATTTCTTCTCTTAGCTAGGTAAGACAATCATCCTACAGTATATTTTAGTACATGACTCAATTAGTTGTGTCAAATTATAAGGGCTTTTATATTTAAAAAGTTAAGTAATGATTGGTCTTTTGAAGATACTAATGAGATAATCTGAATTTTGAGATCTTCGTCTTCCTTATTCAAAACTGTCTGTTACATATTTTATTTATCTTTAGATTCTGTAAGACTTTTTCCTTCACACAGTTTCTTATCCAGGTAGACTTTAGGCCAGGACATTAAATTCCAATAACTATTTTAAATAAAAATATTATTTGGAGGGGCCAGGTGGTGGCACATGTGGTTGAGCACACATCGCTGAGCACACATGTTACAATGTGCAAGGACCCAGGTTTGAGTCCTTGGTCCCCACCTGCAGGGGGAAAGCTTTGCAGTTATTTCTCTTTCTCTCACCCTTTTATCTCCCCCAACCCTCTCATTTTCTGACTGTCTTTATCCAATAAGCAATGATAATAATAATTTTTTTGAAAAAAGAATATTATTTGTGGCAGGGGAGTTAACATAATGGATATGCAGAAAGACTCTCATGTCTGATCTTCCAAAGACCCAGGTTCAATCCTCCTTACTACTGTATACCAGTGTTCTGAAAAACACACACACCAAACAAAAAAATCTACACACACCAAAGGATATTCTTCAAATTTTTTATCAAGAATCCTACAATTCTTCTTCTTCTTCTTCTAGCGTTTGCCCTTCTTCCGTAGCCAGTCAACAGCGTCAGGTTGAGCCTGATGTAAAGTTTCAAGACCTCCTTTGAATCTGGAGAGGTGGCAGTCCTTGACTATGTGGGTCATAGTCTCTGTAGCCGCAGGGGCAGTTCGGGTCATCTCTGGCTCCCCAGCGATGGAACATAGCGGCGTACCGGCCATGGCCTGTTCGATAGCGATTGAGGAGGGCCCAATCATAACGTGCTAGGTCAAAGCCGGGTTGACGCTTGCAGGGGTCTGTGATGAGGTGTTTGTTCTTTACCTCAGCTGACTGCCAACTCTGTTTCCAAGAGTCTGGAACAGAGAAGTTCAGTGTAGGCGTAGGAGACCAGATTGGATGACGAGACGTCAAGCGTTGGACAGGGTGGGCGAAGATATCCACGTATATTGGCAGGTCCGGTCGAGCATAGACGTGGGAAATGAACTTAGATGATGCCGCATCCCGACGAATATCTGGCAGGGCGATGTTGCTAAGAACTGAAAGCCATGGAACCGGGGTGGAATGGATGGTTCCAGAAATTATCCTCATGGAGGAATATAATTTGGAATCGACCAAGTGGACATGGGGGCTATGGAACCATACTGGGGCACAGTATCCTGCAGTGGAATAGCATAATGCCAGAGATGATGATTGTAGTGTGGAAGCGCTCACGCCCCATGAGGAGCTGGCCAGTCTTGCAATGATGTTATTCCTCGCGCCCACCTTTGCTGCAGTTTTTATGAGATGTTCGTGAAATGACAGGGTGCGATCGAGAGTAATGCCAAGATAGACTGGCTGGGCTTCATGCCGGATTCTCGTATCGCCAAGCTGCACATTAAGCTCACATGAGGCCGAGGCATGGTATAGATGGAAAACAGATGATACCGTTTTTGTAGTGCTAGGGATTAGTCGCCATTTTTTTACAGTAATCAAATATCAGAGACATGTCTTTCGTGAGTGTTTCCTTGAGGATGTCGAACTTGGATGTCTGAGTTGCACAGCAGATGTCATCGGCGTAGATGAACTTCCTTGAAGAAGTTTCTGGAAGGTCATTGATGTAAATATTAAATAGCGTAGGAGCCAGAACAGAGCCCTGGGGGAGGCCACTTGAGACAACTCTCCATCTGCTAGACTTGTCACCCAGATGCACCCGGAATCTTCTGTTTTGGAGAAGAAAGGATATAGTGTTGGCCACCCATGGAGGCAGGCATCTTGAGATCTTGACTAGGAGACCAAGGTGCCAGACTGTGTCATAGGCTGCTGTGAGATCAACAAAGACAGCACCCATCTTTAAATTCTTCTGGAATCCATTTTCAGTGTTAGTTGAGAGGGCCAGGACTTGTTCGCAGGTAGATCTTCCTGGGCGGGTGATTTCTCCTCTAAGAGGAGAAATATGTGACAGAAGCAGTCTCTCAAGGAGTTTGTAACACATGGAGAGGAGAGAAATTGGTCTATAGCTGGTGGCCAGTGTTGGGTCTTTCTTTGGTTTCAAAACTGCTATTATCTTCGCACGACGCCAAATTTTGGGCATAGATTCGGATTCCAAGATGTGGGACAGGAATGTAGTGAGCCACTTCTTTGCCGCGGGGCCCAAGTTAAGAATGAGTTCTGGGGTGATGTTATCATAGCCAGCAGCCGTTCCCAGTTTAACCCTCTTCAAAGCGTCTTCTAGTTCAGACAGTGTAAAGGGAGAGAGTTTTGGAGATGGACAAGATAAACGGAAGTGGGATGACCACTCATGGGAAATTTCTCTTTTCCAGACTGGGTCGATCTTAGCACATCCAACTTGAGTTAGGTGACTGGCCACTGAGTTTGGAGATACGGGAGGATGGGAGACGGGAGAGGGTTGGCTACCAGCACCCAGACTATGAAGAAGCTTCCAGGCCTTCCTGCTTGAGTGGGTGAAGTACAGACTTTCCGTGAGTTGTTGCCAGGGAGCTTGGCGTGCTGCATCCAGGGAGGCAATGAGATGGTCAGCCACATCTGGGTCGCCCGACTCATCATACTGCTTTAGTAGTTGCTCGCATTTAGCATCAAGACAAGGCGTATAGTTAGCACGTCGCCCATGAGGAATAGCTTGAAAAGCTGCTCTGAAGATAGCTTGGCAGAAGCGCCTGTAGGAATCTTCAGAGGGGATAGAGTTAATTGGAATTGCAGGAATAGATTTGTTGGTAAGATCACTGAACAGACGCCTGTTTGCTTTCGAAAGTTCCATCTTAGTTTCTCGGAGCACAGAATCAGTGGGAGCTGGAGACCAATGTGGATGAGAGCTGGGTGGTGATGACTGTGCGGGAAGATCTTGAGAACTTGTCTCGTAGCGGGAAAGGCTTGGCCATTGACTGTGTTAATCCAGCACAGGTCGGGTGACAAGTCTTTACTCCATCCAGCACTGTGAAAAGAGCCTGGCTGTTTGGGATCGTATAATAAGGAGAGGTCATTCACTGAAGCCCAGTCGGCTAAGATAGAGCCGTCAGCACGAGTGGAGGAATATCCCCAGTCTTGGTGATGACTATTAGTCTCCAACGTAAACGTAATCATACAATATTTTGTAATATCAAGATTTTTCTAGCATATATGTTCAAATAAAAACTATTATGGATAGATACTTACACATAGTAATATATTTATATAGTTGAATATACTCCATCTAATATCTACTTATACTTTTTTAGAATTTCAATTTTACTCAGATTTTAGAGTTTTGGTCTCAATTACTTGAGTACATCTGACTTTGCAGAGCCAGACAGAACAAGTTGATAGTAAAAAAAAAAAAAAAAAAAGGGAGTCAAGCGGTAGCACATCAGGTTAAGCGCACATGGCACAAAGCTCAAGGACCAGCGGAAGGATCCTGGTTTGAGTCCCCAGCTTCCACCCTCTAGGGGAGTTGCTTCACAGGAGATGAAGCAGGTCTGCAGGTCTATCTTTCTCTCCCCCTCTCTGTCTTCCTCTCCTTTCTCTCTGTCCTATCTAACAACAATGACATCAATAACAACAACAATAATAAGTACAACAATAATAACTACAACAATAAAACAAGGGCAACAAAAGGGAAAATAAATATTTTAAAAAACTGGATTGTAAGAAGTGGGCTGGGTGGTGATGCACCTGGTTGAGCACATAAATTACAGTTTATAGGTTCAAGCTCCTGGTACCCTCTTACAGGAAGAAACTTTGCAAGCAGTGAAAAGGTATTACAGGTATCTCCCTTTTCCCACTTCACAACTCTCTATCTCTATCCAAAGTAAATACAGTATATTAAAATACTATTCAAAAATAAATGGAAATAGTTTAACCTGTCTTTAAGTTAAAAGGTGACACAATGAAGTAGTATTGAGAAAAAATAATAATCAAAGTAGACTCCTCCCCCCCACCCACTTTCTTTTCCCTCTGAGAATGATACATGATTACTTGGAAATCAAACCATCACACTGTTCATTACGCTGTTTGGAGTAAAGAGAATAATGTGTTACTTAATCTACTCAGGAGATCTTGGGAGATAAAGGTAGTCAAAGAGTGCCACAAGGAGAAGGGAGACTGTGTAGAAAGATGAGCTAGAGAGGATAGCTTAGGCAAAGAAGGAGGATTGTCAAAACAGAATATTACAGAACTTTTATTTCTTGAACTCAAAACTCAAGTTCAAATAAGCCTATTCCCCTCTGCTGTCATTTTGTCCTTCTTCACTTACCAAAAAAAAAAAAAAAAAAAAAAAAAAAAACTACTCAAAATTACCCTTTGAAGCTTTTGGACTCAGACCGCTTGTTGGAAGAGGTGCTTTAATTATTTTTTCATATTTACTCCTGTATTTTTCTGTTTTGGGGGAGTGGGGTAGAGGCAGAGAGAAACTGAGAGGTTGAGAGGGAAAGAGAAAATAGAGAAAAAGATACCGGCAAGTACTGTTTCACTGCTCCTAAGGCTTCCACCTGCAGAAGGGGACCAGGGGCTTGCACTTGTGTCCTTGTACTTGGCAACATGTGCTTCAGCCAGCTGGAGCCCCTGGTCATCATGCAAAGTGGGAAGCTTCATGCGTGGTGGATCAGTGTTATAATGTCTCCTCTCTTTCCCTTGCTGTCTTTTACCCTCTATCTGGAAAAGAGGGACACACGCACACACACACACACACACACACACATACACACACAGTGTGGGGGGAGCAAGGCAATGCAAGGCAAGGCAAGATAGTCTGCAAGGAGAGTGGATCCCTGCAGGTACAAAGCTCTGGAGGCCAAAATAAAATAAAGGACTGGTGAAATATTTCACTTGTAAAGGTGCCTGCTTTACCATGCTCTGGTTTGAGCCAGGTTCCCAGAACACTTGGGTGAGCTTTGCTGTTGTGGTATTTCTCCCTCTGTCTCTTTTTTTTTTTAATGACTTTTCTTTTTTAATTTTTCTTATCTTTATTTATTAGATAGAGGAGACCAGAAATGGAGAGGGAAGGGGATGATAGGGAGGGAGACAGAGAGATACCTGCAGCACTGCCTCACCACTTGCAAAGCTTTCCCCCTGCAGGTGGGGACTGTGGGCATTGTAGCAAGGGCACTCAACCAGGTGCACCACCACCCTGGACTTTGTCTATTTCCTTTTACAAAACTTAGTCCAGAACAATGAGGACTCAGTGACAACAGCAGTAACAACTCAAAATAACACAGGAAAAAATTTTGATGTCAGATCCATCAGAAACCATGCTTTGGGGTTCAGGGATCAGAGCACAATATAGACAGTGTTAAGTGGCATGTGCCCTGCTGTCCTCAGTGGTCACTAATACAAACTCAGGAGATTGAGCATCTAGATTGTCACTACTGACACCCCCCACCCCTTTTCTTTCTTTTTTTTTTTTTTTGCCTCCAGCGTTATTGCTGGGGCTCGGTGCCTGGACTACGAATCCACTGCTCCTGAAGGCTATTTTTCCCCCTTTCTGTTGCCCTTGTTGTTATTTTTTTTATGGTGGTTGTGGTTATTTTTATTATTGTTGTTGATGTCGTCATTGTTGGATAGGATAGAGAGAAATGGAGAGAGGAGGGGAAGACAGACAGGGCGAGAGGAAGACACCTGCAGACCTGTTTCACCGCCTGTGAAGCGACTCCCCTGCAGGTGGGGATTCTGGGGTTTGAACCGGGTCCTTACGCCGGTCCTTGCACTTAGCGCCAGAACTCTTAATGTGCTACACTATAGCCCGACCCCACCCCACCCCACTCCACCCCTTTTCTTAAGTGTCAGTCACCCTCTGAATACTTCCACAGCAAACGCTTTCTTGGTTTTCCCCAGGGTGTCCCACCCTACTCTCACTGAGGGATCTTATCTGAAGCTCACGCTCCCTGCTCCCCAGCGCAGCAAACTGTGCTGTGTTCATCTCCTCTAGGAGAGCCTCAGACCTCTGTGCCTACATCCTCAGAGTGCCAGGAATGGACCCTCCTCCGCCCTGCCCTCCCTGGATGGCAGCCTCAATCCCTTAGTACTACTACCTCTGGAGCTGCAAGGACAACCAGAGCCTACCCTGCCCACTCCAGGTGGTGACCTGTGACAACATGGGAGCAGACCACTTGTCTTTCCCCTTGATACTGAGAGGCCCAAAAGCATCACAACTTGGGTCTCAGAGCCACACTCTGCTACCAAGTTTGCAGAACAATAGATGGTTCTGTTTTATCTCAAATTCTGTCTCTCCTGGACTCAACTATGTACTCAAGAGTTGGGGTAGTAACACATTAGTCCTTTGATTCTCAAAAGTGTCTGTGGCCCACCAAGGACTAAGGTCTTGATCATTAAATAAGATATTCTCAAGACAAGTTGTTAGCCCCACCACACCCAGATATCTGACCAGCTGCCCCTCTGGACTTCTGGATACCCAGTAGTCTGCACCAGTCACAGTTATAGAGGGGGATCAATAAAGTTTTGTCTTAGGGGGGCCAGGTGGTGGCTCATCTGGTTAAGTGCACATAGTACTAAGTGCAAGGACCATGCAAGGATCTGGGTTCGAGCCTCTGTCTCCACACCTGCAACAGGGATTCTTGATGTGTGGTGAAGCAGGTCTACAGGTGCCTTTATCCCTCTCTCTCCACCCCCCTCTCTTTCTTTCTCTCTCTCTTTCTTTCTCTCTCTCTCTCTCTCCCTCCTGCTCCTCATTCAATTTCTCTCTGTCCTATCTCATAAAAACAGAAGAAAATGACCACCAGGAGTGGTGGATTTGTAGTGCAGGTGCCAACCCCCAGAAAAAAAAAAACAAAAGTTAGTTAAATCATTGACTGCTCAATTTCATTGACTACAGGATTGATATGAATATGTGACTATCAGTTTGCTAGAGGTCCAGAAAAAAACTATTTTTCTTTCTTTTTCCACCACAGCTATATATTTGGAACAGATTTTATAGAAACTGCAAACTCCTGTACACATCACACATTTTAAAACCTTGATAGATTTGAAAGTGACTGATGTATGGGGGGAAAAATCAAATTGTCTCTTCATGGCTGCCAAGAACTTAACACATGTTTGTTTGTTTGTTTGTTTGTTTTGGGGGGGCTCCAGGCTTATTGCTGGGCCTTAGTGCTTGCATTTCGAATCCACTGCTCCTGGAGGTCATTTTTCCTATTTTTGTTGACCTTGTTGCTGTTGTTGTATAGGACAGAGAGAAATCGAGAGAGGAAGGGAGGACAGAGAGATTGAGAGAAAGATAGACACCTGCAGATCTGCTTCACTGCTTGTGAAACGAAGTTGGGAATTCAGGGGCCAGAACTGGGATCCTTGTACTTTGTGTCATGTGAGCTTAACCTGCTGCACTACCGCTCGGACCCGCACATGTATGTTTTTTAAGTGCAGTTTCAAAGTCAGAGAATCTTTTGAAATGTGAAGTATTGCTTTCTGAATTATCAGCAAGCCTTTGAAGTAAATTATTGAGTTTATCTGATCTAACACTCTGAAAAATTATCATAAATGATAATTTGACCTATAAAAGGTTGGGGCCCTATATTCCAGGGTTTAGATTTTTAGGACAGATGTGCCTATAAAATTGCAGAGACTTAATTCCCTAATAAAGAAATTTTTTTAAAAGTTCCATAGTTACTGACATAAGCCCATCAAATTTTGAACAGTGCAAAGAAAGAAGGATCTTTCTGTCTCTGAGTTTTGCAAATCTTTGAGTTTTGCAAATCTTTGTCTGCCACTTATTGCCTAGCATCCTCAAGAACTATCATGGTAGGGTGCAGGGTGGGGGGGCAGGCAGTGGCACACTGGGTTAACTGCACATAGTATGAAGTGCAAGGACCCACACAAAGATCCTGGTTCAAGCCCCCTGGCTCCCTACTTTCAGGGGGAAAGTTTCACAAGTGGTGAGGCAGGGCTGTAGGTATCTCTCTGTCTATCTGTCTTTCCCTATGGAGTTTTGGCTGTCTATTCAATAAATAAAGATAATAAAAGAATATTTTTAAAAGAACTATTATTTGATTTTCTCTCCTTTAGACCTTCTTTAAAATATAGTTAATTAATTACTTAATTAATTAGATAGAGACAGTGAAAAATAGAAAAGGAGGAGAAGATAGAGAAAGAAAGAGAATGGGCTGGGTGATGGCACACCTGGTTGAGTGCACATGCTACAATGTGCAAGGACCCAGGTTCGAGCCCCTGGCCCCGCCTACAGGAGGAAAGCTTCACAAGTGGTGAAGCAGTGCTGCAGGTGTCTCTCTGTCTCCCTTCCTCTTAATCTCCCCTTCCCTCTCAATTTCTGTCTATATCTATCTAATAAATAAAAATAATAAAAAATCATTTCAAAAAAAGAAAAATCTTGAACAAAAGAAGAGAAAAGAGAAAGAGACCTGCAGCACTGCTTCACTGCTTGCAAAGTTTTGTTTCTATCCAATAATAAATAAATAAATAAATAATTTAAAAAGGTTCTGGGTTTCACACTGCATAGACCATATCTACTTTATGAAAACAGTATGATGTGTCTCCTCAGCAGTGTCCCCTGTCCAGCCTCTGACCGTAACTTGCAGTATGCTCTTCACTATGACCTCCATGTGGTCAAGTGCTAAAACAATAAATTATTATTTTTGAATTAACACCCAGGTCCTAATTGGCTTATTTTTCTAACAATACAGTGCATCATTTTTGCTAAGGCCTCCTGTCAATCCTCTAGCCAAGTTCCTTTGCCTGAATTGGCTCCTGCAGCATTGCACTATGAGGAACAGAGTACCGCTGCATTCCAACAGAGTCAGATATCAGGGAAAAGTACATAAAATTTCTATTAGAAAAAAAAAATATGAATTCATAGGTGTCCATTCAATTTCGCAGATATAGTGTGAGAAGTAATAAAAGCTTAGGATCAATATTATCCAAAAAAGAATTTCCAAATCAGACTCTCAGCATTACGCTTCCAAACTATTCACTATGTCTACAACTTGTTGGTGCTGTTGAGTTGACAGAGAATGTTACAATTCACTCAGCATCTTCTTCTGTCCCCCCACTAAATGATTTTAGTTATTAAATCATTCATAGTATCAGTTAGTCCCAAACACTTTAGTTGACTTAAGAGTTTCTGACCCTGACTAGGAATTTTCAAAGTTGATATAAGACTCTAGGGTTTGTAGTTGTTTCTCAGTTCTGTTTCCTACCTATGAGAACTTCTATATAACTGGGAGCTTTTCATCCATAAAGACTTTTTCCTGTAACTTATACAGAGAAAAAAAATGGCTGATACAAGAAAAGAAAGGAAGGAGAAAGAAAGAAAAAAAAAAAAGAAAGAGAAAAGTAGTTGATAAAAATCAGTGAAAAATCTGATTACAAATGGCAAGATGGCCATTTGCTTTGTACTTGCTTTGTGATGGGCACAATGCATGTTCAAGCCCAGCACCCAGTGATGCTGTGTATCTTTCTCTCTGTTGTTCTATCTCTGTCTCTGACTTTCTATCTGAAAAAGTCAGTCCGGAACATTGAAACCTCACCTCGGTGGCAATCAATAAAATAAAATAAAATCTAATAAGTAAAATTTCTTTTAAAAACTCAGAGTACACCTGGTACATTGCTCACTTGCTCTCAACACAACCATATGCAAAATTACTCATAAATCATGTCACCAGAAAAATATAAATACACTTTGTAAGTGAGGTCTATCTTTGGTTTTTGTAGTGTGCTATGAATACAGTTTAAAGTTATTTTCCTTAAATGACACGATCTCTTCTAAAATTGACTGTTGACTGATCCACAGAGGACTAATAAAAGGAATCTAGAAACAGAAACATTACCAAATACTGAAAAAGATAAATTATGTATAACTTGTTTATTTAACTATGGAATATTTCTTCTTTTTTTCTTAATTTTGTATTTAGATGCAAAGTGAATTTTTCTGCTTCTGAAATATTTAAAACAAAGCAATGTGAATAGCTATGGCTTTATATTTGAAGGGTGTATATATAGAAACTGATGGCTACATATCAGAAAATAGTCTTATCTCTAAACTTGTGCAAAAGAAATACTAGATTCAGATCAAGACATTATTAAACTGAGCAACACTGTATACTAGTATCTCAAAGGAGAACTAGAAAAAGAGAGAAAATATATCCTTCCTTTTAGGATGTTTTTCCTTTAAACTTGACATCATTGAGAGGTGCCAAATATAACATCTGGCTATTACTTACTATTGTCATGGGGTTTCAGTGTAAAACAAATCTATGTCCAGATAGAAGTTCAGTGTAACTGGAAGGAACTGTGGGTGAAAACTAACAACAAGGACTCTATTCCAGAAAGAAAAGAAGTGATGACAAGTCTAAGAATAACAATGAGATGAAAGAGCATATTTTGGTGTATATAATTCTTATATTCCCTAAGGCCTACATTTATTCCAGATTTTAGGTCAAATGCTAAAATAATAAATTATATTTTTGAATTAACTTGACAAGTTGAGAATATAACATTATCTACACTATAAACTAATACAGTATAAAAAATGTCAGTAGTTGCCCCACTTTCTGAAGGGAAGCAGGATCAACATACTCTGTGTCATTCGAGGAAGACTGGTCCTAAAAATGAGTACAGCCTAGAATGTTCCTAGCTATGACCATGGAATTCGAGTTCAGACCAGCGGGGATGCAAGTATGGATAAGTATGGAAAAATATGGGTCCTAGGTCAGAACTATGGGGATTACAGTTAGCAGTATTTATATACTTTTCCCATATTTGGAAGCTTCTCTCTGCCCTAATCCAGCTTTCTAGTCCTATCCTCTTCTCTGACACCATCTTCCTAAACAATACTTTAAGCCCACCTGCATATTAACACTCAGGATCAGGCAAAAACTAATTCAGTCACGGGCCAGGTGGTGGTGCACCCAATTAAGTGCACATAGTATGTAGTACAAGGACCTGCTCAAGGATCCTGATTCGAGCCCCCAGCTCCCCACCTGCAGCACGGGCGTGGGGGGGGTCCTCTCATAGGTAGTGAAGCAGGTCTGCAGGTGTCTATCTCTTTCCCTTCCTATCTCCCCCTCCACTCTCAATTTCTCTCTGTTATAGCCAATAAAAAAGAAAGAAAAGAAGAGAAAATAAAAAAAGAAAAATGGCCGCAAGGAGCAGTGGATTTGTAGTGCCAGCACCGAACTGGAGGCAAAATAAATAAATAAATAAATAAATAAATAAATAAGCAAGCAAGCCATGGGTCCCTTGGAATATAACTAAAATAGACTTCCTAGCTTCTTCTAACATGAAGACACAAATCTCATCTGCTATATTCTTACCTTTAGGTTCCTGATTATTAAACAATTTGTTCTACTTTACACCTTAATGTTCTTCAGCCACCAAGTTGCAGATGGTACTGTGATACCAACCTGACTTCCCTGGGCAGATGACCTCACCAATGTGTCCTGGAACCCCACTTCTCCAGAGCCCTACCTCATTAGGGAAAGATAGAAACTTGCTGGGGTTATGGATCAACCTGTCAATGTCCAAGCCCAGCTTAGATGCAATTATAGAAGCCAGACCTCCCACTTTCTGCACCCCATAAAGATCTTTGGTCCATACTCCTAGAAGGATAAAGAATAGGAAAACTTCCTGTGGAGAGGATGGGATGTGAAACTCTGGTGGTGGGAATTGTATACCTCTTACCCCACAATCTTGTTGATCATTATTAAATTACTAATAATTTTAATGCCAGTAGAAAACACATATTAACATGACAGAAAACTCAGGTTCACCCTGCCCCTAGGGAGGAAAATTCGTAATCAGTGGAGCAATGCTGCAAATGCTTTTCTTTCACTCTCCTAACTCTCCCTCTCTCCCACCTCTCCATTTTTCTAATTTTCTATCTAAAAAAAGAAATGGCCACGGAGGGTAGTAGATACACACACACACACACACACACACACACACACATACCTCTCCACCTGCAGGTAGAAGGCTTCAAGATGGTGAAGCACATCTGCAGTTGTCCTTCTCTCCTCTTTCCATTTCCCTCTGCCTTTTAAGTTTCTCTCTGTCTTATCCAATAAAGTGGAAAAAATGGCCACAAGGAGCTGTGGATTCATAGTGTTGGCACTGAGCCCCAGTGATAACCCTGGAGGCAAAATAAATAAATAAATAAATAAATAAATAAATAAATCATTGCCCCATGTAGTTTTTTGGGGGAATGCCCTGTGGCAAAACAAAACAAAATAAATAATTTTGACCACTACAGTAAAAAAAAATCAGGTTGCTCACTACAAAGGGAGGCTGGGTCAGTCTATGCTGATTAATTTGGTCCATACTCCTAGAGGAATAAAATAAGACTAGACCCGAATGAGTGCAGCCTAGAATGTTCCCAGTTGTGACCATGTACTGAGAGGGACTTGGTTATAAGGGCTCCTGTGCTAAGTCTGGGTATACCTGGGCCCTGTATCAGATTGATGTGATAAACAGTTAATCATATTTATATTTTCTTCAAGTTTGGAAACTACTCTCTGTCCTAATCCAGGTTTCTAGTTTTATTCTTAACTCTGACTACATCTTCCAAGACAATACTCTGAGTCTACTTCCATGTTAACTATCAAGCTCAAGCAAAAATTACTAGTCATGGGCCCCTAGGAAAATGCCTGAAAATAGACTTTCTAGCAGCTTACCACCCTAAAATTTCTGTTCTCACCTGCTTTATTCCTACTTTCTAGTTCCTATTTATTAAACATGTTATTCTCCTTCATATCTTAACTGTCTTTCACACACAAAATTGCAGATGCTAACTTTGATTCCATTCCTGAACTCCATGGGCAGACAACCTCACCAATGTGTCCTGGAATCTCACTTCGCTAAAGCCCTGCCTTTCCAGGGAAAGATAGAAACAGGATGGATGTATGGATTGACCTGACAACACCCATGTCCCATGGAAAAGCAGTTACAGAAACCAGAACGCCTACCTTCTGCAACCCATAAAGAATTTTGTTCCATACTCCCAGAGGGGAATAAATGTTAAGAGAAGATGACTTGAGGACTCTGGAACCCAATTCCATTAGGACCCAGAGGGGGGAAGAGGATATAAGAAAAGACCAGAAGTAGAAATAGGTGTAGGTGTGACTTAGGAAGGAAGAGAAGAAAGAACCAGAGAAAAAAATGGACAAAAATGTGGATGGATGGATAGATACATAAATAAATAATCATAGAAATAATAATCAGCCTGTATCTGTGACCTTGGGAGAACCACTGCAGTTTTCAATGGAAAGAATGAGGACACAGAACTCTGGTGGTGGGAGCGGTGTGTAATTTGTATTCCTGTCACTTTGTGATTTTGTAAACCAATATTAAATCACTAATAAAAATGAAATAAAAAGTCAGATTGTTTTTTTTTACTTATCCAGGCTTTAATGAACATAAATTAAATTAAAGCCCATAGCAAGATATTCACTGATACAATAAATGTGATAAAGGGATTTACTAACAACCAAAGAAAATGCAGGAACAGGAAAAGCATAAATTTTGGTATCTCTAAGTCTAGTTATTCTACCTCAGAACAGACAACCAGAGGCAGCACTAGATGGAATTCTAGTGGTAAAGCAGCTTTGGTCAGTGTGACTAATGGTATTACATCAGCAACTGGTGACCACAGGACATCGGAGCAAAGTGAAACAAATGATGGACATGATATTTAAGTAAGGACTGTGCTTGTGAGTGCATAGGATGCACTTTTCAAGAAAAAGGGAGATGCTGAAGGCACCACAGTAATTGAATATGCTAGTGAAATTTAATGGATAAGAGTCAACATACTGAATTTCTACCCTACATAGGAAAACACTGACACTTATTTGGAATAAAGTGTAAAGTCTAACATCTGTTTGAAGAGATAGATGCTCATTTACATTGGACAATGTACATACAACAGAGATATTAATATATATTTGTGAACCTGACATCAAATTCTCCTTTGTCCCATGTGTCTTTTGAATATCTCCTTGGATAGTAATATAATAAAAGTTTGTTTGTAATTACTTTAACCAAGGGCTTGACTCTACTTATAAGCTTCAAGCATTTCAGCAAGTTTAATATGCACTGAATCTCACAAGAATACAAATGCATAGTTAAATCATGGAACACTCTGTTTTGTTTATAACTCTCTTAACAGTTGTTCTGTTTTGAAAAAGCACATCACCAACTGCAATGTGACCTAGGAAGCCTTATTTTCTCTGCAGTACAACTGCAACAATTTGAATCTGTAACTGTCACATTCATGGTGGTTCTAAATATAAGTGGACTATTTCATTATACCCTATGGTGTCATTATGCCTAAATATTTACAGATTGGGTAACAAATTATTATATTTTAAAGTACTTCTCTTTTACTTGTCCTTTATGTTAAAGTTATAGAACTGGCTGGTTTGTTAAAAGTATGTCTATAGTTAAGTTGTAAATATTTTCTTTCAGATAAACCAGAATCTATTAAACAAACTTGTGATTAAAACATATCAGGTCTGACAGTGAGGGTAAAATTGCTTCAGGATGGCATCCAAGTGATTTATAATGAGAGAGTGAATATAGGTAGAGGCAAAGAAACAATTTCAGTGAGCATTGTAAGATAATAGTTTAATTTCCAAGTAAGAGGGTCCTGAAAAATTTGGATTTTTATCTAATTGAAATTAAATTACTAATTATCAGCTAGTATTTATGAGAATACTTATTGAAGTCACAATCATTTTTTCTTTTATGCGTTTTTTTATTGCCATCAGAGTTGCTGGGGCTCAGTCCCAACAAGATGAATTCACTGCTCCCAGTGGCCATTTTCTTCTTCTTCTTCTTCTTCTTCTTCTTCTTCTTCTTCTTCTTCTTCTTCTTCTTCTTCTTCTTCTTCTTCTTCTTCTTCTTCTTCTTCTTCTTCTTCTTCTTCTTCTTCTTCTTTTTTTTTATTATATGGTAAGACCAAGAAAAATTGAGAATGAAGGGGGAAATAGTGAGGAAGAGAGAAAGAGAGACGCCGCTGCCCGGGTACCTCCTGTCGGCCGCCTTCTTGGAGACATTGGCGGGCGCCTGCGGCCTGGGGCTGCTGATGGCGGAGCGCAGGAGCGCGCTGCAGAAACTCGCCATGGGCGTGCGGGTGCGGTGCGGGCACAGCCCCGGGCTGCTGCTGCTCTGGACCGTGATGTTCGCCGCCCAGAACTTGGCGCTGGTGTCCTGGAAGAGCCCGCAGTGGTGGTGAGCAAGGGCGGACCTGGGCCAGCAGGTTCAGTTTGGCCTGTGGGCACTGCGGTATGTGGTGTCTGGGGGGCTTTTTCTCCTGGGGCTCTGGGCCCCTGGACTGCGACCCCAGACATACACCTTGCGGGTCAATGAAGAGGATCAGGATGTAGAGAGAAGCCAGGTTCCCTCAACCCAGGGGTCATCTCCATCTACCTGGGGTGACCTTGGCAGGAAGCTCCGCCTCCTAAGTGGCTATCTGTGGCCTCGGGGGAGCCCTGCCCTGCAGCTAGTGGTGCTCTGCTGCCTGGGACTCATGGGGCTGGACCGGGGATTGAACGTGCTGGTCCCCATCTTCTACAGAGACATAGTGAACTTGCTGACAGAGAAGGCCCCTTGGAACTCCCTGGCCTGGACCGTCACCACTTATGTCTTCCTCAAGTTCCTGCAGGGGGGCGGCACTGGCAGTACAGGCTTCGTGAGCAACCTTCCTCTGAATCCGGGTCCAGCAGTACACCTCTCGCCGCGTGGAGCTGCGTCTCTTCTGCCACCTGCATGAGTTGTCACTGCGCTGGCACCTGGGTCGCCTCACAGGGGAAGTGCTGCGGGTCGTGGACCGGGGCACATCCAGCGTCACTGGGCTGCTCAGTTACCTGGTATTCAACATCATCCCCACGCTGGCCGACATCATCATTGGCATCATCTACTTCAGCATGTTCTTCAACGCCTGGTTTGGCCTCATCGTCTTCCTGTGCATGAGCCTCTACCTCATCCTGACCATTGTGGTCACCGAGTGGAGAACTAAGTTCCGACGTGACATGAACATGCAGGAGAATGCTACCCGGGCACGAGCCGTGGACTCCCTGTTGAACTTTGAGACGGTGAAGTATTACAATGCAGAAGGCTATGAAGTGGAGCGCTACCAAGAGGCCATCATCAAGTACCAGGGTTTGGAGTGGAAGTCAAGTGCTTCATTGGTTTTGCTGAATCAGACCCAGAACCTGGTGATTGGCCTCGGGCTCCTGGCCGGCTCCCTGCTGTGTGCATTCTTTGTCAGCGAGCAGAAGCTGCAGCTCGGGGACTTTGTGCTCTTTGGCACCTACATCATTCAGCTCTACATGCCCCTCAACTGGTTTGGCACCTACTACAGGATGATCCAGACTAACTTCATCGACATGGAGAACATGTTTGATCTGCTCAAAGAGGAGGCAGAAGTGAAGGACCTCCCTGGCGCAGGGCCCCTTCACTTCCAGAAGGGCCAGATCGAGTTTGAAAACGTGCACTTCAGCTATACAGATGGACGGGAGACCCTGCAAGACATGTCCTTCACTGTGATGCCTGGCCAGACACTAGCCCTGGTGGGCCCGACCGGCGCAGGGAAGAGCACCATCCTGCGCCTGCTCTTCCGCTTCTATGACATCAACAGTGGCTGTATCCGCATCGATGGGCAGGACATCTCCAAGGTAACCCAGACCTCCCTGCGGTCCCACATTGGAGTTGTGCCACAGGACACCGTCCTCTTCAATGACACCATTGCCAACAACATCCGCTATGGCCGCATCACAGCTGATGCTGCTGAGGTGGAGGCAGCCGCCAAGGCTGCAGGCATCCATGAAGCCATCCTGGTTTTCCCCGAAGGCTACGAGACACAGGTGGGGAGCTGGGTTCGAACCAGGATCCTTATGCCAGTCCTTCACTGCATGTGAAGTTCCCCCCTGCAGGTGGGGACCTAGAGCTTTAATCTGAGTCCTTGAACATGGTCATTTGTGCACTCAGCCAATCATTCTTAACATCTATGAGCTAGTCATTGTGCAGAGCATTATTCCAAGTAATTTAATTTTTAAATGATTTTTAGTTTTTATTGCTAGAAGGTCTATCACTGGGACTTGGTGCCTGCACAAGAAGTTCACCTCTCCTGGAGGTTATGTTCCCCCGCCACTTTCTTTTTTATTAGGTTGGATAGAGAGAAATTGACTGGGAAGAGGGAGATAGAGGAGGAGAGAAAAAGAGACACCTGCAGATATGCTTCACTGAAAATTTCACCCTGCAGGCAGGGATCAGGGGTTCAAACCCGGGTCCTTGCACACCTTACAGTGCACATTCAAGCAAAAGGCCCAGCTTCCACCACCTCCCCCACCTGCAAGTACTTTAAATGTAATAACTAATCCACTGGCAATTTTATATTACAGACAGAAAACTGAGCAGATAAGGTAAGAAACTTACCCAATGACAGTGGAAAATAAAGTGGCCAAGTTGGCATTCATAGATACGTCACCTGGTTTGGTCTGCACCTAAGTACTATCCAACAGCAGGTGTATAATCAGGTCAAAGCAATTACTTATTCTGAGAACCATTTTTAATAGTCACTAATTCCACAGATATATGTTTTCCCCCCAAACATAATGTAGTTCTATTTGTATTTATTAACATTCCCAAATTGGTGATTTGTAAACCAGTTTGGCAGCACTTTCAGTCAATTCTGAAAACCTTCCTATGAAGGTTAGACAAGCAGCTTCTATAAGTCAGTGACGAATTCTTGATTGATGGTCCAAGTGGTCCATGGCAAACACTATAATCTGAGGGCCCCAGATCTATGGCTGGTGACTAGTTCACATTTCAGTCACCCTTAACTCTAGTTATATGGTTTGTTGAGGGAAATTTTTCCTTTATAAAGTGTTTTCATAACAAATCTATGAAGAATAGTCAGTAGACACAAAAATGAACTATATTTTTCCCAGAGATACCTAACTAAAGTTAGTGTCTGGATGGAACCAGAATTCTGATCTCTTCAAAACTGGACCATAAGATTCTTCACTCCAGTCTTCACCAAATGAGAAACTAGCCTAAAATAAAATCTTCTTTTTGGGGAGTCGGGTGGTAGTGCAGTGGGTTAAGCGCAGGTGGCACAAAGCACAAGGACCAGCGCAAGGATCCTGGTTCAAGCCCCAGCTCCCCACCTACAGAGGAGTCATTTCACAGGTGGTGAAGCAGATCTGCAGGTGTCTATCTTTCTCTCGCCCTCTCTGTCTTCCCCTCCTCTCTCCATTTCTCTCTGTCCTATCCAACAACGATGACATCAATAACTATAAGGGCAACAAAAGGGAATAAATCAATTAAATAAATAAATACGGAGTTAAAATTTTTTAAATAAATAAATAACTCTGCTTTTTGCTAGCAAAGACACCTCCTTCTATAAAGCTTAGTATGCAAAGGATTTTTAAAACCTTCCAGCACATTGTTTATGGATTTCAACATATATATTTAGGAAATATAGCATCCTTGTGAAATGCTGTTAATTTCAAGATGTATTGGATGTACTTATTTTGTAGTTTTCTTTTTTGGTTGTGTCCCTGTCTGCTTTTGGTATCAGAGTGATGTTGGCTTCATAGAAGCTGGCAGGGAGTACTCCAGTGTCTTCAATCTTCTGTAAGACTTTTAAAAGTAGAGGTATTAGTTCTTCTTTGAAGGTTTTGTAGAATTCATTTTGTAGATCCAAAAGGCCGAGAAACACATGAAAAAATGCTCCAAGTCTCTGATTGTCAGAGAAATGCAAATCAAGACAACAATGAGATATCACTTCACTCCTGTGAGAATGTCACACATCAGAAAAGGTAACAGCAGCAAATGCTGGAGAGGGTGTGGGGTCAAAGGAACCCTCCTGCACTGCTGGTGGGAATGTCAATTGGTCCAACCCCTGTGGAGAACAGTTTGGAGAACTCTCAGAAGGCTAGAAATGGACCTACCCTATGACCCTGCAATTCCCCTCCTGGGGATATATCCTAAGGAACCCAAAACAGCCATCCAAAAAGATCTGTGTACACATATGTTCTTGGCAGCACAATTTGTAATAGCCAAAACCTGGAAGCAACCCAGGTGTCCAACAACAGATGAGTGGCTGAGCAAGTTGTGGTATATATACACAATGGAATACTACTCAGCTGTAAAAAATGGTGACTTCACCGTTTTCAGCCGATCTTGGATGGACCTTGAAAAAATTATGTTGAGTGAAATAAGTCAGAAACAGAAGGATGAATATGGGATGATCTCAATCTCAGGCCGAAGTTGAAAAACAAGATTAGAAAAGAAAACACAAGTCGAACCTGAAATGGAATTGGAGTATTACACCAAAGTAAAAGACTCTGGGGTGGGTGGGTGGGTGGGGAGAATACAGGTCCATGAAAAATGATGAATGAAATAGTGGGGGTTGTATTGTTAAATGGGAATCTGGGGAATGTTATGCATGTAAAAAAAAAAAAAAAAAAAAAAAGTAGAAACGCAAAGCAGAAATTGACTGAGTTTGGAGTATGGCACCAAAGTAAGAAAGCAGAAGTACACTAGAAAAAAAAAAAAAAAAAGAATTCATTTGTAAAACCATCTTGTCCAGGACTTTTATAATTGGGAAGATTTTTGATAACTGTTTCAATTTCATTAGCTGTGATGGGCCTGTTCATGTTATCCACTTCCTCTTTACTTAGCTTTGGAAGTTGGTAGGTATCTAGGAAATCGTCTATCTCTTCCAGGTTCTCTAGCTTGGTGGCATATAGTTTTTCATAGAAACCTCTCATGATATGTTGAATTTCTGCGGTGTCTGTTGTGATATCTCCTCTTTCATTTAGTATCCGATTTATTTGGGTCTTCTCCCTTTTTTGTTCTGTGAGTCTGGCTAAAGGTTTGTCGATTTTGTTCACTCTTTCAAAGAACAAACATTTGCTTTCGTTGATTTTTTTGTATGGTTTTCTTATCTCAATGTTATTTATTTCTGCCCTAACTTTAGTGATTTCTGTCCTCCTGGTTGCTTTAGGGTTCCTTTGTTTTTCTTCTTCTATGTCTTCAAGATGTGCAATCAGGCTGTTTATTTGTGCTTTTTCTTGTTTCCTAATGTGTGCTTGTATAGCTATGAACTTCCCTCTTAGGACTGCTTTAGCTGTGTCCCAAATATTTTGATAGCTTGTGTCTTCGTTTTCATTGAACTCTCGAAACATTCTGATTTCTTCCTTTATTTCCTCTTTGACCCAGAAGTTGTTAAAAAGTGTACTGTTGAGCTTCCACATTTTGGGACTATTACTAGTCTTTGTTGATTGTTCAGTGTTAGTTTAATTCCACTGTGGTCTGAGAAGATGCTTGGGATGATTTCAATGCTCTTGAATTTGCTGATGCTATCTTTGTGGCCTAACATATGGTCTATTCTTGAGAATGACCCATGTGGATTTGAGTAAAATGTGTATTCCAGTTTATTGGGATGAATGACTCTGAAAATGTCCTACAGTTCTAGTTTATCTATCACTTCATTTAGCTCCCTTATGTCTTTATTTGTTTTCTGCCTGGTTGATCTGTCAAGTTGAGAGAGTGGGGTGTTGAAGTCCCTACTATGACTGTGTTGCTGTTAATATATTGTTGTAGCTCTTTCAGTAGATGTCTGATGTATTTAGATGGCTTCTCATTGGGTGCATAGATGTTAATAACTGTTAAGTCCTGTTGATTGACTAATCCTCTGAGCATTAAGTAGTGTCCATTCCTATCTTTTTAAATCTTATCTATATTAAAGTATATTGTGTCAGATATGAGAATAGCTGTTCCTCCCCTTTTTTGTGGGCCATTGGCTTGTATGATAGTTTTCCATCCTTTCACTTTAAGTCTGTGTTTGTCTTGTTGAGTTAGATGGGTTTCCTGTAGACAGCATATTGTTGGGTTGTATTTTCTCATCCATCTTCCTATTCTGTGTCTTTTAATAGGTGAATTCAGGCAATTGACATTTATTGATATCAAAGATTGAAAATATTTTAACATCATTCTTATAGAGTTTTAGAGTCTTCTGATATATGACCTATTTATGGTGGTCTGACTGTTTATAGAAGACATTTCAGAACTTCTTTCAGGGCAGGCTTGGTGATAGTTGATTCCTTCAACTGTTGCTTGTCTGAGAAGGTTTGATGCCTCCATCTAGTCTCAATAACAGTCTAGTAGGATATAGTATTCTTAGTTGAAAGCCTTTCTCACTGAGCACTCGATAGATATCTTGCCATTCTCTTCTGGCCTGTAGTGTTTGTGTGGAGAAGTCTGCTGCTAATCTTATGGGTTTTCCGCTGTAGGTGACTCTTTTGTTTTTCTCTTGCAGCCTTCAGGATCCTTTATTTATTCTTATTCCTTTCCATTCTAAGTATGATGTGTCTTGGTGTCTTTAAGTCTGGGTTAATTCTGTTTGGGACCCTCTGGGCTTCTTGAATCTTTATGTCTTTGATGTTGTCTAGACTAGAGAAATTTTCAGCTATTATGGCCTGAAGAATGCTTTCTTCCTCTTCCTCTCTTTCTTCCTTTGGTAAGCCAATAATGCATATATTGTTTCTTTTGAAGTCATCCCATAGGACTCTGTTGTTGTTTTCAGCATCTCTTAATCTCTTTTTGAGATCTCTTACTTCTTTTTTAGTTGTCTCTAATTCGTCCTCGATCTTGCTAATTCTGTCTTCAGCCTCATTGATTCTATTCTCTCTGCCCTCTACTGTTTTCTGGAGTTCATCTATTTTGTTATCCTGTTCTGATACTGTTTTAGCTTGTTCAGCTAGTTGTGTTCTTAGCTCAGCTATTTCAGCTTTCAGCTTTCTAATAACCTTGAGATAATTAGTGTTTTCTTCCAGAGTCTCATTTGTTGTTCCTGTATTTCTGATTACAATTCTTTCAAATTCTTTACTCACTCCTGTGATTATTTCCTTAGCTAGTGTTTCGATGTTGAACTCGTTATTTTGTGCTTCACCCTTTGGGGGGCTTTTAGCTGGACTCTTGTCCTGGTTTGTTTCTCCATTATTTCTTCTTGTTGGTTTAAACATTTTATATATTATGTTATGAGTTCCCTCTCTCAGTACTTTTCAAATTACTGATCACTATTGCCTGGATTGACTTGTGTCTAAGTAAGGTAATTAAAGGGTTCACAGTGGTGGAAGTTAACAGTTGTTTCAATAGTATTTTAATCCCTGAGTTGGAGCTCAGTGGTTTAAAAGCCTCTTTTTCTTTTTCTTCCCTGTAGGCTATGGGAGCCTGAGGGCTTTTAAACTACAAATAGTCTTCTTAACTTAATCACTGACTCCTGATCAAGAGATAAAGCAGGGTGTGGCAGAGATACTCCAGTGGTTATGCAAAGAGACTTTCACAGCCCCACAGCTATGCCACCAAGGTATAGGTCTTCTCTTGAGTTTCCTGGCTAGATCTCTGTCCCCTGGTGTCCCTCCCTGCCACTGCTCCAGACTCTGAGGGCAGCAGCAATGGAGACTCAGAGTTCCACTTGGTGAGTCTCCGGGAAGCCCTCTCCTCCCCTCAGCTGTCCCTCTGTTGGTGGAACAGACTGGGGGTGGTGTCTCAACTGGCAAACTGCTGGACTGTTACCAGCCACTTAATCTCTCCCTAGGCTCCTCTCTGTCACCAGCCACACGTATTTGCATTCACAGGTGACCTGGTGGGTTCCTGTAGTTGTTCCAATGCTGTGTCGTTTCGGTCCCAGGTGGTCTCCTTTAGTATTCCTAGTTGATCCGGGAGAGGACAGGAGAGGAGAGAAAGAGATCTGCTGCTGCTCATAGCCCCGCCTCCAGAAGTCTCCAGACCTTATTCGTCAGTTGACTCTTTGACCTGCGATCATTTCTTGAGTGATGACAATCAATGCTAAGATTGTGTTGCTGCAGTTCTGAATTTGAAAGAATCAGAAGAAAGCAGAGTTCCATGCTTTACCAGTAGAGGGTGCTAAGAGAAGTTTAAAGCAAGTAGTCTCGGTGCTAGTGATTCAATAAATCACAGGATTGGAGTAAGATTTTATGTAGTCTATGCTTCTCTTCCAGACAGAAGTGGACCCAAACCAACCCATCATCAAAGAGTAAAACATCTTCCAGAGCTACTCCATTCATTCAGTTAATTATACTCCCATCAAGATATATATCCTTTGTAATCACAACTTCCATTACAAAGGAAATAAGATTCTATTTGGAGAAATGAATGTAGTTCACTTTGTGTGTAGCTTGCTGCCACTGCCATTTTGAGCCTTAACGAATATACTTTTCAACAGAATGTGTCCGATTGAAAGAGACTAAATGCCTGCTAAAATAAGTTGGTCCTAAAAAACTGCATTTTAATGATTATGGTTATAGTGAGAAGTTAAAGAGGCTAGTCATAACAGGCATTGTCTCCAGATGAATAATTTACTTTATAACGTATATTTTATGAAGCAATGTACATTACAGTTAATACATTACTTTAGTGGGGTTTTGTTTTTTAATGCTGATGATACCTAACAAATCAAAATTCAGTTCACGACCCTGGACTTTCAAAAAATTAATGAACAAAGCCAAGGGCACTGGAAACTTACTAACGCTATTTTTCTTTTATAACAATTGTTATTGTCTTCTTGTTGTTGAATATCTGTTTCTAACACCAGAAGGAGACTAGGAGGAAAACTAACTTCAAGTTCAATGTATTATTTATTTCAATATCAATCTTTCTCTTTTTAATTATATA
The DNA here is from genome assembly GCF_950295315.1 of Erinaceus europaeus. NCBI lineage: Eukaryota > Metazoa > Chordata > Mammalia > Eulipotyphla > Erinaceidae > Erinaceus > Erinaceus europaeus. The sequence continues at coordinate 90,926,706 of NC_080169.1, read as the reverse complement.
TATGTATATATTCATGTATATTGTATATAAATCATTCTGAATATAAAGGAAAATGAATCAAAATGATAGTATTGGTTTCTTTGCTTACTGAGTTTATTTTCAAAGTAAACATATATATTTCAGGGTGACTTTTTTTTCTTATCAGCAGCTCAATCCTAGAAAATGATTTTGTTTGGTACCCTTCTTAACCCATATCTTGTAATCCTCAAGTAGTACAGTACCTGAAAACCGAAAAATAAAAGATTTTCTAGCTTCTCTAAGAATATTGTCTGTTATGAAACAAGTCATGTTTTTTGCAAGCATCTTACCAAGATGCTGATATTTCTATTGCACTTCAGTGGTTCAGGAAGACTTCATGTGGAAGAGATTCCCTAATCACTGGAGAGTAAAGTATTTTTTAGGAAGATGTGAACAAATATAGTATTATATTAGTGGGATACATACTGAATAATCATGTACTATGTCTACACATAGCAAATGGTTAAACTACTAATTAATAAATGCAGGCGGTATAAACAGGGCAACCAAATTCATGAGGTAAAAATACTACTTGTTGAGCTTTTATTTTCATCATAGAAAGAACCCCACTTTTTTTGTTTCAAGTTCTCCATGTTTTATGGAGGACTTCCAGCATTCCTTATATATAAAGCTACTAAATTTTAAGTTTATTGTTGAAATAAATCAGGGGAGACCTCTCCTTTGTGGGCTTCTGAAAACCAGAATAATCAGAATCACATATATTGTAAGTGTGTGATGTAATGTTACCCTGGGTGTGTTACAGTGTTCAGCAGATCAAGTCTCTATGTGCAGGAATACATCTACACAAAGACATAGGTCCAGTGGCCACAAACCAGAAATGTAAAGATCTGTTAAACCAGGCCGGCTTTTTAAACTTGCACTACTGAAGAACAGAATTAATCAGCTTGCTCAGCTTAGTCAGTCTAGAGTACAGCTTCAGAGATGTCAACAAGCTGACAAATGTTTACTGGAAAAACACTGTTCCTTTCAAATTGACCTGGAGCCAAATAAGTAAATAACACCATGAGCAACACAAGGGCAAGATGTACCTTTGGGACAGGAAATTGATCAACTTTCCTCCAAAGGAAAAAAAAAAAGTGAGTCTTCTTGAGCAGATATCCATTCACGTGTCCCTATGGAATTGGCCACCAGTGACCTTCCATCCCATCTTGTCAGTGGGCAGGATAGGAGTATGACGTGCAGCATGTGACCTGGGCACATTGACAAGCTAGCTTCCCAGTTGATTAAAGTTGTCAAGTGAAAGGAATAGTGCTGTAATTTCCAACCAATAGGCTGTAGCCAGCAGCAGATACTTTGTCCCACTTTCAAAGTAATGAAACAAGTATATTCTATTATTTTCCAAGAATCTCTGTTTGATTTTGACTGTGATAAGCTAAATTAGAGATTTACTGCTCAGAAGAAGAATGCTGAATTTTATGGATAGGTCAGACTGTGCAGGTGATTGCTACATTTGCATGATTCAGCAATTTATGATGGGCCTGCAATGGGGTCTAAAATCTTTACCAATAGAATTATTCATTTGACTAGAAAAATCATTATGATTTTTAAATTTCATTACTGGGGGATTAATGTCTTATAGCTAACAGTAAATACTAGTAGCATTTTTATGGAGAAAAATGTATGGTTAAAAAAAAAAGGTAAGTAGGGCCTGGTGTTGGTTCACCCCATTGAATCCACAAGTTACTATGCATAAGGACCCATATTCAAACACATAGTCCCCACCTGTGAGGGGCAGCTTCATGGGTGGTGAAGTTACGCTTCATGTGTTCTTTCCCTCTCCCTCTCTAACCCACCCCCCTCCCTATATCGATTTCTCTCTGTCTCATCAATACAATAAATAAGTATTTCTTTAAAGAAAGTATAGCGTACTGGTTAGTTTGTCAGATTAGTCAGCTCTAAAGAGTAGAAGCAAGGGCTGAGAACATAAGAGTAATGAGATGCAAGGAAGAAATAACAACACATATCCCTGAAAGTCAAATTAATATACAGGTCAGCAGAAAGGTACTTTAGTAGCTACGGGCCAGAACTTGGCTCTTAGTACTAAAAACAAGAAAAGATAACTCTTCCTTTATTTTATTGTTATTTATTTATTTTAGTGAAAGTGACTCTTGCACAAGTACAAGATCTTTGTTCTAAACTGCTTTTTCAGAGACAGAAGTGTTAGATAGATAGATAGATAAGATAAGATAAGATAAGATAAGATAAGATAAGATAAGATAAGATAGAGTACTACCATAGCACTAGAGATGTCCAGCATGATCAAATCCAGGCCATGTACATAGCAATCCTGATAAGCTATCTTTCTGGGTCATATTTCCTCATTATAAAATGACTTGGGAGTCAAGCATTGACTCTGACTAAATAATTCCAATGGCTTTATCATTGCCAATTAATCACTACTTATCAAACATTTTTATTTATTTTTATTATTTATTTATAAAAAGGAAACATTGACAAAACCATAGGATAAGAGGGGTGCTAACATTTATAATAATAGACATCTGTCACTGATTTCTTTCCTAATGTCTCCACTATTGGGGATTAATTCTTCTCTTTCCATATGGATCTGGTGAAACTGTCAACCACACTTTCCTGCTTTCTGTGCTTATTGCAGGTAAAAGCTGAATGGTGTCTTTCTCAAATTCACACATTCATATGCTAACCTTCACTGCCTCAGATTGTGACTGTACTTGGAAAAAGATCTTTAAAGTGGTCAAAATGATGAAATAAGGGTTAAGACAGAAGAGGAAAGGTCAGCAAAACCTGTTAAGAAAGACATTGAGAGTGAGAGCTAGGCTAAGAGAATAAAAGAAGATTAGGTTGAAGACCAAAGAGAAAAGTGCCTTATCTCAGCCTAGGGGGGCCTTGAAGAATACCCCAGGAGGTCAGTGGAGTGACACGTTTAACATTTAAGAAAGCAGGTGCATTTATGTTATAAAGCTCAAGGATCAAGGTTTGAGGCCCCACTCCCTGCCTGCAAGGGAGGAAGCTTCATCTGCAGACCTGCTTCATGTCTCTTTTTTCTCCCTCCCTATCTTCTCCTCCCCTTTCAATTTCTCCCCACCCTGTCAAATAAAAAAGAAAAGAAGAGAAAAGAAAAGGAAAGAAGAGAAAAGAAAAGAAAAGAAAAGAAAAGAAAAGAAAAGAAAAAGTGGCCACCTGTTGCAGTGGATTCATAGTGCAGGTACCAAACCCCAATGATAACTCAGTGGTAAAATAAATAAAATAAGATGAAATAAAATAAATATTTTTAAAGCAGACTCTTGAATTCATCCTTCCTATATCCAAATATCATTTGTTAGAAAATTCTACAGTGATAAAAAGAAAAGCAACCCAGCAGTTGGAAGAAGATATAAGAATATCACATCAATCTGACAAGAGACTGGTATTAAATATCTATAAATCATGCAGCTTAACTACAAAAAAAAGTTAATTGCAAAATTATTGACTATACAGGTTTTTTTTTTACTATTATTTAACTTATTTTGTTGAAAGAAATGTATATAAAAAGATAAGAGCACTGCTCAGCTCTGGCTTATAATGGTGCAGGGGTCTGAACCTGGGACTTTTGAACGTCAGGCACGAAAGACTTTTCTATAACAATTATGCTATTTCCCTCGCCTAATAAGCAATTCTCTAAAAAAGATATTCGGATGACCCACAGATATGAAAAAAAAATACTTCAGGGTCAAGTGGTAGTGCACCTGGTTAACTGCACATGTTACAATGCACAAAGACCTGGGTTTGAGCCCCTAGTCCCCAGCTGCAGGGGAAAAGCTTTGCAAGTGGTGAAGCAGTGCTGCGGGTGTCTCTCTCTATCTCTACCTCCCCCTACCCTCTCAATTTCTGACTGTATCCATCCAATAAATAAAGATAATAAAATCTTAAAAATACTCTACATATCATTAGATAAATGCAGATTAATACCACTGTGAGATACCACCTCAAACCAGTGTGAATGTTTTACATTACAAAACAAGATATGCCAAGTGTTAGCAAGGATGTGGAGGAAAAGAACTCTGTTACACTGTTGGTGGGAATGCAAACCAGCATGGCCCCTTTGGAAAACAATATGAATATTTCTTAAATACAAATGTAAATACTTTATGATTCAGCAATATCACTCCTAGACATGTATCCAAAAGACATGAAAACACTAATTCAATGGCATCTATGCACACCTGTGTCCCTAGTTGCTTTACTCACAATTGACAATGAGTAGAAGCAATCTAAATACCCACAGATAGAGAATTGAATAAAGAACTTATGGTACATATATTCAGTGTGATACCGCTCTGCACTTAGATGAAAGTGTGTCCTTTAAGACAAAATAGATGGAACTGGAAGTGATTGTGCTTAGTGAAGTAAGTAAAGAAGTGAACGGCTTCACTCATATGTAATCAATAGAGTATATGGAATTGAAACTCATGAACTTGCAAACAAAAGAAAGAAAGAAGAAAAGAGAGAAAGAAAGAAAGAGAGAAATAAGTGACCAAATTAAACTTTCTCTAAGATTTTTTTTTTTGATGACTATGCTGGTTATATTGGGTAGAGTAAAAGTGCTTCTTTCATTTTTAAATATGTATTTTTCTACACCAGTAAATTTAAATGTCCATCATGTCAATGAATTCATAGTGATCCACTAATAAATATACCATCATGTTTTCACATTTGAATAGCACAATATTACAGTATATAAAGGTGGTACATGAGTAAGGAAAGCATAGAACAAATTGTAACTTAACTACGTTTACATTTTTCTTTCTTCTTGTTTGTCTGTTTTCTATTCTTTCATAATGAATATCTTCCTTGTGTAATAATGGTATAATAAAAAGGAAAGTTAGAAGTAATTGAAAGCACATGTTTGATTGTTTTTCATTTACTATTTTCATAAACTTCCTTTTCACACATTGGGAAAGGCCTACACAGGATACTGAAAGGAAAGAGAACATTCCTAGTAATGTTCATGCTTGATAAATAGAATCATAAAAGTGTATTTCACCCTGCCTAATTATTGTTAACTCTTTTAGAATTCCTTATCCCAATTCACTGTGGACCTTCTTGATCAGACAGGAAGTTGCTTTCTTGTAGCAGGAAGCTGCCTGGTAGAATAAAGGAAAGGGCAAAGGAGAAAATTGGGAAGAATCTTCTCCTTTATAGATCAAAGCAAACCCATGTCTTCTTGTACTACACAAAGCATCTGAGGCTTTTTTTGTTTGTTTGTTTTTTCAATATTTTAAAGGTTTCTTTTAAATGATTTAGAGCACTATAAAGAAAAACTAATCCACCTAACTTGTACTTTAGTCCAGATCAATGATCCTTCTTTTTAGATTTAAGTTTTCTGACCATATCTCAGACACCATCACTTTCCTTCACAGAATTCTCAGAGGAAAAAAAATAAATAAAACTGAAGCATGCTAGTCAGCAAGAAGTATTGGATTTATTTCCTTTACACTGAATGCAGAAGCATTAGAATGAGGAAAACTGCTTAGAGAGCCAATCTATAACAAGTACTAAAACATTTTTTAATAAGTAGAGTGAATTGTCACCATTGTCTTCCTATTCCATCCTTCTGACAGTTCTTAGTTTCTCCTCTAAGGAAAGTGTGAAGAATGATGGGGGTGCGGGGGAAGAGAGATATTCTGAGAAAAGTACATACCCATCCCCAGTCTGCATGAAAGATCAGTTAGCAATGTGAGAAAAGTTAAGTTTGTCAATTAAGACAATAAGATGATCACTCTCTTGGCTTCAATCATATTCCCCTAGGAGTTGGTACTACATCATGTATTTATTGATATACTTCTATCTTTTGCAATGTAATACTATTATAGTTCTCTATTTCTTTCATAGATTCAACAACTTTGTTACTCACAATGGAAAATTATACCTTGTAGAGGTAAATATATATATTTAGCTCCTCCTGCTCTTATTTTTTGGTACAGCTAACCAACATTGGGTAAGTGGATAATCAGCCCAGCCATCAAAAAGACACTCTGTTGTGAATGTCACTTGTCATAATGGTAACCCTGACCATTAGTGCCCATTAGCATGCTTCTAATCTTTAATTTTTTATTATTTTATTATCTTTATTTTATTTGATAGAAATGGAAATCAAAATGGAAGGGGATGATAAAGAGGGAGAGAGACAGAGAGACACCTGCAACACTGTTTCGCCATTTGCAAAGTTTTCCCCCTGCAAGTGGGGTCCAGGAGATTGAACTGGGGACCTTATGCACTGTAATGGGTGCACTCAACCAAATGTGCCACCACCTATTTTCTTTTTTTCTTTTCACCAGACCACTGATCAACTCTGGCTTACAGTGGTGCAAAGAATTGAACCTGGGACTTCGGAGGCTTAGACATAAGAATCTCTGCATAACCATTATGCAATCTACCCTTAAGTGTGCTCTCTAATCTTTTGTTTAAAAATATTAGCGAGGCGGAGCCAAGATGGCAACTGGAAGGTAGCTGCATCAGTATGAGCTCTGACAACAACTGCTAGAGCCTTAGAAATCCTGGCCTTCAGTGAGACAAATGACTCACATGTGATGTGAGTCCAAGGAGGTGACTATAATAAAATTTGGGTTAAAAATTAGAGCAAAAAGAGAGGAAATTTCTTGATTATTTCTCTCAGCGCCCCCTCTCCCCATAACCAGACCTGGGTTTGGGAACTGCTGCTAGTAGGCTCCCCGCTGAGCTCCTTTCTTTACCAAGATTCCTGACCCACCAGGGTGCCACTCTAACCACTCTTCCAAATTTATAGGCTATTTTTGTTTTTCCTCTGAGTAAGGGACTTAGACCCATTCAGAGTGACAATTAGCTAATCAAGCAAGCCTCACCCAGCCTAGGAAAGACTGCTTGAAAGTTTGTTTTTTTTCCTTTTGTTTGGTTTTGTGTTTTCTTTCTCAATCAGTTGTCTAGACTTAATGTGCATATGCTAACTGGGAGTTGTCCAAGCCACAGACACATTGCTTGGGCTTTTTACTCTGTTCTATTTTACTAATACTATTATATATACACGCATATCCCTTTGCCCCCCCCCTCCCTCAGGTTGACCAAAATTAACTCCTAGTATACCTTCCATTGCTAGGCAACAAGAATTATCACTCACTGTAAGAGAAACTTGTCTCACCTTTCATACTTCTTCTATCCACTCTTGCCGTTCTCCCACCTCCAAGCCAATTAAAAAAAAACGAAAAACCACAACTCTCCTTTCACTGCTTTTTTAAAAACTATTTTCTTCTTTTCTTTTTTAATTTCTCTCTTTTTTCCCTGTCTTCCTTTCTCCCTTCCTCTTCCCTCTGCCTTCTGAATCCAATGATTCTCATTTGTGAACTATTTCAGGGAAGAAATCTGACACAGAGCAGACTCTATTAGTGTTTGCCTCCGTTCTACTTCCCCTTCTCCTCTTGCTACCCCTAGAATTTACAGTGAACAGTAGATTTGCATACTTGTCTATTCCTGCTATCCCCTTTTTCCCTTTCTCTTTCTTTTTCATTTGGATTTGGTTGCTATTTTTTCATAAACTGGAAACATTATGGGACTAACTGGTATTGGTTAAACTGCTTCAGTCATTGTTTTAGTTACTATTGTAATTTCTGAGGGTGGTGATTGCATTTGTCATAAAGGCATTTATATAGTGTGGCTTGTACACAAAACACAATAACTAAGGACCAACAGAACATAAAAATAAAAAACAGATTTAAAAAATGGGTAGATCAAGAGCAAGTAAAACTGCTACTACAATGAATGAAGACAAGAGCCCAGAAGAAACTACAGGTCAGCCAGAAGTAACCATAGATAAGAAAAGCATGCAAGCAATAATAAATTAATTAATTACAGAAATGATAACAACTTAGGAGGAAAGGATTAGCAGTATTAGGGAAACAACAGATGAGACCCCCAAGGAAAACACTAACTACCTTGAGGCAATTAGAGAATTGAAGCTGAAATAGCTGAAATGAAGAAAGCAGCTAAGGGAAGGGAAAACAGACAAGCAGAGGCAGAAAACAGAATTAGCCAGACAGAGGATGAGCTAGAGAAAACTAAGAAGTGAAAGAGCTCAAAAAGAGAGTGAGAGACACTGAAAACAACAGCAGAGACATATGGGATGATCTCAGAAGAAGTAACATTCGTATAACTGGCCTGCCAGAGGAAGAAAGAGAGGAAGGGGAAGGAAACATTCTAGAGGAAATTATAGAAGACAACTTCCCAGACCCGAACAACAGAAAGGACATTAAGATCCAAGAGGCTCAGAGAGTCCCAAACAGAATCAACCCAGACCTGAAGACACCAAGACACATCATAGTCACAATGAAAAGAAGTAAGGATAAAGAAAGGATCCTAAAAGCTGCAAAAGAAAAACAAAAAATCATATACAGGGGAAAATCCATAAGACTATCAGCAAACTTCTCCACCCAAACTCCAAAGGCCAGAAGAGAATGGCAAGATATCTATCGAGCCCTGAATGAAAAAGGGTTTCAACCAAGGATAATATATCCTGCTAGACTTTCATTCAAACTAGATGGAGGTATCAAAACCTTCCTTGACAAACAACAGTTAAAGGAAGCAACCGTCATCAAACGCTCTCTGAAAGAGGTTCTAAAATACCTCTTATAAACAAGAGCATCACCATAATACTTGCAACATATCAGAACAAATAAAAACTTGTTGAACAATGGCACTACAACACATTAAATACATAGTATCAATAAATGTCAATGGCTTAAACTTACCCATCAAAAGGCACAGAGTGGGAGGATGGATCAAAAAACATAACCCAAGCATATGCTGCTTGCAAGAATCCCACTTAACCCAACTAGATAAACACAGACTTAAAGTGAAAGGATACAAAACTATCCTACAGGCTAATGGATGACAAAAAAAAAAAAAAAAAAAATGCAGGAACAGCCATTCTTATCTCTAACACAATAGATTTTAAATTAAATAAAGTAATAAAAGATAGGCAAGGACATTACATAATGATTAAAGGATCAATCAGCCAAGAAGATTTAACAATTATTAACATCTATGCACCCATTGAGGGACCATCTAAATACATCAAAAACCTACTCAAAGAACTTCAAAAATACATGAATAGTAATACAATAATAATGGGAGAGTTTAACACCCACTCTCACACTTAGAAAGATCAACAAAGCACAGAATCAACAAAGAAACAAGAAAATTAAATGAAGAGATGGACAGACTAGACCTCTTAGAAATTTTCAGAGTTCTTCACCCCCAAAAATTGGAATACACATTCTTTTCAAATCCACACAACACATACTCAAGGATAAAACACATGTTAGGACACAAAGACAGCATCAACAAATTCAAGAGCATTGAAATCATCTCAAGTATCTTCTCAGACCACAATGAAATAAGCTAACATTTAACAACAAACAGAAAACTATTAAAAGTCACAGAATTTGGAAACTAAACAACATACTGCTCAAGAACCACTGGGTCAGGGAGACACTCAAGCAGGAAAGTCAAATGTTTCTGGAAACAAATGAAAATGAAGACACAACCTATCAAAATATTTGGGGCACAGCTAAAGCAGTACTGAGAGGGAAACTCATAGCCATACAATCACATATTAAACAACAAGAAAAAACCCAAATAAACAACCTCACTGCACACCTTAAAGACTTAGACGAAGAGGAACAAAGGAACCCTAAAGCAACCAGAAAGACAGAAATCACTAAAATTAGAGCAGAAATAAACATCGAAAATAAGAGAACCATACAAAAGATCAATGAAGCTAAATGTAGGTTCTTTGAAAAATTAAACAAGATTGACAAACCCCTAGCCAGACTCACTAAACAAAAAAGGGAGAAGATACAAATTCACAGAATTGTAAATGATAGAGGAGATATCACAACTGACATCACAGAAATCCAGAAAATCATGCAAAACTTCTATGAAGAACTATATTCCACTAAGCTAGAAAATCTGGAAGAAATGGAAGAATTCCAAGAAGCATATGCCCTTCCAAAACTGAACCAAGAAGAACTACAAAACCTAAATGCACCAATCACAGACAAAGAAATCGAAACTATTATTAAGAATCTCCCTAACAACAAAAGTCCTGGACCAGGTGGTTTCACAAACAAATTCTACAAAACCTTCAGGAAACAGTTAGTACCCATACTCCTAAAGCTATTCCATAAGATCAAAAACAGGAACACTCCCTTCCACCCTCTATGAAGCCAACATCACCCTGATACCAAAAGCAGATAGGGACAGAACAAAAAAGGAAAACTACAGACCAATATCTCTGATGAACATAGACGCCAAAATATTAAACAAGATCTTGGCCAATCATATCAAAAAGATTGTTCATCATGACCAAGTGGGATTCATCCCAGGAATAGAAGGCTGGTTCAACATACGTAAGTCTATCAATGTCATTCACCACATCAATAAAAGCAAAAACAAAAACCACATGATTATCTCAATAGATGCAGAGAAAGCCTTTGACAAAATCCAACACCCATTCATGCTCAAAACTCTACAAAAAATGGGAATAGATGGGAAATTCCTCAAAATAGTGGAATCCATATATAGCAAACATACAGCCAACATCATGCACAATGTACAGAAGCTGAAATCGTTTCCCCTCAGAACAGGGACTAGACAGGGCTGTCCACTATCACTATTACTCTTCAACATAGAATTGGAAATTCTTGTCATAGCAATCAGGCAAGAGAAAGGAATCAAAGGAATACAGATTGGAAGGGAAGAAGTCAAGCTCTCACCATTTGCAGATGATATGATAGTATACATAGAACAACCTAAAGAATCCAGTAGAAAACTACTGGAAGTTATTAGGCAATATAGCAAGGTGTTAGGCTACAAAATCAATGTACAAAAATCAGTGGCATTTCTCTATGCAAACACTAAATCTGAAGAAGAAGACATCCAGAAATTACTCCCATTCACTGTTGCAACAAAATCAATAAAATATCTAGGAGTAAAGCTGACCAAAGAAGTGAAAGACTTGTACACTGAAAACTATGAGTCACTCTTCAAGGAAATAGAAACTGATACCAAGAAATGGAAAGACATCCCATGCTCATGGATCGGAAGACTAAATATCATCAAAATGAATATTCTCCCCAGAACCATATACAAATTTAATGTGATTCCCATCAAAGTTCCACCAAGCTTCTTTAAGAAAATAGAACAAAAACTACAATCATTTATCTGGAACCTGAAAACACCTAGAATTGCCAAAACCATCTTGAGGAAAAGAAATAGAAATGGAGGCATCACACTACCAGATCTCAAACTATATTATAAATCCATCATCATCAAAACAGCCTGGTACTGGAACAACAATAGGCACACAGACCAGTAGAATTGAAAGCCCAGACCTAAACCCACACACCTATGGACATCTAATCTTTGATAAGGGGGGCCAAAGTATTAAATGGAAGAAGGAGGCTCTCTTCAATAAATGGTGCTGGGAAAACTGGGTTGTAACATGAAGAATGAAATTGAACCACTTTATCTCACCAGAAACAAAAATCTACTCCAAATGGATCAAAGACCTGGATGTCAGACTGGAAACTATCAAATACTTGGAGGAAAACATTGGTGAAACACTTTCCCACATAAACCTAAAGGACATCTTTGATAAAACAAACACAACTGCAAGGAAGACTAAAGAAGAAACAAACCAATGGGACTACATCAAACTGAAAAGCTTCTGCACAGCCAAAGAAACTATCACACAAACAAAGAGACCCCTCACAGAATGGGAGAAGATCTTCACATGCCAAACATCAGACAAGAGACTAATCACCAAAATATACAAAGAACTCAGCAAACTTAGCACCAAAAAAGCAAATGACCCCATCCAAAAATGGGCAGAGGATATGAACAAGACTTTCACTTCAGAGGAGATCCAAAAGGCTAACAAACATGAAAAACAGCTCCAGGTCGCTAATTGTCAGAGAAATGCAAATAATGACAACACTGAGAATACCATCTCACTCCTATGAGAATGGCATACATCAAAAAGGACAGCAGCAAAAAATGTTGGAGAGGCTGTGGGGACAGAGGAACCCTTTTGCACTGCTGGTGGGAATGTAAATTGGTCCATCCTCTCTGGAGAGCGGTCTGGAGAACTCTCACAAGGCTAGACATAGACCTTCCATTGACCCAGTAATTCTTCTCCTGGGGATATACCCCAAGGATTCCATAAGGCCCATCCAAAAAGATATGTTGTACATCTATGTTCATAGCAGTACAATTCATAATAGCTAAAACTTGGAAGGAACCCAGATGCCCAACAGCAAATGAGTGGCTGAGAAAGCTGTGGTACATATATACAATGGAATACTATGCAGTTATTAAGAACAATGAACTTGCCTTATTTGACCCATCTTGGACAGAGCTAGAAGGAATTATGTTAAGTCAGCTAAGTCAGAAAGATAATGATGAGTATGGGATGTCCCCACTCATCAACAGAAGTTGAGAAAGAAGAACAGAAAGGGAAACTAAAAGCAGGATCTGATTAAATTGAGAGCAGGGCACCAAGGAAAAACCCTGTGGTGAAGGGGAGGGTGGCCATTGGGCTTCATGGTGAGACCGGGGGTGGGGGAACAGGGGGGGGGATGGGACACAGTCTTTTGGTGGTGGGAATGGTGTTTATGTACATTCCTATTAAAGTGCAAACATATAAACCACTATTTAATTAATATGAGAGGGGAAAAATTGATCATATGTCTAGAACTTCTTAAAACACAGACTGAGTCTTTCTAATACATAGGCTGAGTCTTTGATATGTGGACTCTCTCAAAAGCCTAGACCAGGGAGAACAAAAGCAACTGGTAGCACAGCTAGATACAAGATGCTGGGTATTATACCCCAAACCCTAACAAAGAGACTTTCCAAAGTTAACCCAATCACCAAATAATGTGATGATAACAATAACTATCCATTGTCTTCAGGAACCTCACATTTGCACTATAGAGCCTATATTTCCCCCAGTCCTGGAACCTTAGGGTGGAGCCCACTTTCCTACATGCTGCTCTCAATTCAAATCAAATAATATTGCAATTGCAGATCGCAACCTAATCAACGCAATGAGTGCTACCACAACATGCTTCACTTCAGACTGACCAGAGACTTCAGGTGTTGAATGACAACCCTTCAGCTTCATCACTCGGGTGAGACCTTTCCTTTCATAGTTTTCTCTAATTCCATTCCAGGTGGTCCGCTCCCCAATAAAGTCTCCAAACCTAGATATAGTCCAGGTCCCCTGAGATAGAGCATAGGTTCACCTGTGCCCATAAACTAGGGGAAAAATATATACCTGAAAGCAAAAGTACACAGAGCATGCAGGGAATACCCCCCAACACCTCATCTGCACTATTCCAGTGTTTAGGTCCATGATTGTTCAACAGTTTGTTTGGCTTTGTATGTTAGCTCTCTTTTCAGCCACCAGGTTCCGAATGCCAACGATGCTGACCAGACTCCACTGGACAGACAACCCCATCAATGTGTACTGGAGCTCTGTTTCCCCAGAGCCCCACCCTACTAGGGAAAGAGAGAGGCAGACTGGCAGTATGGATCGACCAGTCAACGTCCATGTTCAGCGGGGAAGCAATTATAGAAGCTAGACCTTCCACCCTCTGCAACCCACAAGGACCCTGGATCCATACTCCCAGAGAGATAGAGAATGGGAAGGCTATCAGGGGAGGGGATGGGATATGGAGATAGGGTTATGGGAATTGTGCAGAACTGTACCCCTCTTATTCTATGGTTTTGTTAATGTCTCCTTTCTTAAATAAAAAAACATATATATATATTAGTGTGAAGGCTGGTGAAATAGCTAATTTTGATAGTCCGCTGTTTTATCATGTGGGTAACTCAGCTTTGAGCCCAGATCCCACCACACTGAAGGAAGCTTGAGTGTTATGGTCTCTCTTATTTCTCTCTAGAAGTCAATCATCAATTAACTAGAGTGAATATTACCAGAAACTACAATCATTCAGTGAACTTGAGCTCTGAAGAGATAAGATCCTGGCTTTAGGGAGTCTTAATCTTTGTCCTTGAGACTAATGTGTGCTTTGCTGTTATGGAGACTTTCACACAGACAGGAGGCATAAAAAAGAATGTATAAGTCTATCACAGCCTCTAACTTTCTTTCTTTCTTCCTTTATTTTTTTCTTACCAGAACACTGCTCAGCACACTATTAGCTTACACTTGTGTGGTGGATTGAACCTAGGGCTTTAGAGCCTCAGGCCCGAGAGTCTCTTTGCCTAACCATTATACTATCTAACCCCACCCAGGCTTTACTTGAAAGGAATGCTTGACTAAAAATAATTTGTATTTCTATTATGAAATACATGCACAAAAAATGTTCCAACTAATTGTCTCTGAGCTGATAAATTCAGTATGCTTATTTTCTTCACTATGTTGTCTTTATTTAGAAAACAAAATGCTCAGTTGGAAAGGAAGGTATTTCTGTCTGTCTGTTTGACTTTTCAGAGTTCTGCAGCTGAATGTCAGATTAAGTTTCACTTATTTATCTTACCTATCCCAACTGACGGCTAGCTAAAATGATGGAAAAACATTCTTTTTTCCTCCTTTTTTAAATTACTGAATTTACAGAATTTTACAAAGTTTTAAGATTTTAGGAGTCTAATTTCATACCAATACATGGTAAATATGTCATTACACTTTTTGGAAAGACATTCTTTTACAAATCCTGACTTCTTTTAAAACACACCCTAAATTCCCCTTTAATAAAGAAATTAAAAAAAAAAAAAAACACCCTGAGCAGGAAGAAAAATCTACACCTATACTAAGTTGAACAGAGCATTAAAAATGTTTTGCTTCTTTGTTTTTTCTTACATTTTCTACAGTTTTATTAAAGTAAAATCACATTTATTAGGGTGTACAAAGTGATATCTTAATATGAGCATACATTGTAAATAGTTACCACAATTAAGCTAACATGTCTATCACCTCATAAAGTTACCATCTCTGTGTATAACGAGAAAGAATCCTTTTGAATCTACTTTCTAAGTGCAAACACACAATACAGTAATGTCAACTATTGCCACTACACTGCACATTATATTCTCAGAAATTACTCTTCTCATCACAGGGATTTTATACCCACAGACCACAATTTCCCATTTCCCCCATTTCCCACACACTCCACTTTTAAGCAATTACCATTCTACTCTCTTTTAACAATTTAGGCTTTTTAAAAATTCCCTGTGTAAGTAGAAACTGAATATTGCTTATCACTCTATTTCTGGCACATTTTATGACACAATATCTTCAGTTTTATCCCTCTTATTACATAAAAAGAATTGATTCTCTTTATGGCTGACTATTGGTCTTCTTTGTATGTACATACATACACTGGAGATACACACACACACACACACACACACACACACACACACACACACATTCACCTGTCAATGGATATTCAGGTTATTTTCACATCTTGGCCATACTTTCTTCTTTCCTTTCTTTTCTTTCTTTCTTTTTTTTTTCGATATACACATATATATTTCTGCACAAAAAGTACACGCAACAAAATTCCACTACATTTAACCACTCTCTCTACACTCCTTTGGTCTCTGACAGTTGGTCAATTTTTCCATATTCTTCAATGCTTGGGCAGCTTTAAGGAATACTGAATGTCTATTAGCTTGATTGTGTGTGATGCTTTTCCCATAATTAGACTGGGATCATGAGTTTGTTTGTTGTTTTTAAGGGGATAATACCAGAAAAATGAAAAGACACAATACCTTAAAGTAAAAGTGCACAATAGTTTGCAGTGAGTCAATAAGTACAAATACATAGAAAGACCTAAAAGGCACCATACAGTACTAAATCAAATAGTTTCTACTTAGACCTAGATACTCTCCTCACCTACTTATTTCACTTCCCTCAATCACTCTAAGACTAACCTTGTCAAACAAAGTAAGGACTGCAAAAGTTGGCCATCCCATCATCTGGGGCCCTAGTCAGGGAATCCTAGGATTCCCACATAGATATGATAAGCCTATACCTCTAACAGATCTTTCTCTCCACTGTCACTGCTCATCTTCATCAAGAACATCATAAACTTTCTTGTGACACTCTACAAGACCTTGCTGTTCATGTGGAACAACAATGGTAGGGACTGCCCCACTTTCCAAAGGGTGTCTGGGTAAACATACTCTGCCACTTGAGAAAGATTGATCCTGCAATGAGTGCAGTCTAGAATGTTCCTAGCTAGACCTACAGGGATGCAGATGTTACACAGGCTTCTCTGCTGAATATTGGTCCCAGGTCAGACTGATGGGTTTACAATTGATGGCATTTATATACTTTTCCAATATTTGGGAGCTACTTTCTGATATAGCTTTCTAGTCCTATTTCCAACTCTGACACCATCCCCCTAGACAATACCTTTAGCCCACCAGCATGTTAGCTGTCAGATTTGGGCAGAAACTGGTAAAGTCATAGACCTTAGAATAGACCTAAAATAGACTTCCTAGCTTTTTCCAAAATAGAAACTCCAAATCTCATCTGCTACATTCTTATCTTTGGGTTTCTAAACAATGTATTAAACGATTTATTCTGCTTTATATCTTAGTGCTTTTTCAGTCACCAAGTTGTAGATGCTACCATGACGACAACATGACTTGCCTGGGCAGACGACCTAATCATTGTTTCCTGAAACCCCACCCCTCCAGAGCTTTGCCCCATTAGGGATAGATAGAAACAGGCTGGAAGTATGGATAGACCTGCCAACTCCCATGACCAGCAGGGAAGCAATTACAGAAGACAGACCTTCCACCTTCTGCACACCATAATGATCCTGGGTCCATACTCCTAAAGGGGTAAAGAATAGGGAAGCTTCCAATGGAGGAGATGGGATGCAGAGCTCTGGTGGTGAGAATTCTGTGGAATTGTGTCCCTCTTATTCGACAGTCTTGTCAAACATTATTAAATCAATTTTTTAAAAATGTTTTGCTTCTATCAGCCTTAGAATGCATGGAAATTTTTCCTATATTCTATATTGTAGTTAGCAGCTCTAACACGTATTTTCATAAGTGTTTTGGAGGAAATTTGGAAAGGCTGGTTTAGAGGCATAGAGCTTCTTTCTGGTTTAGCAAGCAAAGAAACATCTTTGCAAAAAAGAAATGTGTGATTTTCTCTGGTATTTGTCATGTAGATAAGAAAGGTCAGATAATAGGATTTTTCTATGAGTTGGAAACTTTAGGATTGCTGTTGAAAAAATATATATGAATGTTGCTAAATGTTCTAGAATTGGTAGAAAAGTAATTTAGCAGGCAGGGGTAGATAGCATAATGATTATGCACAGAGGTTCTCATTCCTGAGGCTCCCAAGTCCCAGGTTCAATCCCCCATACTACCATAAGCCAGAGCTGATCAGTGCTCTGGTAAAAAAAAAAAAAAAAAAAGTAATTTAACCAAAAGTGGTTGACAGCCTGGGGGGAAAACAACAGAATTAGACTATCAAAAAGAAGATCTGAGGGTGCAAGCTCTCTGACACTGATGAAAAAGCCAGAAAGTTTAAAATTATAAAGCTTTCAAAAATGGAGTCATTCTGCATGATATAAATTACAGAACAAAGCCACAGAAGGAGACTGAAAATAATGATAAAAGTTCATGAATTGGATGCTACCAAAGGACTATAATGTCAGGGTAATTAAATAATTGTTTGTATGGACATCGAATCTGGACAAGAATAATGGCTGGTTTGAGGTGGAGAGGAAGATGTTGAACAGGCAAGAATCTTCTTATCTAAAATACTGAATGGTCAGAGTGTTGGTAGATGATAGTAAGAAGGACAGAGAAAGAGATCTTAACCACACTTCTCTCAGCTCCAGAGTTTAATAGAAAGCCCATTGTCCTCAGGTGTCAGCAAAGTAAATGTTCTATTGGAGAAATGGAAGCTGGAATTGCCATAGGATTCCTAACCAGGACAAAATGTTCTAAGAGGAAGGAAAATAGAGAAGTTTGTAATTAAGGAAGATAGAGAACTTTAGTATTAGATTGGACAAAATCTTAAGGTGAATACATTTTACGAAGATGGATGAGAAAAAAAAGAGAACGTTCTTTAATTTTCCAACATTGCCAAGGTGTTTCTGGGTGTCTCGTGATACACTGCTTTGTGTTTTATTATATCTTCAGTTTATCGTCTCAGAGACCGAATGGCTTATATGCGATAGCCTATAAATGTATGTGTGTGGGTTATCTGACCTCTGAAGCTTCTGAGTTTGTTATGAATTTGTCACAACTGGCTGCAATAAACATTTAGTTATGTAACCTTTATTGTTTGTGAACTACTAGCCCTGAACAAAGTCGGACCATCAGAGAGCCAGTGTCACTGTTTAGTCTCTAGAAAAATTATGAACAGATATAATAAACTTGCTTTATTTACATAAGAAAGAGTGAGATAGACCACTCTGTGTTTTGTTTTTCAGGGCATTCAACAAAATGAGAAGAGTATGAGAATGTTTCTTGAACTAGGTTGGTCATGGAAGAGATAGAGAAAAGCTTTGGGAATGAACAACTTGCTGGCAAACTACATGGGACTTAAGTACCCTTAGAAATATTACCAATTAGAAATTCACTGGGTTTGCAAGCTCCTATTATAAAAATGCAAATATACCTAAGAAGCTTATAACTGGGATGGGGGTAGAATATCCTCTGAATTAGTTCCATTAGCTTACTTCCAGCTATCACCTAACTAAAGTCAGTCATACTAAAGAGATGTGAATTTAACTCAGGAAAGTAATGTTTTGCTTAAAGGATAAAATCCTGTGTAGGACAGTAGGTAGAAAGATTTGCAAAGATAGAAGCATGAATGAACTCATATGAGATGGGGGGGAGTGTGTTGTTAAAATTTTCGTAGGCTCTTGCTGGGCAAGACGACCAGACACACGGCTGGGCAGGGAAGCTGTATTTCTTTATTCAGGAACAACGATTCATAAACTAAGACAAACTAATCACCAAACAGAACTCTGCTGTCTCTTTGCGGCGGCGCAAGCACTCTCTCTTTTACTCTCAAACTCAGGAACCCTCGAACTCTCTCACTCTAGAACTCTGGAACTCTCTTACTCAGGAACCCTCCCTCGGGGTTCCTTGGGGCGGGGCCAAGCAGGCCCGCGAAATTAATAGGACTGATCCAATTCTCTTGGTGGGGGAGGGCTAGAACAAACCAATGTAAAGCATACGACAGGAGTGTTAACATTTGAAAAAACAGAGAACAGATAAGCATTGGTCTTTCTGAAATATTCCTTATTATCTTGTAAAGTGCTCCTTGTCTTTGTTAATGCTGAGAATACTTCCATTTTCTGAAATCTCTTTTGGAAGAGAACATTTATCAAAGTTATAACAAAAAAGAAAAAATTGATAGTAATAAAAATCCTCAAGTGATAGTAAAGATTGGCAATTACTATGTTGCCTTGCTAAATTTTAAATAAAGCTGTCTGGTTGGTTGGTTCGAGTTATTTTGTTGTTGTTTCACTGATAACAATTGGCAAAAATAATTTATTTTTTTACCAGAGCACTGCTCAGCTCTGACTTAGTGATACTAGGGATTGAACCTGGGACCTTCAGTGTCTCAGACATGAAAGTATAACCATCTTTTGTATAACCATCATGCTCTCTCCTCAGTCCAAAAATGTGTTCTTTAGGCCTGCAATCTTAAACAATCATCAGGAAAACATTAGATAATAACTTATTGTAAATGGTTAAGAAATAATTTGAATCATGTTGTCCTAAATAAATATATTTATACTTAGTAGAAAATGTCTATAAATTGTAAAGGCTTGTCTTACTTAGATATAACAAAAAGCAATGTTTTATACATTCAATTTTTTATAAAAACATAGATCTTCAACTGTTTAAAACTCTATCACTTAGAGTTTTGCTGGTTATGCTTCAAACTTCTTATGAAAGTTGGTGCTAAGGACTAGGATAAAAATCATTGGAAAGTATGAGTAATAACCAAAAAAAAAAAAAAAAAGGCATAGTTCAAACTAGAAATTTTGGAATGGTGATATTGCATAAAACAGAACAAAAACAACTCACAGTCCAAGTAAAACAGTTATCTGATGATTTTTTTTTATTTTAAGTATAGAAAATAAGTCATTTTATATAATAAAACCAAACTTAATTAAAAAAAAAACAGAAAAAAAGAAGAAAAAACTCACCAACAATCTTTGAGTCAATTGCAAATGATAACATTTTCTTTTAAAGGCAAGACATTAACCAGTAAGATAAAAATAGATTTTTGTGCTAGCCAGTAAAAATTCCATGGATTTGTGCCTTTCAGTGTGAGTCACCAACCTAATGGTAGGTACACTATGTTTGACTTTGGGATGGAACATTTGGTCTTCCAGTCTGTCTTCAAATACTACTCCATATCTGGCCAAAACTCCTTGTCCAGCCACACTTGTAGAATATCAACCACATTTATGAGTAAGATCACCTCCTATCCAGTGATCTATATCTCTGGCCCCTGAGAATCCTGCCTTTTTATTAATTTAATTTAATTTTTTTTTTTTTTAGAATCCCTGTCTCTACCTATTGCTTAGTGTAAAGCCTGGGACAGCATGTGTATGGGGTGGAGGGTGGAAGGTGGGGGGAGTGTCAGTAGAATCCATATGGAATCTCAGCGCTAATGATTATTGTGAACTGTCATGTTTTTTTGAAGTAATGGAAGCACAACTGGAACTTAAATCTTGCTCAGAATCATGTAATTATTATTTTTCTGAGACAGAACTTGTTTCTTCTCAGAAACTCTTGGGAGACACCTTTCAGTTCTTTCACATTTCTGTACACACACACACACACACACACACATACACACACACACAAGACTGACAATCTTCGTTCTGAACTATATTTTCAAAGATATTTATGAATCATATAAACTTGAAAAATAGGGATGGAGTCTCACTTTAGAGCTAAGAAAGGTGATTTTGTTTTTGTCCAATATAATAAAAATAATTTCTCTGTGGTGCAAAAAGGGCAGGCACACTCACTGCTTATTGCAAAAAACATTCAAACTCCCTACACTCAGAGTTCTTTTCTGGAACAGCAAACTACAAAGTCTGCAAATGTCAGTGAACCTTCATCACATAGCACTGTGAAAATTGGGATTCGGGAACTGGTGCCAGTACTGAAGTCATTTGTCTGTGACCTGAGAGTTTCCTGTCTTTTGCCAGCACCTGTGAAACTGGCAGTCATTAGAAAAGTTAGGAGGGTGAAACTCAGGCTTTTCACAAAGCATGATAGACACAAAACTATAGTGATCAGTCATATAAAGAAAAAAAAATATTAGTAAAAGACCTAGCATTTGATTTTCTTTAAATCTAGGGTTACCTAATTACAATTTGTCATACATTGTAAGCTTTGCAAGATATACATATATACCTATAGAATTTATTTGCAAAGTTAAATCAAATGAAAATGATCTCACTGGTCTTACATTATCTACACAAAAGCAAAATTTGGGGGCCAAGAAATAGCTGTTAGTATTCATGCCTTACCATACAAGATGCCCTAGCTTTGGATTTCAGCAGAACATAGGAGCCCCATGAACCACACCAAAGGAACTCTGTGGATGGTGGAGCAGGGTGGAGGTAACTCTTCTCTTACTATTTCTGTCTATTCCTCTCATTCTTTCTGATTAAAAATAGAAGAGTAGAAAAATTGGCCCAAGGAAAGTCAGTGAGTAATAAATAATACCTTGTATGCACTAGACCCCTACATCACATTAATAAATAAAAAAGCTGTACAACTATCAGATAAGAGGCTAATAACCAAAATAAATAAAGAGCTTGCCAAACTCAACCACAAGAAAACAAATAACACTGTCCAAAAATGGGGAGAGGACATGGACAGCATATTCACCACAGAAGAGATCCAAAAGGCTGAGAAACACATGAAAAAATGCTCCAAGTCTTTGTCAGAGAAATGCAAATAAAGACAACAATGAGATACCACTTCGCTCCTGTGAGAATGTCATACATCAGAAAAGGTAGCAGCCTGCATTTTTACTCCAACCTCCACTATGCTGAAGTGAGTTTTGGGATAAGAAAAAAAAAAGGGGGGAATCAGGCGGTAGTGCAAGCGGTTAAACCCAGCGTGAGGATCCCAGTTTGAGACCTCAGCTTTCTACCAGCAGGGGTGTCGCTTGACAGGTGGTGAAGCAGATCTGCAGGTGTCTGTCTTTCTCTCCCCCTCTCTGTCTTCCCCTCCTCTCTCCATTTCTCTCTGTTTTATACAACAATGACATCAATAACAACAATAAAACAAGGGCAGCAAAAGGGGATAAATAAAATAAATATTTAAAAAAATAGCAGCAAGAAATGCTGCAGAGATTGTGGGGTAAAAAAAACCCTCCTTCACCACTGGTGGGAATGTAAACTGGTCCAACCTCTGTGGAGAACAGTCAGAAGAACTCTCAGAAGGCTAGAAATGGACCTACCCTATGATCCTGAAATTCCTCTCCTGGGGATGTATCTATCCTAAGGAACACAACACACCTATCCAAAAAGATCTGTGTACACACATGTTCTTAGCAGCACAATTTGTAATAGCCAAAACCTGGAAGCAACCCAGGTGTCCAACAACAGATGAGTGGCTGAGCAAGTTGTGGTATATATACACAATGGAATACTACTTAGCTATTAAAAATGGTGACTTCACCATTTTCAGCCAATCTTGGATGGAGCTTGAAAAAAATCACATTAAGTGAAATAAGTCAGAAACAGAAAAATCAATATGGGATGATTTCACTCTCAGGCAGAAAATGAAAAGATCAGAAGAGAAAACACAAGTAGAACCTGAACTGGAATTGGTGTATTGCACCAAAGTAAAAGACTCTGGGATGGGTGGTGAATACAGGTCCAAAAAGGATAATAAGAGGACCTAGTGGGAGTTGCATTGTTATATGGAAAACTAGAAAATGTTACTCATGTAGAAACTATTGTATTTACTGTCAAATATAAAACATCAATTCCCCCATAAAGAAATTAAGAAAAAAAAAAAAAGCTGTACAACTAAGTGTGTTTGAGCATTTGATGAAATAGCTCATTGGGTGGGATGAATTTATGTTAAATAAATCAAAGGCAATCATTAAAATCAACAATATTTCTAGTTCTCAACTTTATTATTTTATAATAAAATTAATTGTTTTAAAATTAATAATCATAATAATAACGGTAATAATAAAAAAGGCCGGGATTGCTGCATTCATTTCAGGACCAGTCTTCCTCTAGCGGCAAAGTATGCTGACCAAGCCTTTCTTTGGAGAGTGGTACAATTTCTACTACTGTTGTTCTACACTAAGGGCAAAGTCCTGCTGAGATCCAAAATAGGGTTTACGATGTTGTTCCTGATGAAAATGACCAATGATGGTGGTGAGATCTATTAGAAGTCTAGGCCCATCATATCTATATGGAAATCCCCAGATTCCCTGACTAGTGCCCTGTATGATGGGGTGACCTGGTAGAGACCAAAAGGGCCATCATTAAAATGTGCTGGTCTCTTACCCTTATTCAGCTTTTTTAGTTCTTATAGCAGAGAAGCAATTACAGAAGCCAGATATCCCTACTTCTGCTCCCCATAAAGATCTTTGAATCATACTCCCCAGAGAGATAAAGAATGGAGAAGCTTCCAAAGGAGGGCACGGGATACAGAATTCTGATGTGGGAATCGTACCCCTCTTATTCCACAATCTTGTCAATCATTATTAAACCACTAATAAAATAAATAAAAAACAATATTGAAAATACACTGAAGTCATGTAGTTAATAGGGAGGAAAGCTAACACTTCTCCCTTTTCTTGCATACTCCTAAATGAAGCACCAGTGTAAATGGCATAGATCAGTTGTGCTTTAAATAAATTGGCTCACTGATACAGTATTGTGTTCAGTTTTATTATCTTACCTTTTTAATAGTTCTATATATTTAAGTACTGACATTTACGTTGCTGTCTAATATGCATTCAGTATTAAATATTCAGTATTCACAATGAAAAGGGTTTTTAATCTTGTGAATAATGACTTTATATTGTCTACTGTATATTCATAGCAAAGGTCTTCAACAAAAACTATAGTTTGTAAAGCTTTAATAAGAAAGTAACACTGTAGATGTATTCATGTAAAACTACACATTTGAAAAATTATGTCCACCATGGTAGGAAAAATAATTTCATTTAAAAGACCATACATTCTGTGAAACTGTCTTGCTGTACATAGAGATAAATAGAAAGTTAACACACTGGACAGAGAAGAGAAAGGACTAAATACACTTAGAACCTATAGACATTCTTGAGAACAAAATACCCTCCCACCAAAATAAAACATTAAAAATCTTAATTTTATGGTAGCAAAATAAATAACATAACTTATAGAAGAGTTGTTTGGGGGAAATTTACAACTTGTAATGTTCTGGTTACCAATGAGTTTCACTTTGTTATTCTATTCAGCTAACTGCACTGTTAAAGAAAAGTAATGTGAAGAGTCAACCATTTTGTAATGCAAATAACAGCAAAGAAAAAAATGAAAGTCTGCTGTACCAATGGTGCAAATGCAGATTGGAGCAGCCCCTTTGGAAGACTGCATGGAAAGTACTTAAACAAATAAAGATGGAATCATCTTGTGATCCAACAATACTACTCTTAAGTATTTACCAGTGCACACTACTTAGAAGGGATATATGCACCCCCTATGTTCACATCTGCATTATTCACAATAGCCAAATACTGGAAGCAGCTTAAATGTCCATGAACAGATGACTGGCTAAAGAAGCGAGGAGACAGATATTTCATGGACTGCTACACTGCAATCAAAAAGATGATATTGTACCCTTTGGGGCAAAATGGATGGAACTGGAGGTGATTATGCTTAGGGAAATAAGTAAGGAGATGAAAGACAACTAACAAATAAGAAAATAAGTAAAGAGATAAAAAGAAATGTAAAATTCAGAGATCTGACTTAAATGAACTTTGAGAAAAAAAAAACAGAATCAAGCAAACTAAGACTTACTCCAACTATGGCAGTTATCTTTGGAAGGTAGAAGAGTGGGGATATAATACTTTGGTGGTAGGCACAGTGTACAACTATGCACTTACAATCTTGTAACTTTC
The DNA here is from genome assembly GCF_950295315.1 of Erinaceus europaeus. Taxonomy (NCBI): domain Eukaryota; kingdom Metazoa; phylum Chordata; class Mammalia; order Eulipotyphla; family Erinaceidae; genus Erinaceus; species Erinaceus europaeus. Next base: position 90,901,511 of record NC_080169.1, on the reverse strand, counting down.
AATTAATCACAAAGAAAGAAATTAAGTAAAAATTTAAAAAACTGTAATTGAAAAAGTGTAACTGCTATTAAAATATAAGATGAATTTTTTTTCAAATTGCCTTAACCATAGGATTTATATAATCGTAATTATTACTATTTTAATTGTTTTTCACAATGCAATGTTTTCTATTAACCAAAAACTACCCTGCTGGACTTAACAAAACAAAACAAATTAAATTAAATTAAATTAAAGACTGTGAAATCTGTTATAGTTGTCACAGGTGTTATGTGAAATAATAATTATGAATCTAGACTTATGCAATTTATATTATTTTATTAAAGTATTTTAAACTGAAAGTTGAATCAATTCATTTATATTTATAATATTTATATTTATCACGGGGTATGCCAGAATAACTAGTTTGGTGTAAAAACAGAAATCCCTGTAATAGTTGATGAATTAAGATATGTATTCTGGACTGGGGAGAAAACATAATGATTTTGCAAAATATTTACATGCCTGAAAGACTGAGTTTCCAGATTCAATCTCCAGCATCACCATAAGCCAGAATTAAGCAATACTCTGGTCAGTATCTCCCTCCCTTTCTCTCTCTAAATAAATAAATATTTTTGTAAGAGCTAACAGTTTTCTGAGTCCCCTAGGGATGATGCTCTCTCTCTTTCCAACTCTCTCTCTTTCTAACTCTCTCTCTTTCTAATTCTCTCTCTCTCTCTCTCTCTCTCAGAAATATATATCTTACATTATAGAAATAAATATCTCTGTATATATATATATATGCATGTACATATATACTTAAGTACATAAAATACAAATATGGCTTACTACATAGTAAAATATTTTTCAAAGGTGAAAATTGTTAAACATTAAATAGGTTTTAAACAAGATTCAAAGAACTCTTTCACTGATGGGTTTAAAAGTAGGCTATAATTCTCTCTTTGAGGGCTATTTTCCATACCACCACCACCACCACTCCTGCCCACTCTGGGAAGCTATGAGGAAACTGGAGAGGGTAACTTTTGTCCCATTTTTCTAATACTGTCAAGACATAGAACTGACCCATTTAGTACCATATCTTAAACTCAAAGATTGAGAGGATTTCAGAAAGAAGAAATTGACTTGCTAGAATCAAAACCACATTAAGTGTATTTAGACAGATTTTTAAAACTTCGAGCTTTATAGAAAGTGCTATAATAATTGCTTTTAAAATAAAATCGATTTTAAAGACAAGCACAAATAAAGAAAAGGAAATTTCACATAAAAAGTTAGAAGACAAAACTAAAGTACATGTGTTCTATACTTGTATTCCTTATTATCAAGAGCTTACTACTGAATTCTGGAAGATATTTTTCATAGTGGAATAATAGACAATAGAATTCAGTATGCTGATATAAAATCACAGTTGACTGAGGAAACTTGTAAATCTCCAAAGTTGATGAATAAAAAAGCAAGTGAAAGATTACCTGGAAATCTTCTAATTATTTGACATAATCCTTTCTTTCTGCAAAGCTGACGCTGTATTTCTGGAAATATGTTTACCTGAAATGAATGAAAAAGAGTCTAGTCAGCTAGGAATTCACATATGCTAAAGCACAGGAAATACAAAATCCTATGGAATGGAGGTGAATATTCTTTTATTCTTTTAAAATATGTTTATCCTAACCCTCCTGCACTGCTGGTGAGAATGTCAATTGGTCCAATCTCTGTGGAGAACAGTCTCGAGAACTTTCAGAAGGCTAGAAATGGACCTACCCTATGATCCTGCAATTCCTCTCCTGGGGATATATCCTAAGGAACACAACACACCCATGCAAAAAGGTCTGTGTACACACATGTTCTTAGCAGCACAATTTGTAATAGCCAAAACCTGGAAGCAACCAGGTATCCAACAACAGAGGATCGGCTGAGCAAGTTGTGGTATATATACACAATGGAATACTACTTAACTATTAAAAATGGTGACTTCACCATTTTCAGCCGATCTTGAATGGACCTTGAAAAAAAATCATGTTAATTGAAATAAGTCAGAAACTGAAGTATCAATATTGGATGATTTCACTCTCAGGCAGAAATTGAAAAACAAGATCAGAAGAGAAAACACAAGTAGAACTTGAACTGGAATTGGTGTATTGCACCAAAGTAAAAGACTCTGGAGTGTGTGTGTGTGTGTGGGGGGGGGGGGTGAGAATACAGGTCCAAAAAGGATGATAAGAGGACCTACTGGGAATTGTATTGTTATATGGAAAACTGGGAAATGTTATGAATGTACAAACTATTGTATTTACTGTCGAATGTAAAACATTAATTCCCCAATAAAGAATTTTTAAAAATATTTTATCTTTATTTATTTATTTGATAGAGACAGCCAGAAACTGAAAGTGAAGGGGGTAATAAAGAGGGAGAGAGACAGACAGACACCTGCAACACTGCTTCACCACTCACAAAGCTTTCCCTCTGTAGGTGGGGAACAGGGGCCTGGAATTCAGATTCTTAAATCATTGTAACATGTGCACTCAACCAAGTGCACCACCACCTGGTCTGGAGGTTAATATTTTTTACATCATACACACTCTACATCACTACCAGTCAACACCCAAATTCAGAGTAATAGCATAGTTTATTTTATAAAAGAAAAGAAAATCTTTCTCTTAGAAATGTTCAAAATATTGAAAGACATTTTTGAAAAATGTAGTTATATTTCAAAGTCATTACATTTCTAGAAATGAAAGAAAAAATCTCCTAAGGCAAATAACATGAGTGTTGTAAATTATGCTCTGGTAAAAATTACACTAAGCATACCTCAAAGTCAGCTAAGTTCCAAAGTTCCAAAGCCCTTTGATTGAATCACAGACATTTAATGGTATGTTAGTGGTAAGCCTATTTCAAAACTTTGTAGATGATCTTCACTTCATACAGAAGGTCATTTTTAAAGATTAATCCCAGTGGCCACAAAACTATATTTTAACAAAAAGTTTTATGGAAGTTTCATAAAAGCTATCATAAATTTGAAAACACATTTACCTTATATAAAATGAAAAAAAGATGCAAACAAGGTGACTTCTGGTGGTTTCTGAATTTACATATTGGTTAACTAGCTACTCTCTGGCTGGTCTCCCTCAAGTAATGTCAAATACAGTGAAGTCTTGTTAAAACCAACAGAAGGAAACGAGGGTAAATTAGCATTAAAATTAGACTCATTTTGGAGAAATTAATTTTGACTTTTTAAGCCAGTTCATTATGAATAAATGAAATGCTGACATTTCTTCTTTGTGTTTTGCTGGCATGTAAAGGAATTTGGCAGCAGCTGGAGAAGAGAAAAAAATAAGTTGTGCCACCGTGACATTCAATAGCATTAAAATTGAGCACACTTACTTTCTTCTGTTTTTAAATTTCTCCATTTGTAAAAAATAAAGCATTTAGAGTGTTTGGTCCCTGAATTCTGTTTTTTTACCCAAGAGTATATTGATTCAATAATTCAATCACAAGGTTTTTTTTCTTTAAATGTTTAATTTCAAGTGCACTGTGGGAGGGCAGCAATTAAATAGTCTCCAACCCTAACATTTTAAAAATAATAATAGTAATCTTTTTTAATTAGTGATTTAACAATGATTGACAAGACTGTGTGATAAAAGGGGTACAATTCCACATAATTCCCAACACCAGAGTTCCACATCTCATCCCTCTATTGGAAGCTTCCCCACTCTTTATTCCTCTGGGAGCATGGACCCAGGATCATTGGGTGGTGCATAAGGGAGGAGATCTGGCTTTTGTAATTGCTTCTCTGCTGGACATGGACATTGACAGGTTGATCCATACCACCCAACCTATTTCTATCTTTCCCTAGTGGTGTTAGGGCCTTATATTCTTTTCAACTCTATTCATTTCTTCAGAAAACTGTAAGATTCATCCCAGGTCATATATGAATGAAGCCTGGACTTCAGCAGAATCTTTTCTGAGATTTTGAAATGCAGTAGCAACATTCCTAAATACTTCATTTTGAAAGTCTAGAAAGGATATTAGGGATGTCTACATTTCCAAATTCAAAGAGTGAGAAGATTCAGGAATGAGATGTAGGGGGAAAAAGGAAGGGTATATATGAAGTTCCAAAATGTTCAATTGAGGTTTTCTTGAATAATCTTATTGGAGGAAATACTTTACAAGACACTTGTCAAAAAAAATACACTTTCTTATCTGCCCATAATAGAGGAGTCTGCAAACTATGGTCACTATCACTAGAAGTCTTCTTAGACTATTGTGCCCTGGGTACTCCAGGCAGAAGGGCAAGGACAGATCACTGCAAAACTATAGGAAAACTATAACCAGATGATCAGGGTTTTTATGTCGTTGTTAATGCACAAAGAACCTTTCTGAGTTTGATCATGAAAAGCTTCTAAGTTCAACATAATTGAATCTGAGTCCCCAACTTGAATCATAGTTTCCAGTGGTAAAGTCATTCAGTTGATATAGACCAAGTAGAAGTCAATAATAGAAGAACCCAGATAGAGAATCAGCATGAGGTAAATAGGCAAGATGAAGGCTGACTGGTCACACATCTGGTAGTGCATACACATTACAGTATGCAAGGATCATGGTTCAAGTCCTCGGTCCCCACGAGCAGAAGGAAAGTCTCAGAATCCGTGAAGCAGTGTTATAGGTGTCTCTCACCTCTTTATCTCCTTCCTTACCTCTCAATTTTTGTCTCTATCTAAACTAAATGTAAATATTTTAAATATAGTATACATGACTATGTACTAACACAACTCCAGTTTAATTTCTTCTCTCAATTTTTGAACAGTTCAGAGCAAATGTGCCATTTCATTACAGTTAACCTGTCCCCTATTTTACAAACTGAAAGGAATGGAAGTTAAGTAAAATGGGTAATAATAACTGAACTTGTCACCAGGGACATTAATATAGATGCTGAAAAGACAAAATACAACTTACACAGAAGGAGAGGTTAGTATGTTCTATTAAGAGATAATATTTTACAGGAATCTTTCAGGAGTGTGTGAGATCTCTCCCTATCTATTTCTCTACCAGAAAAAAGCAAATACTACTAATAATAATAGTAAATAAATAAATAAATCCACTGGGAATAATGGAGTCATTGTCTTATAGGCCCCAGGAATTACCCTGGTGTCAAAAGAAAAAAAAAGTGCAAACTATACAGAGATTTCCATAGACTCCCAATCTTCTCCATACTCTTCTCTTATTTTCCTATTTTTTCCCTTTCTTTTTTCTTTTTCTCCTTCTCCTCCTTCTCCTCCTCCTTTTTCTTCTTCTTCTCCTTCTTCTTCTTTTTATACCTTTATTGCCACCACCAAGTTTTATGCTGAGGTTTGGTACCAGTATGACAAATTCACTCACCTGGTGGCCTTTCTTTTTCCCTTTTACTTAATAAGGAAAGAAATTGGGAATGGGGCAGTAGCACAGTGGGTTCAGCGCAGGTGGCGCGAAGCGCAAAGCACAAGGACCAGTGTAAGAATACGGGTTCGAGCCCTGGCTCCCCACCTGTAGGGGGGTCACTTTACGAGTGGTGAAGCAGGACTGCAGGTGTCTATCTTTCTCTCCCCCTCTCTGTCTTCCCCTCCTCTCTCCACTTCTCTCTGTCCTATTCAACAACAATGACATCAACAATAGCAATAAGAACTACAATTAAAAAAGGGCAACAAAAGGGAAAATAAATAATTTTTTAAAAAAAGAAAGAAATTGAGAGGGGCAGGGGTATAGAGAAGGAGAAAAAGATCCTTGGGCCTGGTAATGTATGCACTTGACCTCATGTAGCACAACCAAAGTATAGCTCAGGTTTGTGCTGTGTTGGGAATCAAACTCCAAACTTCATGCTTACAAGGCCAGATCTCAGATCTCTGCCTCTGTGCCACCTTCTAGGCTACATGCTGACCCCAATTTCAACAGGCTCCACCAGAATGGTACATTTGTTACACATAATGAATCTATATTGTCATATCAATATCAGACAAATAATCATTTTAATATTCATATCAATAATTACTTAATATTAACTCTATAGTAATTCAAATACTTGATATGCAAAAGTTATGTACACTATTGTTCTTCTTATAAAAACGTTCAACTCTTTGAAAGCATTAGAATGCACCTAAGAAATGGTAATGACATCTGAGCCCAAGTCTATTCCTTTTTTTTTTTTTTTTGTCTATTCCTAAGATTATACTGGGAGAAAGGAAGTACATGTTTGAAATTATTTCAGTCCCAAAGCACTTTATCCAATCCTCATTAATGGTAAATGAATTTGAATTATTATGAGAAGAAAAAATCATGTTTCATTAGTAGGAATGTCAGTATAATAATTATAAGTCATAAAAACTACATTAATATCATTAACTTATTTGAAAAAATTGGACATTTGAAATTGGACTATTTAAAGTATAAGAACACACCTACAAGGACAATGTATTTACTTTTCTTTTTTGTCACTCACAAACTTTGAAAATGACACTTTACATTGCATCTTGGGAGACTGCTCTTTTTATTCATTGGGATTTGCACATGCACTCATATCTTTCATTTTATCAACAGCTATTATTTTAGAGTAAAATGTTATTTTTTTCTCCAAAAGCTGTTCAGTATCATCTACAAGGAAGAAAATTAATAACAATAGGAGTCATTCTTTTCCCCTCGTGTCTCTCAAGTACAATTGTCACTCTGTCAAATTCACCTGAAAATGTCCTCCCAGGCTTTCACATAAGAGCCATTTCAATAGGTCTCAGCACTCTGTATACTAAAAACAGCATCCTAGATTTAGAGGCTGTTAATCCTGCAATGATTTAGAGGCATAAATAAATCCCTCTGCCCTTGAAATGCTAGAAGCTGTCTAACAGACATTGAGATTTAGTCTTAGTCACTAAACTTAGGGCAACCCCAAATAGTGTACTTCCTCTCACTTTCAGCATCATAGGTAACAATACAATTAGACGTTCATGTTACTCCTTTCTTACTTAAAGACACTCCTGATGATTCGTTTTCCATAACATATTTGACACTTACTAAGCACTTAAGTTGGGAGCAGGGGCAGGTGGTGGTATAACTAGTTCAGCGAACTTATTATAGTGCACATAGACCTGGGTTCAAGCCCCCTGTCCTCAGCTGCAGAAGGGAAGCTTCATAAGTGGTGAAGCAATGCTGTGTCTCTCTTTCCCTTTCTCCTTTCAATTTCTCTGTCTTTATCAAAAACTAAATTAAATCAAACATCTTTAAATTTTTTAAATGAAAGCATTTAAATTACAAAGCCCTGATAAAGTTAATAATTCTAATTTGAGCAGGGACCCTTTCTTTGATGATTCTAAGGTCACTGACAATCCTACAGCATCCTCCAACAAATCTAAACTAACTTCTATTTTGAATATTTATGTTTACATAAGTTGTGTTTCATAAAACTCTAATTCATTCCTGCTCCAATGTGATGGTTATCTAACATTTATCATCTAAAATTTATGCACTGTCTAAGAATATGCATAAGAATTATGTAGGTGTGTTGAATAAATATTTGTTTAGACAGTTTCTATAGTTCTATGGTTGAAAATAAAATTTAAATTCAGACTGACTAAGTTGGATTGCAGGTTTCTTCATTTATTAGCTAAGAAGACAGGGAATTTTCATAACCTCTCTGCGCTTCAATCATTCATAAATAAAGAATAGACAGAAATATGAAAGGATTTAGAGTGTTACTGGGCACCACATTGTGTTAGCTATTATTATTTTGTCATTTCTACCTTTGAGATACATTAATGTTCTGAGCTCATCTCACCATCCTCACTACTATTCCACTCATTTTAGTCACCTTCATCTTGTGCCTACATTTCTGCAATAGCTGGTATCCCTGCTTTGATCCTTGCCCAGTGAGCAGCTCCTTTCAACACAGCAACCAGCAACACCTTGCAAACTGCAAATGGAACTGTGGCATCCCTCTCTTCAAAACCCCTCAGTCACACCCCATCTCATTAAGAGTAAAAGACACAGATTTTACAAGATTCCCACTGACCCTCTAACCCCCATAACTGAGTCACTGACTCCAGCTATATCTTTGTACTATGTGAGGGTCAGAGAGAGAAAAGAACTACACTACCATTGTATGTGGTACCAGGGATAAAGCACTGGGGCCGATGTGTACCAGGCATGTGCTCTACCATTGAGCCATTTAAGAAACAAGGACAGAAAGGGAAAACACAAAGTAAAAACTGAATTTGAATTGGTGTGTTGCACCAAAGCCAAAGACTCTGGGGAAGGAAGGCAAGTCAGAATCTGGGAAGCTAAGGGTTAAACCATTAACCCTCAAAAAAAATTATTAAAAATTTTTTTAAGTTGATGGCCATTATGTACTTGATATCCTACCACTTTTCCAAAAACATGCATAACCTTATTATAAAACATCAGAAAAATTTCAACTAAGGGATTTTTTTTCCTCTAAATACCTGGCCAGTATTTATCAGTAAACCCAATGACATGAATGTAAAGAAAAATCAGTGGAACTGTCTCATAATGGAGAAGACCAAAGATAAATGAAAGCAAAACACACCACACACATATATACACACACACACAAACAAACATGACTATAGCTGACAGAAAATAAAACTTACAAAGATGAATAATAGTTGTAATTTCATTAAGACTTTATTCCAATATTCATTTAATTTTTAAGATTTACCTTTTTAATTTTTATTTAGAGTTACCTTTTACATTATTTATTTTATAAGAGTGAGAGAGATCATTCCATTCTATGCAGTTTCAGGCTTCAAACCCAGGGCCTTTTATATATACCCATTGAACCAGCTCCCTGGACACCAGTTGATTTCTTAATTTTGATAAACATAATATGGCAATGATAGAAATTAACAGTGGAGGAAGCTAAGTGAAAGATATGCAAATCTTTATACTAGTTTTGTATCTTTTCCGTAAACCTATAGTCATTTCAAAATAAAATTTGAAAGGGGGCTAGGCAGTGGCACACCTGGTTGAGCACATATGTTACCCTGTGAAATGACTGGAGGTCAAGCCCCCTATCCTCACCTGCAGGGAGGAAGCTTCACAAGTGGTAAAGTAGATCTGCAGATATCTATCTCCTCCTCCCCCTCTTGATTTATCTTTGTCTTGATTAAATAAACAAATGTTTACTATAAATAATAAAAGTTTAAAAAGAGACTCTCAATATAACTGGGACCGTACTTTATAATTTCCTCTGTACTTACTTCAGTCGCACTTCTCATCTTTTCTATTGCCAAAACTGGTTGTTCTACTTTATTCTCCTCTTATCATAGATTCCACCAGTCACCCATGAAAAACCTCCTATAAATGTAAAGATAACAGGTATCTTGGAGACTTTCCAGTGTCTAAGACCTTCTAATTTCAGGAAAAGAAACTAAAGGCTGCAGAGATTAAGTGGCTAAATCCATAAGTTTGTGAGTGCTGGCATTAGACCTTACAAGAAAAAACCCTAGGGAGATTGACAGTGATATGGATGGGGAAGAGGGGTAGAGCAGTTTTGTTTGTGGCGGTGTGCTCCCCAGGTTCTAAACCATGTACTTACAGGCTCAGACAACACTTAAAAAAAATAGCTTGGTAGGAGGAATATTCTTCGTCCTATGCTGAATTAAGACTAGTTCCTATTCATGGAAAACCGATTGAATGTAAGGACTTTGTGCTCCTCTAGAATTCTGAAACTGTAGAATGGTACCCGCAGCTGGCATATCACAAAGGCATCAGTGGCAGCTGCTGCAGTAGAAGTGTGATTCAAGTGTCTTCAGGTCTCAATTGCAGCAGTTTCAAGCAGAAATCTGGAGAGCAAGACTTAGTAGAGATTATCTCGGTGTACTAGGAAATATCTTCTGGAAAAATAGATAAGAAACTTCTAAGGGAGGCCTGTATTCCATCCTCCTCAGCCCCAACATCTATACTAATATACCAATAAAAACTCATCTGTCCCCATTAGGTGGTAAAACCTGACTTACATTTGTAGGCTGCAAATAAACAATAAACTGAGAATTGGATACTAGTTCACATGGTAGAATGCAGACTTTATAATGTGTTGGGATCTGAGTTTAAGTTCCTGGTCAACACATCTGATCACGAAGTGAAGGTTTCACAAGCAGTGGAGTAGTACTGTGGTGTCCCTTTTTTCCTCTATCTCTCCCTCACTGTCTCTCACCCTTTATTTAAAGAAAACGTTTTGTTTTTTTTTTTGGCCAGGAATGATGGTGGAATCATGCAAGCATGAAGCCACAGTAGCAAAACAATCTATTCAAGAATTTTAAAAATAGGGGTATGAGGAATTATGGGAGTGAAAAGACAAAGAAATCCTGCCTATAATAGATAGCAGTGGAGCTGAGTCTAATAGATATCATCCAAACAAGTACATTCAGGAAGATTTCTCAGCCTTAGTACTATTAGATCTCAGATGATGTAATTATTTGTGTGGAAAGCTATCCTTTACACTGTAGGATATTTAATAATATCACTGCTTTCTTTTTATATATTTATTTTCCCTTTTGTTGCCCTTGTTTTTTTTTTTTCATTATTGTTGGAGTTATTGTTATTGTTGCTATTGGTGTCATTGTTTTTGGATAGGACAAAGAGAAATGGAGAAAGAAGGGGAAGACAGAGAGGGGGAGAGACAGATAGACACCTGCAGACCTGCTTCACCACCTGTGAAGTGACTCCCCTGCAGGTGGGGAGCCCGAGCTCGAACCGGGATCCTTAAACCGGTCCTTGAGCTTTGCACCAAGTGAGCTTAACCTGCTGCACTACCGCCCGACTCCCGTATCACTGCTTTCTATCTAGTAACATGTCTTTTCCCTTGGTTGTAATAAGTCAGCATTCCCAAATATTACCTGAGCTCCAAAAATCACCCCAGGCTGAAAGTCACTGATGGAGAGAACCAAGAACGAACATTTCAAACACATACAGTTGTAACAATAGATATTGACAATAAAAAGTAGTATGAGTATAGTTGTTCTTCACTTTGTGCTTAAACTTTTGAGGCTTCACTCTATTGCGTTTTTTTTTCCCAAATATATCCATTAAAAAGTTGATCAAGACAGTGAAAATGATACAGCATGCACTCAGGTGTCTGAGTCAATTATACACCCCTGTTTTACAATTCAAAATTACTGTAGGCATCTTCGCTCGTGTATGTTTGTGATTTCAGAGAACCTTTATCTAAGCCCCCAAGTGGCTCCTAAATGAGCTGTTTTCTTCTAAGCCTTCTGACAATGAAATTAAGTACTGTTGGAAGATGTTTACCATCCAGGAGAAGGTGAAACTCATGGATATGATCAAAGATGGCATGAAAATCATAGAGGTTGCCCACCATTATGACTTGATTGAGTCTTACCATTTGCTCTGTCTGTAAAGATGAAAAGAACATTAAGTGCAATGGTTACTATCTCTTTCAACAAGCAAAGCTAATGGGGTGCTATTTCTTGTCTAGAGGGCTTCAATTATGTTAAAAAACATATTCAGAAGGTTGTAAACAGGTTTTCTGTGCTTTAACTAAGAAAATATTTGTTTTATAAATAATGAAATTTTGCAGAAATTCACTTATCGTGGTTGAGTCTAGAACTGATTAAGCATGATAAACTAGGGACGATTGTATAGGAGAAAATGAACAATTCAATATAACTTGTAACACCTGAGATAGAAAAAAACTAAAAAGGATATTGTTAGAAAGGAGCCCATTCAAGGTAAGCTTGAATACTGTACTAAATAAACACTTTTTAAAATAATTTTTATTATTGATTTAATAATGATTGACACGATTGTGGTTACAGGGGTACAAGTCCCATCACCAGAATTCCATTTCTCCTTCCCTCCATTGGAAGTTTCTCTATTCTCTAGTAACATACTATAGAAATGATCCCTGAAAGTATAGTCTTCTCTATTCTTTATCCCTCCGGGAGTATACACCAAAGATCCTTATGGGGTGCAGAAGGTAGGAGGTCTGGCTCCTGCTTCTCCTCTGGACATCGACATTGACAGGTTGATCCATACCCACCCCCAAGCCTGAAGAAACATTTTTTTTTCCTGGGCTGAGTAAAGTACACAAGATATCATGTGCAAAAACTGGAATTCAAGTTCTAGGTCCTACCTGCTGGAAGGCAGCTTCACAAACAGTGCAGCAAGCTGCAAGGGTCTCTTTTCTTGTACTCTCCTTCTCTCACAATATTTCTTTCTGTCTCTATCATAATAAAAGCAAATGAATACTAAGCTAAAAATTAAACAAACTGGGGTCGAACGGTAGTGCAGTGGTTTAAGCACACATAACACAAAGCACAAGGACCAGTATAAGAGGTGAAGCAGGTCTGCAGGTGTCTCTATTTCTCTCCCCCTCTCTGTCTTCCCCTCCTCTCTCCATTTCTCTATGTCCTATATAACAACAACAATAATAACCACAACAACATCAAGGGCAACAAAAGAGAAAAAATATGTAGCCTCCAGGAGCAGTGGATTTGTAGTGCAGGCACCAAGCCCCAGCAATAGCCCTGGAGGCAAAAATAATTAAACAAACACCATTTTCTCTTTAGATACACTGTTTATCTACACTGAACCCCAAGTGGCTACTTTTAAGAGTGACATCTCCTGAGCTCTCTAGATTGGTCACCAGTTGACTTTGACCATCAAGAGACTTTAGCAAGAAATTGAACAGTGGGAGGGAATAGAGAGGTTAAGTACTTCTTAGTGATCTCTCTGCAGGGTTTTGATTTGCGATAATTAATTCCTCTAAAGTTATAGCGCCTTTCCAGTGATCTCTCCTTTTTTGGCTTCAGATCTTATTAAATCTCAATACACCATTCCTTCTATATAATCTTTTTCAGATCAGAATAGATAAAAAAAAAAATCTTATGATGCTGCTAGGCCACAAATGGTTTAGCTTTTTGATGTTATTGTTGTTTATTTGTTTGTTTTTTAATTTTCTTATCCTTCCAAACACTCTGATAAGAGCTCCTTCATTTGTTTCTTTTCTTCTATACTCTTTTGGATATTATATTTGTTTCATACTGGGAAGCTGACTGATACACACAGAGAATATTGCAGACTTTATTCTATAGTTGATGAGAAGCAACTCAAAATTTTAAACTCAAGAATAACAAGGTTAATTCAGCACTGTGTATTTTTCCATCTGATAACTATGGGCAGGGTGAATTTAAAAGTACAAAGCAATTAAGAAAACCAGTGTAGAGAATTCAACAATAGTCCTGGTTGGATATAGCAAATACCTGAGCAGAATGAAAGAGTAAATACAGACAGCAAGTAGGGTATCTGAGAAATAATTAGGAGTCCATTTCCTGAGTATTGGCAGTAGTATGCAAAGGAAAAGGCACAAGGTCGTAGGCCAGATTTCTATCATAAGTGACAAGATGGTTAGTCATGTTAATGACTAACAGATGAGAAGTCCTTCAGAGCTATGACTGAAAGAGCAGAAGTGAATTACCGGGGAAAACAATGAGTTCATTTTTTTCCACATTGAGTTTGAAATGTGACATGCAAGTGTAGATGTTAGGCAGACAACTATACCTACAATAATGGTACTAAAGCACTTCAAACTTTAGATGTGGGTTTGGGAACATAAACTACAAATTGTAGCTGAAACTTTGGGAATGAAGTTATGGAGCACGTATATTTAAAGAATAGGAAAACAGATGCAATATAGTCAAAGGTATATCAACATAGCCAAAAGACTGCTCAACCTAATGATTGAAGGAGCAGAGGTATTAATAGAGAGAGGAAGGAGTTAGACTGTCGGTTGCAAAAAAAAAAAAATCAAATTTATTATGATAGTAACTACAATATTGTCACTACTAAAAATATTCTTGGGGAGTCGGGCATTGGCACAGAAGGTTAAGCGCACATGGTGCAAAGCGCAAGGACTGGCTTAAGGATCCCAGTTCAACCCCGGCTCCCCACCTGCAAGGGAGTCGCTTCACAGGCGGTGAAGCAGGTCTGCAGGTGTCTGTCTTTCCCTCTCTCTGTTTTCCCCTCCTCTCCATTTCTCTCTGTCTATCCAACAACAATGACATCAATAACAATAGTAATAACCACAACAAGAGCAACAAGAGGCAAATAAATATAAAAATGTTACTGTTTTAGGTAATCTTTCAGAATTGTTATGTGTATCACATATAGAAAACATGTAAGTTTTCCAGTACTTTAACAAGCACATTTTAGTTAGGTATTTTGGTCCTTTGGGTGAGCAATTACAAAAGTTCACACACAATGTAACTTGAAGATATTAAATGTATTTTTTCTCCCTTTTGTTTGATAAGATAGACAATGAGAGAGAAGGGATACAGAGAGGAAGAGATAAGAGAGACACTTGCAACATTGCCTCATCACTTGTGGGGCTTCACCTCTGCAGGTGGGGACAAGAGGTCTGAGACCAGATCCTTGCTAACGGCAGCATGTGTGCTCAACTGAATGCACCACCACCTAGTCCCTAAATTTAGTCATTTAAAGTAGTAATAAATTCTATAATTATACTAGATACTAATTTAAGCTTGATGAAATCAAAACTGATCTTGAAAATAAAGATCATGTGGTCAGAGTAAGCAACACTTTCTGCCTCCAGATTAAGTGTGGAGTTCTGTTAGATAAAATTGCTGTATTGGTAGCAGCTATACCTAAGTGGAAAGCCTCCTAAACAAGAAATGGTGATCATTTCATGGTAAAGTAGGCAAAGTTTGATCATGTGGAACTTTCTCACAACATGTAATGGTTCCATTTTATTTTTTATAATTATGGGCTATTAATTTGAATGTTAATGTTGCAACAGGACAGACAAGATCTGGTATAAATGTAAAAGAATGTTTACCTTTTGATGAAAACCTAGCTGGCATATTTCTTCTTTTGATATGCAGGGCTTTCCACCAGTTTGCCTAGCAGACAGGCAAATGAGCAGATCCCAAGAGGCCAAATCACCTAATAGCAAAGGAGTAATAGAAAACAAATATTTTTAATCGTATTTTTAAGGTGCCATGTAATTATTCACAGTGGAGAGTGAAATTACTCAAATCTCAAAACACAACTAACAATGATTCTATGTTTCAATAAAAATACAATATTCAGGTGGATATGTTCAAATGTCTGTTCCCCCTACCCCCTAGCCACCATAATTCTCACAAAGTTCAAGAGACAGTTTAACTACTTTTTTTTTTTTTGGTCAGGTTCATCTGCTTTAGTCATTTATATTCCATATATAAGTGAAACCACCTGTAGTTGTCTTTTACCTTCTTATTTCATTAAGAATAAGATTTACTATAAAAGCTATAGTAGGCAGAAAACAAAAATCAGTGAAAACAAAGTAACGATAAGCTTTAAATAAAATATTGTGGTTCAATTATTAACAGCAAAGTTGTAATCAAAATACAGGGTATGACATAGACCAAAGCTATTTATATTTTAGCTTCTTCACCAAGGACAAAACTCTTTGCCAATAAACTGCATTAACTTGTCAAAATAGTATCACCACTGTATAACTTTACACAATACCTGAATATTTAAAAATTAGCATTTGTATGTATGTGTGGATATATTTCCCTTACTCTCTTATCTGTATGACTTGCATGTAACTAGAGCTTTCGAATATTTGTTGAATGAATGAATTAACAACTAGTTCATATCTTTCACATTTTCCCAAAATTTCTCCCTTGAGAACATACTGGGGTTTTTGTTGTTGCTTTGTTTTGTTTTACAGTTGACTTGAGACATACTTTACTGATATCTAAGCAACAAAAATTACCCTACTTTTTTTAAAGTTTATTTATTCTGCCTGTGCTAACCTTCACTTTGATCTTTTACATGTTATATTAGTGATTCACAAAATAATAGATACAATTTCCTACTGTTCCCACCACCAAAGTTCTGTGTCCCCATTCTCTCCACTGGAAGCTGCAGTGTTTCTCCCAAGGTCACAGATACGGCTTGACTATTATTTCTACAACTATATGTCTATCTACCTATCTCTCTATATTTTTTGCCCATTTTTTTTTCCAATGGTCCTGCTTTTTCTTCCATTTTAAGACACACCTACATCTATTACTACTTGTCAGTGACCTTTCTTTTTTCCTCTTCCCTCTCTGAGTCCTGATGGAATTGGGTTCCAGAGTCCTCTCTTCATCTTCCCCTAACATTTCTCCCCTTCTGGCAGTATGGAAAAAATTCTTTGTAAGGTGCAGAAGGTGGGAGTTCTGGTGTCTGTAATTTCTCCATGGGACATGGGTTTTAGTAGATCAATCCATACCCCCAGCCTATTTCTACCTTTCCCTAATGGAGTAGGCCTCTGGACAGGTAAGGTTTCAAGATACATTGGTGAGGTCATCTGCCCATGGAGTTCAGGATGGAATCATAGTAATTAACAACTTGTCTGAAAGGCAGTAAATTATAAAGTCGGGGGGGGGGGTTAATAAATAGGAACTGGAATGCAGGAATAGACAGGTGAGAATGGATTTTTATAGGGTGTTAAGAACCTAGGAGTTCTATTTTAAGTATGTTCATAGGAGCCCATGATTTTAGTGATTTTTGCCTGAGCTTGATAGTGAACCTGGATGTGGGCTAAAAATATTGTCTGGGGAGATGTAGTCTGAGTTGGGAATAAAACTAGAAAGCTGGATTTGGGCAGAGTATCTCCCAAAATTGAAGAAAATATAAAATACAGTTAACTGTTAGGGGCTAAGAGGTGGTGCACCTAGTTAAGCACACACATTACAGTGCACAAGGACCAAGGTTCAAGTCCCTGCTCCCCACCTGCAGAGGGAAAGCATTATGAGCGGTGAAGCAGGATTGCAGGTATCTCTCTGTCTCTCTCACTATCTCCTCACTTTCCATCTAATAGTAAATAAATAAATACTTTGCATAAAACACAAATGACTGATAAATTGATGACAATTATAAAGAAAATTCCTTTTTCCTCTTATCAAGGTATTTTCAATAAGACAAACCTTCTGTGTTATCTGGACTATTAATTCTTCTGTTTGCAATTGTCCTGATACTAGAAGAGAAAGCTTTGTACCAAAAAAACTGTCCAGACTAGTGAAGTCAAGTGAATATCTGAATTCTTATCTGTTGCTTGATGTGCTTGCAGGTAGTAGAAGAAAGATATCTCAATAGTTCAAAGGAGAAATGTACAGATAAAATAAGGCTGAGAGAAATCTCATGCGTGTAATATCCTTCAGGTCTTGGGCTTAGAGAAACTACCCGGTTACGAAAAAAAAAAAACCTCACTTTGAAATAAACTACAAACTGCTTTCTAGAGGCAAAATCTAATACTCTATGATAATTCCAATACTTCATTTTAAAGGTGCACCTGGTATTTTCAGCCCAAATCTTTTGATATGAATTCAAAAGGGAAGGTACAAAGATTGTTTTTATTCTATGTTATTTGCAAGCAAGTAAGCCTAAAACTTGAAAATAAACCTCCTGCTATAATACTCCCAAGTAAGAAGATAAGAATATGCACATAGAGGGTTTTCAAATCTTGGACTGCATTATTTGGATGTTTAAGACAAATACATTTTATTTCTTTGAAGTCTGAGACTTCCATATCAAAGCATCTATACAATTTCCAGAATCAATAAGTAGAAATATATATTTAAGCAATAAATGTTTAAAACTGGAATAAGTGTTTCAATAATTCAAAACATTCAATTTATTAATCCCCTCCATGAGCAGAATATTGTCCTGGAAATATAAAAACAAATGACAAAAACAAAAAAAACAGCTATTGCCTTCAGCAATCTAGTTGAAGAATCTAAACATTAAAAAGAATCTAAGATTTCTTCTAAAACTTCACACAGTTTCTTGCCATTCATAAGGGTTACTCTTCTCAGACATAATAAAGTAAAAAAAAAACCATAGCATATTGGTTTCCCTTAAAATGAAGTAATACATAACCAAAGATGTCAGGATATTTCTTCATATTTTCTTACTAATTCTTACTACCTTGCTCTAAAAAGTGCTGATTCTTTCCACTCAAAACTTTCTGTTATCTTGACCGATTTCTACTTCAAAAATTCTAAACCTCTCTTTCCTAGTGAAATATTTAGCAGAACTTTTTACCTTCTCTTCACTTCTACCTTCAACATTAGAAACTAGTATCTGCTCTTAACCTCAAGGGCATTTTTTTCAGAGAAATATTAATTTGTTTCATGGAGGGTAGTGTGTATTCAAATCTGGTTTAATATAATCCTGAGAGTAAAACTGCAATGTAGAAACTGGGCAGAGAACAATGTTCATTCAATAGCTAATATATCACATTCACATTCATAAGTCAGCCCTGGATATAAACTTCTGTCTCAGCAAAACTACAAATTACCACATAGTGTAGAGCTTTGGAGACAAGCTCAACTTACTGAAAGTATGAGCATTTCATAGAAAAATATGCTGGGTATACAGCAAAGAATGCAGACCATAGTACCAGGAGAGACAGGCCTGTTCTCTACAAAAGACTTGCTTTAATTTTTAAAGGTTTATCTTTAATTTAAGCATTGGCCAGACTATCAGTACAATTCACGTAGCCCTCCACGTTTCGACCTTCATTTGAAACCTTAGAAACTGGGAACACAGGAGTCAGTCGGTAGCGCAGTGGGTTAAGCACATGTGGCAAAGTGCAAGGACCAGCAAAAGGATCCAGCTTCTAGCCCCAGGCTCCCCACCTGCAAGGGAGTAGCTTCACAGGCAGTGAAGCAGGTCTGCAGGTGTCTTTCTCTCATCCTCTTTGTCCTCCCTTCCTCTTTCCATTTCTCTCTGTCCTATTCAACAACAAGGACATCAACAACAATAACTACAACAATAAAACAACAAGGGCAATAAAAGGGAATAAATAAATAAATATTTAAAAAAGAAATATGAAAAAAAAAAAGAAAGTGGGAACACTAGGTCCATATCCTACAAAAGCAGTCACCAGCTGGAATAGGATATAGTTTTCAGGTCACTCCTCCTGGTGTGAAACCCTGGTGGGTTTATATTCCATGAACTGCTCTTTCACAAGTCATACTCTATGTTTTAGCATTTAATGAATTAGGCATATTCACTATGTAAATTGGCTTATGTTGAAGTGCTTAGAATTTTTTTTTCCCCTCTCACCACAACACTACTTAGTTTTAGTTTAGGGTGATACTGGGGATTGAACCTAGGATCTTAGAGTTTCAGGCCTGGAAGGCTCTTTGCATAACCATTATTTTGTCACCCTAGCCCTACTTAGACTTTCTATCAAGAGTGTGGGGGAAAAAAATCAATAATGATTTGTAGCTATCTTTTTCTCTTGTGTCCCTTCAGTGGTTGGAGAGCTAAGGTGGTCTGGGTCCAGATACTGGACTGAATTGGTCTCAGCTCTTTATAAGCCTTTTGGTTTTATTTTTGGTTTTATTTTGTTTGTTTTGTCTATTTGTTTGCTTTACTGGAACACTGCTCAACTCTGGCTTATGGTGGTGCTGGGATTGAACCTGGGTCCCTGAAGCCCCAAGCATAAAGGTCTTCTTACATAACTATTGTACTACCTCCCAAGCCCCACATTCTTTGGGGGGTATTTTTTTTTTTTTTTTGCCATTTGCTCTGTCGCATGGCAGTTGTCACAGCTATAAGTAATTTAGGCTCTTCCTAGGCATCAGGTCAAGCATTTTTGGACTCCTTACTTGATCTGTTTATCTGCCTCTGGAACATTAGCATTATAGTTTTAAGAGATAAAAAGTCAGGTTTGGATTTGGAGAAAAAATAAAAAGCAAATTATTGATCTGGGAGGTGGTGCAATAGTTAAAGTGTTGGACTCTCAAGCATGAGGTCCTGAGTTCAATCCCTGGCAGCACATGTACCAAATGTCTGTTTCTTTCTCTCTCCTCCTATCCTTCTCATTAATAAATAAATAAAATATATTTTAAAAAAAGAAAAGGCAAATTAGATAGTGACTTCACAGACATGGTATGTGTGTGTGTGTGTGTGTGTGTGTGTGTGTGTGTGTGTGTGTTTAAACTTACCTATGCTTATTACTGAGGTGTATCTTGCAATTATAATACAAACCACCAAGCTGGTCTGGGTACAGCTTTGGTTCTATTATGTCCAGACTCACTATGGATCCAGCTGTGTGCCCCCAGACATTTCTATACAAATGCATTACTATAAGTAGCCTGAAAGAATCCAAAACAAGGTAATGCTTTAAGTATCTGTATGAATTCATTTATTCTGCAAAATACTCTGCTGGGTATGCTTATTCTATTATTTAAAAGGTTGGGAATATTAAATAATTTGCTCAAGGTCAATCATTTGGCTAGTGGAAGAAAATATGAGTACAGGAAATCTAGTTCTAATGCTCATTTTCATAGCCTGTATACTGTTATCTCTTTAAAAAAAACACAGCAGAGAAATAATAGAACAAGTTTTGAATTTTTACATGTATTAGCTTTTTCAGAACTTGCAACACATACCCTAGAGTTGTGGGGGATAGATAGCATAATGATTATGCAAAGAGATTGTCATGCCTAAGGCTCCAAAGTCCCGAGTTCAATCCCCTGAACTACCACCATAAACCAGAACTGAGCAATGCTCTGGTAAAAAGAAAGAAAGAAAGAAAGAAAGAAAGAAAGAAAGAAAGAAAGGAGAAAAAATTTGTGAAAGCAAGCTGTATTTTCATATGTAAAGGCAGTACTCAACTATACCTATATACTCAGTAACAATGAATATTAACTTGGCCTGTGCCCACATTTAAAAAGAAATCTTCTCTTTAATTGATAATTCAAATTATTTCTATTGCTCTCACAAAGAAATCAGAATAGAACTAGCTCCTAGATTGGGATAAGTGAACCCCTAGATAGGGAGACCAGAAGGCATAGTTCAAGGAAAACAGGATGAATTACTGAAAAATTTAGAGGCATCTGTCCATAAACTGAAACAAAACTGCTATGATAATACCACTTACTATTGCACTTCCATAGTGTTGGCTCTGGAAGCAGTGAGGATTTTTTTTTTTTAAGCAATGAAAATTCTATAAACAATTTCAGAAGGAGATGGCGTGGTATAATTTTACAAATTCAGACAGGAAATGGCATTGATTTCTGCCATTCTTTGAGTATTGTCTCAGGTACCAATTAACATCCCAATACTAAAAGTGAAAGTTACTTTTAAAGGTGTTTGCTTTTGTTTTTGTTTTAACCATGCTCTGTCATAGGCAGTGAGGTTGCCTTTCAGCATTTCCTGTCTCTCATAGGCAAACTGCCATGTAAAGCAAACATTTCCTGGCTCTCAAATGACCTTCCACGTTGATAAAATCTGCCGGATTAGTAATCCAATCTAGAGAACAAGAGAGTTCTGAAATGGTGTTAGTGATATGAATGTTGTTTATTCTCAAAGGATGACAACTTCAATTTTTTAACACACTTGATAGAATCTGAGAATACTAAGCCTATTTCTGCTTTTTCTCCATAGCATTTATCATCATCTGAACAATTATATATTTCTTATTTATTATCTCTCTTGAATTTGAACTTGAGTTCTATCAGGGTAAAATAGTTCTTTCTCATAACTTACAAAAGTGATTGGGATTTTTTTTTTTAAGTATTCACTATATATGTGTCAAAATGCATAAATGGATGAGTAGCTAAATGGAGTAACAGAAGAGTAATGAGAGCTCAGTCAAAGGCAATCTAATGAAATGTTTTTGAAAATGGAAGAATATTGCGAAAATAGCAAATCAGTTATTTTTAGAAAGGTATAAAGCCAGATTGCTTTCTATGAATACTGCAGGGTCTGGATGATGGTGTACCCTGCTGAGTGCACATGCTATAATGTTCAAGGCCCATGGTCCCCACCTGCAGAGGGTAAGCTTCGCAAGCAGTGAAGAGTATCGCAGGTGTTTCTTGTTCTTTCTCCCTTTCTTCTCCTCCCCTCTCTATTTCTCTTTGTCTGTATCAAATACAGTAAAGAAATGAATACTGCAATTTAAAAAAACAGACTACATATTGCCTAGATATTGGCTTCAACACTACTCTTCAATAAAAGGAACCAGAGTTGCTTGGAGAAATGCCAGAGTCAAGCACAGGAGTAACAAATAAGCAAGATGAGTAGAGAGCCTCATAGTACTAAAATGTATGGAAGAACTTTAGATTTACCAGGAAACAAATAAAAGCAATGATGAAGTTATTTGAGAAGGACATGGGGTCAGTAATCAAAACTGGAACAGTCTGAGCACCAAAATAAGTAAATTAATATTGGATTATAACCCAAAGTAAATATAAATTGGTATTATGACACCAAGTGAATATGCATAAAGCTATATTCATGTAAACAAGTTTCTGAATAAAAAAATGGAGATGGAATCCTCCTGTATAAAAACATAGCAAGTAATTTATGTAATTATTCAAAGCTCAAGAGAGTGAAGTGCAACTTCCTAGTATTTTCAGTGTAAGCTGCACACAGTGACATCCTACCAAAGAGTACAGTGTGGAAAGGGAAATTAAAGAATAACTATAGTAGTAAAATCTTACAAACACACTTCAGGTGAGCAAAGTTAACATCAACAGCAATAAGTCAGGGGCCAGCAGTGGCATATCTGATTGAGTGCAAGGACCCAGCCACCAGATTCAATCCCCTGGTCCCCACCTGCAGGAAGAAAGCTGCCTGAGTGGTGAAGCAGTGCTATAGGTCAAGGCCTCTTCCCCCACCTTCATCCTCTTCTCTCTCCTTCTCTCTCTCTCTCTCTCTCTCGCTCTGTCTCTCTCTCTGTCTCCCCTCCCTCTACCCCCCCTCTGTTTTCTCCTCACTCTCATTTTCTCCCTGTGTCTGTTCAACAAATAGATAAAATATTAAAAAGCAGCATAACTTATCATGGTGGTACATATCCGTGTGTGTGTGTGTGTGTGTGTGTGTGTGTGTGTGTGTGTGTGTGACCATACTTTCCCAAATCATAACCTCACTCTAGTAAACAGAAAAATATGACAAAATCTATTTGAGAGAGTTCAAAGAACTGATCAATTCTCCTCAAAACTGCAGAAGTTACCAAAAACAAGAAAGACTGAGAAACTGTTCCAGGCAAGAGATGCCTAGATATCAAAATGCCTTGATAAATACAATGTAGGTAAGACCTTGGAACAGAAAAGAAAACATAAGTTAAAAACTAAGAAAATCTGAAGAAAGAATGGCCTTTGAATTTTTTTAAATCAATATAAACCTATTTTTTCTGAAAAAAAAATTAAGGATTGATTATTAAATCATGACTGTAGCTAGACACAGATATCAATTACATCTCTCACCAAGTATTTTATACTAAGAATGCTATACTATAAATCTAATTGGCACAATAATGCAGAAACTGAAAAATAATTATTTTTATACAAGATGCATTCTTTCTTTTTTTTTTTTTTTCCCTCCAGGGTTATTGCTGGGCTCGGTGCCTGCACCATGAATCCTCCGCTCCTAGAGGCCTTTTTTCCCCCTTTTTGTTGCCCTAGTTGTTGCAGCCTTGTTGAGGTTATTATTGCCATTGTTGAAGTTGCTTTGTTGTTGGATAGGACAGAGAGAAATGGAGAGAGGAGGGGAAGACAGAGAGAGAGGGGAGAGAAAGATAGACACCTGCAGACCTGTTTCACCGCCCGTGAAGCGACTCCCCTGCAGGTGGGGAGCCGGGGGCTCGTACCGGGATCCTTACGCTGGTCCCTGCGCTTTGCGCCATGTGCGCTTAACCCACTGCGCCACCGCCCGACTCCCTAGATGCATTCTTCTGTTCATAAAAAGTTCAGTGGCATTTAAAATATAGAAGGTGGAATCTGGAAGAAATGGAAGAATTCTAGAAACATGTACCCTTCCAAAACTGAACCAGGAAGAACTGAAGAACCTGAATGCACCATTTACAGACAAAGAAATTGAAACAGTTATTAAGAGTCTTTCCAACAAAAGAAGTCCTGGACCAGATGGCTTTACATACAAATTCTACAAAACATTCAAGAAATAGTTACTACCTATACTTCTAAAGTTCTTCCACAAGATCAAAGAAAAAGGAACACTTCTACCTTCTATGAAGCCAACATCACCCTGATACCAAAAGCAGATAGGGACACAACAAAAAGGGAAACTACAGACCAATATGTCTGATGAACATAGATACCAAAATATTTAACAAGATTCTGGCCAACCGGATACAGCAGTATATCAAAAAGATAGCTCATCACCACCAAATGGGGTTGATCTCAGGAATGCAAGGCTGGTTCAATATACATAAGTCAATCAATGTCATTCACCACATCAATAAAATCAAAACCAAAAACCATATGACTATCTCAATAGATGCAGAGAAATCCTATGACAAAATCCAACACCCACTCATGTCCAAAACACTACAAAAAATGGGAATAGATGTTAAATTCCACAAGATAGTGGAGTTCATATAGCAAACCTACAGCCAACATCATACTCAATGGACAGAAGCTGAAAGCATTGCCCCTCAGATCAGGGACTAGACAGAGCTGTCTATTATCACCATTACTCTGGCAAATGCTAGAAGAAGAACCATTACTCTTCAACATAGTATTAGAAGTTCTTGCCATAGCAATCAGGCAAGAGAAAGCAATCAAAAGAATACAGATTGGAAATGAAGAAGTCAAGCTCTCACTATTTGTACATGATATGATAATATACATAGAAAACCCTAAGGAATCCAGCAGAAAGCTACTGGAAGTTATTAGGCAAAATAGCAATGTGTCAGGCTACAAAATCAAAGTACAAAAATCAGCGGCATTTCTTTATTCAAACACTAAATCCAAAGAAGAACATATCCAGAAATCATTCCCATTCACTGTTGCAGTAAAATCAATAAAAAGCCTAGGAATAAAGCTAACAAAAGAAGTGAAAGACTTGTATACTGAAAACTATGAGTTACTATTCAAGGAAATAGAAAATGATACCAAGAAATGGAGAGACATCCCATGCTCATGAATTGGAAGAATAAATATCATCAAAATGAATATTCTCCCTAGAGCCATATACAAATTTAATGTGATACCCATCAAAGTTCCACCAAGCTTCTTTAAGAGAATAGAACAAAAATTACAATCATTTATCTGGAACCTGAAAACACCTAGAATTGCCAAAACAATCTTGAGGAAAAGAAACAGAAATGGAGGCATCACACTCCCATATCTCAAACTATATTAGAAGGCCATCATCATCGAAACAGCCTGGTCTGGAACAACAATAGGCACACAGACCAGTGAAACAGAATTGAAAGCCCAGAACTAAATCCCCACACCTATGGACATCTAAACTTTGATAAGGGGGCCCAAAGTATTAAATGGAGAAAGGAGGCCCTCTTCTATAAATGATGCTGGGAAAACTGGATTGAAACATGCAGAAGAATGAAACTGAACCACTTTATCTCACCAGAAACAAAAGTCAAGTCCAAATGGATCAAGAATCTGGATGTAGACCAGAAACTATCAAATACTTAGAGTAAAATATTGGTGGAACACTTTCCCACCTAAACCTCAAGGACATCTTTGATGATTCAAACCCAATTTCAAGGAAGACTAAAACAAAAACAAACCAATGGGACTACATTAAATTGAAAAGCTTATGCACAGCCATAGAAAACATCACCCAAAGAGACCCCTCACAGAATGGGAGATCTTCACATCAGACAAGAGACTAATAACAAAATGTACAAAGAGCTCAACAAACTTAGTAACAAAAAAGCAAATGACCTCATCCAAAAATGGGTGAGGATATGAACAAAACATTCAGTACAGTAGAGATCCAAAAGGTTAGCAAACACATGAAAAATTGCTCCAGGTCACTGATTATTAGAGAAATGCAAATAAAGACAACTTTGAGATATCACCTCACCCCTGTGAGAATGGCATACATCAAAAAGGACAGCAGCAACAAATGCTGGAGAGGCTCTGGGAACAAAGGTACCTGTCTGCATCACTGGTGGGAATGTAAATTGGTCCAACCTCTGTGGAGAGTAGTCTGGAGAACTCTCACAAGGCTAGACATGGACCTTCCATATGACCCAGTAATTCCTCTCCTAGGGATATACCCCAAGGACTCCATAATACCCAACCAAAAAGATATGTGTACAACTATGTTCATCCAGAACAATTCATAATAGCTACAACCTGGAAGCAACTCAGCTGTCCAACAACAGATGAGTGGCTGAGAAAGCTGTGGTATATGTATACAATGTAATATTACGCAGCTATTCTTCTTCTAGCGTTTGCCCTTCTTCCGTAGCCAGTTAATGGCTTTGAAAGTGACTGGGATCCATGTGGATTCAGTCGGCTAGGAAGGATCGTCAGTTTCCCCAATGAATGGATCTCACGGGATGCACCACGGGAAGGTCGATCCAGTGCATCCTATTAAGAACAATAAACCCACCTTCTCTGACCCATCTTGGATGGAGCTAGGTTAAGTGAACTAAGTCAGAAAGACAAAGACAAGTATGGGATTATCCCACTCATAAACAGAAGTTGAGAAAGAAGCACAAAAAGAGAAACTCAAAGCAGAATTTGACTGAGTGTGGAGTAGGGCACCAAAGTAAAAATCTATGGGTTGAGGTTGAGGGTGTATGTTCAGTTTCACTGTGTGGGGGTGGGGGGAGCGGGGAGGTGGGATGGGACATAGTCTTTAGGTGGTGGGAATGGTATTTATGTACACTCCTATTTATTAACTTGTAGTCATATAAATCACTATTAAATCAATATGAGAGGGTAAAATTGATTGAATGTCTCAAACATTTTAATGCACAGACTACAGGCCAAGTCTTAAATGGTGACTCTCTAAAAAGCTTACACCAGGGAGAGCAGAAGCAACCAGTGGCATTACTCTATAAGACACAGCTATATACAAATAAAGTCAAAGGACATAGATTACAGTGATGTTGTGTATGATAAAGTAAATCCTAACAAAGGGATTTTCAAAGTTAACCCAATTGCCAAATAATATAATTATAGCAGTAACTATCTGTTGCCTTCTTAAACTCTGACAGTAGGAACATTCTGCCTCCTCTATAGACCTATATTTCCCCCAGTCCTGAAACCTCTAGGGTGGGGCTCACTCCTAATCTCAACCTAATCAAGCAACTAGTAGCACCTCAGCAAGCTTCACATCAGACTGTGTCCAGAGACATCAGCCGTGGAATGTCAACTCTTCTGCCTCATTTCTTGGGTGAGCCCTTTCCTTTCATAGGATTCTCTAATTCCATTACATGTGTTTCACTTCTGAACAAAGTTTCAAAGCCTAGATATAGACTAGGTCCCATGAGATAGAACATATGTTCACATGTAACCATAATTTAGAGCAAAATATATACCTGAAAGCAAAAATGCACAATAGTCTGCAGTGATTCAGTGTATGCAGAAAGCAAGTAGAAAGACCTAAAAAGACACCATAAAGTTCCTGATGAAATAGTGTCTATTTAGAAGTAGAAAAACTCCTCATCTACCTCCTATTACACTTCCCTCAGTCACTCCAAAGCTAACTTATCAAAATAAGGACTACAAAAACTGAAAAAGGACAAGCAAGTGGCATACTTTAATGATGACTCCTTAGACACTATCAGGGCACTCCATCAGTTGGGGCCCTAGTGGGGAAGTCCTGAGATTCCCAAACAGACAAGATAGGCCAAGACCTCGAATAAATCCCTCTCTCCATTATTACTAGTCATCTCTATCAGGAACAACACAATAGATCCTCTCTGTGGGCCCCCATAGGACCTTGCCCTTAATATGGATAAACCACGGTAGAGAATGTTCCATCCTCAGAAGGGAGGCTGGACAACATACTCTATCTTCCACCTGAGGAAGATGGGTTCTGAAATTGAGGCAGTTTGGAACGTTCCTACTTATGACCCTGTGGAGCTCAGATCTACAGTGATATAGAGGTCACATAGGCTCCTAAGCTGAATATGGGCCCCAGATCAGATCAAATCCATGGGATTTACAGTCAACAATATTTATACAACTTTCTCATATTTGGGAGCTACTCTCTTCCCTGCCTTTTCTGCTAATTTTTCCAGCCATGACATCATTTCCCCAGACAATAACTTGAGTCTACCTGCATATCAGATGTCAGGCTCAGAAAAAAAAAAAAAAAAATGAAAACACTAGTATATAGTCATGAGTTCTTTGGAATGTACCTAAAATAGGCCTACTAACTATTTACAAAACGAAGACCCCCAAATCTTCATCTGCACTAATCCAGCCCTTAGGTTCAAAATTAGTCAACAATTTGTTTGGCTTTATATATTAACTCTTCTTTCAGTTAACAGGTTCCAGATGCTAACATGATGCTAACCAGACTTACCTGGGCAGATGACCACACCAATGTGTCCTGGA
The DNA here is from genome assembly GCF_950295315.1 of Erinaceus europaeus. NCBI lineage: Eukaryota > Metazoa > Chordata > Mammalia > Eulipotyphla > Erinaceidae > Erinaceus > Erinaceus europaeus. The sequence continues at coordinate 90,873,171 of NC_080169.1, read as the reverse complement.
GCCCCACTTCCCCAGAGCCCTGCCCCACTGGGGAAAGAGAGAGATAGGCTGGGAATATGGATCTACTTGTCAATGCCCATGTTCAGCGGGAAAGCAAGTACAGAGGCCAGACCTTCCACCTCCTCCAACCTGTAATGACCCTGGGTCCATACTCCCAGGGGGATAAAGAATAGGAAAGCTATCAGCAGAGGGGATGAGATATGGAGTTCTGGTGATGGGAATTGTGCGGAGTTGTACCCCTCTTATCCTATGGTTTCTGTCAGTATTTCCTTTTTATAAGTAAAAATTATTAAAAAAAAAATTAAAAAGTTGAAAAAAGAAAGGTTGTTGGTGTGGTTGTAGAGAAAAATGAACCTTTTATACTGCTAGAGGAAATGCAAATTGCACCATCCCCTATGGAAAATAGTCTGGAGACCTTTCAGAACACTAGAAATGGACCTACCCTATGACCCAGAAACTCCTCTCCTAGAGATATATCCAAAGAAAACAAACACACCCATCTGAAAATATCTATATATAATATCTATATATATCTATGCTCCTAGCAACAAAATTTTTAGTAGCTCAATCTTGGAAACAACCCATGTCCAATGATAAATGACTAAAAGTGTTGTGGTATATACATATAATGGAACAGTACTCAGCTATCAAGTCATCTCTTTTGCTTCATCTTAGAGAGAACTTGGAGGTATTATGTTAAGTGAGATAAGTCAAAAAAAGAAAGACAAATATCATATGATCCCACTAATAAGTGGAACTTAAAAACAAACCTTAAATGGAAAACACAAAGTGAAACTTGGACTGGGTAGGGCATACTGCTCCAAAGTCAAAAACTCTGGGGAGAGGGGAGTTGAGAGGGAGTGATAAAGCAGTCGTGGGATACTAATGTGCCCATATGGCAACAACTATACTGTAAAACATTAACCCTCTAATAAAAACAAAAGAAGTGGTCATTTCCATTTTGTTTCATTTTACCCCTACATACTGCTTATATTTCATCTTACATTACAGTAAATCATGTATACAACTTGTTATTCAAAAAATCATCCTTAGGCCTGCAAGTTTTCGTTATCTGAAAACTTGTTAGAAATAAAAATGTTCAGCCTGGAATGTTCTTAGCCAACCATGGAATGTAAGCTCAGACCTATAGGGATGCAGAGGTTACATAGGCTCCTGTGCTGAATATGGGCCCCAGGTCAAATTAACGGGGTCTACAGTCAACAATATTTATATACCTTTTCCCATATTTTGGAGCTACTTTCTTCTGTGATCCATCTTTCTGGTCCCTTTTCCAACTATGACACCATCCCCCAGATAATAACTTAGGTCACCTGCTTATTAGATGTCAGGAGCTGGCAAAAACTAGTAAAGTCATGAATCCCTTGGAATATACCTAAAACAGATCTACCAGCTTTTTCCAAAATGGAGACCCCAAATCTTTATCCACAATACTCCAGCCTTTAGGTTCATGATTAGTCAACAATTTGTTCTACTTTATGTCTTAACTCTTTTTCAGCAACCAGGTTCCAGTTGCTAGCATGAAGCCAACCAGACTTCCCAGGGCAGACAACCCCACCAATGTGTTTTGAAGTCCTGCTTCCCCAGAGCCCTGTCCTACCAGGGAAAGAAGAGAGAGAGGCTGGGAGTATGGATCAACATCCATGTCCAACCAGGAAGCAATTACAGAAGCCAGACCTTCCACCTTCTGCAACGCATAATAAACCTGGGTCCATGCTCGCAGAGTGTTAAAGAATAGGAAATTATCAGAGGAAGGTATGGGATACAGAATTCTGGTGGTGGGAATTGTGTGATATTGTACCCCTCTTATTCTATGGTCTTGTCAGTGTTTCCATTTTTAAAATACAAATTTTAAAAAAAAGCTAGAAGGAACTAAATAAAATAAATTAATTAAAATGTTCAGGCTCCAGATTTAAATCCTATCAAATCAGAACTTCTCAATAATACATTCCCCAAGTAATTTGCATACACATTACATTTGAGCAACACAAATCCACATGTCTACCCTAGAGTTCCTTGAAAGGTCTCATCCTCTTTATAGTACTTTCTCCCTTACTCTCACCAATTTTAGTGTCTTACATATGGCTTTTGTTTAGTAATCCTGTAGAATAAAATTTGAGTGTTTGGTATCAATTTTAAAATGCACTGATGCCTGGTTATGTTTTCCTCAAATTACTTGTTGTAAGATAGATTATTTAAATTATATATTTTATTAGTTGAATAGTTTGCATTTATTTCTGACAGAAAATTCCAAAAAATGACAAAAGAGGTTTTAGTATATATCTAGCTTCATGATACTTTATCTAAACAATTATTCCTCTTACTTATATTGTTAAAACTTATTCTGCATGGCTTCTTTAAAATACAATAGATAAAACCTAGCTATATCTGGTTTGTATAGTAAGTAATACACTGGAGACTTGGAGCATTTGGAGAGTGAGGAAGGAGTAATTGATTTCAAATTTATTCTAAGAATAATTTCACACTAATTCAACACAGATAGGAATTAATGCCTAAGAAATTATAATTCACTAATATAAAAGACTCAGCTTTTACAATGGCTTATTACTTAATGCCACAAATATTTCAGGATTTTAAAATCTCCCACTCATAAAGCATTATTTCCAATAATCTTTAGAGATTTATTTAACCCGATCATAACAGTTTTGTGAGATATTTATGAAGCAAGTTTTATTGTCTTTTTTCAAATCAATCAATTGTAAAGTTAATGAGCTTTTCCAAAGTTATTTCAGAAAAGCAGATGTGAAACATAAAATTCTGACCTCCCAGTAACACTTGGGGAATGTTATGAGGATTAAATGAGGTATTTGTGTTAAGTATTTAGAATAGTGTCCAATAGTTGATAAGCTTATATAAGCGTTTGCTTAATGGATAGGAAAATAGGAACTTCCAGGAAATAGAATGTGACATTTTTTGGCTGTTAGCCTGTTATGTGAAGCTTCTGAACAGAATGCTATAAGTACAATTTAGAAAACAAAGGAAACAATCTCTTTCCCAATTCTGCACCATTCCCTCTTGTTTCCTTAGTAGACCTTCTTTACCATTGGAGGAGGAAAAGTAAAGTGATGTTAATCTAAAAGAAAGAAGGTCGCATCCATAGTACGCCTCAGTTGAAATCATGCACATTACCTAGAACTGAAATTTACAGTTTTTCCACATTGACACTACAAGTGATTTTGCTAGAATAGGTGATATTTTGAGTCCTGGTGAAGGAATGTGATGATGAATGATGTAAGTGTGTGTACATGTGTCTGTGTACTAATGATGAAGCAATGTACAAGCCCCAAGCGGTAAACATGATCTTATCAGTTAGGTCAAACCTTGTGGGGCCCCAAAGTGAGTGCTTTAGCTAAAGACGGAGGTGAGTAAACACCAATATCACTGAAGACAAGTTTACTTTACTTTACAGTTTTCTCAAGATTGGCTCAGTTCCCAGAAACCAAGGGAATATCAGAAGTGTCTCTTGAGGCCTATAATTCTGTCACCTATAAAATGAAGAATATTAAGAGAATCCACATATCAAAGACTCAGCCTATGGTATGTGCATTAATAACTTGGAGACATTCAATGAATTTTCCCCTCTTATATTAATTAAATAGTAATTTATATGATTACAAATTAATAGGAGTGTACAAAAACACCATTCTCACGTACACTTCCCTCACTCCAAAGCTAACCTTATCAAAGCAAGGACTTCCAAAAGCTGAATAAGAGCAAGAGACTGGTCTACTTTAATGATGACTCTTTAGTCACTATCAGGCCACCCCATCAGCTGAGGCCTAATAAGGAATTCTGAGATTCCCAAAAAGACATGATGGGCCTAGACCTCGAATAAATCCCTCTCTCCATTGTTACTGGTCATTTCTATCAGGAACAACACAATAGACCCCTTTGTGGGCTCCCATAGGACCTTGCCCTCAACTTGGATCAACAATGGTAGAGAATGTTTCATCCTCCGAAGGGAGGCTGGACAACATACTCTATGTTCCACCAGAGGAAGATGGGTGCTGAAATTGGGGCAACTTGAAAAGTTCCTATTCATGACCACAGAATGTGAGTTCAGATCTAAAGGGAGGCAGAGTCACATAGGCTCCTAAACTGAATATGGGCCCCATATCAGATCAAATCAATGGGGTTTGCTGTCAACAATATTTATACAACTTCCCCATATTTGGGAGCTACTCTCTTCCCTGATCCAGCTTTCTGGTCCTTTTTTCAGCCATGATATACTCTCCCCAGGCAATAACGTGGATCTATCTGCATGTCATATTTCAGGTTCATGGGGGGAAAAAAAAGTGTAGCCACAGGCCCTTTGGAATATAACCAAAACATGCCTACTAGCTATAAAAAGGAGATACCACCCCTAACTCTTCATTTGCATTATTCCAGCCTTTGGGTTGATGATTAATCAATAGTATGTTTGGCTATATATGTTAACTCTCTTTTCAGCCACCAGGTTCCAGATGCTACCATGAATGCCAACCAGACTTCCCTGGACAGACAACCCCATCAATGGGTCCTGGAGCTCCGATTCCCCAGAACCCCACCCCCCCTAGGGAAAGAAAGAGGCATGCTCAGAGTATGGATTTACTTGTCAATGCCCATGTTCACTGGGGAAGCAATTACAGAAGCCAGACCTTCCACCTTCTACATCCCACAATGACCTTGGGTCCATACTCCCAGAGGGTTAAAGAATAGGAAAGCTATGAAGGGTGGGGATGGGATATGGAGTTCTGGTGGTGGGAACTATGTGGAGTTGTTCCCCTCCTATCCTATGGTTCTCAGTGTTTCCTTTTTATAAATAAAATTAAATTTAAAAATGAAGAATTTTTAGGCCAATGTAAAATGATGCTAAGTACTGTTAAAGAGTACTATATAGTTAAAGTATATTGTTCTTATGCATCTGAAATGTATATTTTGCCCATATATAATAAAATAATTTTATAAAATCATAATTTACTCTAACAACATTCATTTGCCACCTCTCCAAAAATGCTTAGAACATAATTTACCTCTTCTTTTTATATAATTGTTTACTTTCAACATACAGTCATATTAATTATATTTTATTAATTGTCATTGTTCTTATTTAATTTTCTATATTTCATGAATATTGTTCATTCTAAGAGTTATAAAATATCATTAGTTCTGATGTTTCAATTTCTATCAACTATCAAGAATATTAATGGCTTTTAAAGTCTAATAGATTTTTCCACAGTGCTTTCTCAAAACAATGATAATAGTTCATATTTCCATAAGCAATGTATGAGAAATTTCCTGAAATTAACATCAGCAATGTTTGCTATCACCAATAGTTTCTCCATTTTTATGAATATAAAATGATAAATAAGATTATTACTTAAGTTATATTTTCATAAGTTTTTGTGATTTTTTTCATTATGTTCATTGTTTTATTTTTGGACTTGTTTTGTACAGACTTCTTAACTATACCTTTTGTATAAAAATATTTAGGGGGCCGGGCGGTTGCGCAGTGGGTTAAGCGCACATAGAGCAAAGTGCAAGGACCCGCATAAGGATCCCGTTAGAGCCCCCGGTTCCCCACCTGCAGGGGCATCGCTTCACAAGCAGTGAAGCAGGTCTATAAGTGTCTATCTTTCTCCCCCTGTCTGTCTTGTCCTCTCTCCATTACTCTCTGTCCTATCTGGCAACAACGACATCAATAACAACAATAATAATAACCAAAACAATGATAAAAACAAAAACAACAAAATGGAAAATAAAAAATATATATTTTTTGTTTTGTTTTTTAAAGCCTCCAGGAGTAGTGGGTAGTGGACTCATGTGCACGCACCAAGCCCCAGCAATAACCCTGGAGGCAAAAAAAAAGTTAAGTATTTACAAATATAAAATTATAAAAATTAAGATTAAAAGCACCATTAAGTACTCTAAAATATTTTAGTTGGTATTCAGGGATATCATCCTTATTAAAATGTAAATTATTTGACCTCATCATACTAAAAATTATTATAATATTTAAAACTAAAGGCACTAAGATATCTAGTACTGTTAGTGAAAGAAAAAAAAAGATAGAAACTATTTTTTTATAGAGAAGTCTGACAGGGAGAGTCAAAGTTTTCATAATTTTACCCACTGAGCCAATAATCAGCATTTTATTCATCTCCTAAATTTAATGATAACAAATACTATAGCAAAATTTTATTTTTAACTAGTTGAAATTCTTAATATCCATCAGAAAGTTTTTGTCTAGAGGTATGATATATCCACACAAAATAATGTCAAAAGAACAAAGCAAATGTTTTCCATAAACTTTCAGAAAAGCATGATATGTGGTTAAAGGTTAAAGAATGAGGAGAGACCATCCCTGGGTTAAACCTCATCTCTACCATTTGTGAAGTACAATTCTCAATTCCTCATTTGTGTGCTAGGAGTGAGAAATCACTATACAGAGTACACATCTATAGAAAGCATGTAGTGGATTATAAAAATTAAGTAAATCAAAACCACTATATGAACACATTAAAGTATTATAACTTGATATAGTAAGACTTTCATCATAATATTAAAATGTGAAATGCAATCTATTAAAACATGTGGTATAAATGACTATATAGCACCTAGAGTAAAAATAGTAAGATGTTTGTATGGATATATGTATGTGTTTTTTTTTTTGTTTGTTTTGTGTGTGTGTGTGTCTGTGTGTGTGTGTGTGTGTGTGTGTGTGTGGTGTGTGTGTGTATGTGGCATAACTTCAAAACATGGGAGATTCACAACACTGGTAACTGTTATTTCTGTGTAGGAGAATTTGGAGTATTTGTCACTTTGATCTTTCAAATTTTTTAAAGAGTTTACTAAATATTTTATCATACATATTTAACATCTTTAAAATTGGAAAAGCTACTTTCTAAAAATGATAAGAATTTATAAAAATTTTAAAAATACATTTCTAAAAACATATTCAAGAAAAGCAATATTATTCTCAGTAAAACATACATTGCATTTTTTTCACACACTATCTTTCAAAGTACTGTCAAATGTCAATTAAATGTTACATAGAAAAAAAATATATAGAAAATAAGTTAACCTCAATCGCTGTAAAACTCAGAATGTCTCTGATGAAACAGAGTATCTTAAAAAACACTCAATGTGATAAAGTAATAGAATTTCTTTCCATAAGACAAGAAGCAGAAATCAGTCTCAGCATGCAATAATCATGCTGTGTTTAGCTATGAGTTAGAAATTTCAGGCACCATATAAAATTGCTGATAAAATGTAATATGCTATTTCTCCAAAGATGAACAAATAATGAATAGGAGTCCTTAAGCAAACAAGCCAATAGATGTGCAAATACTCATTATTCCTCATACATTGGCTATTTAGATGAGCCTTCAGATTATGGAGGAATGTGCCTGCCTTTTTGGCATTCCCAACATTCCTACTCTGAAGCAAGTACCAATTTCCCAACATGACCTTAATCTGTTTTATACAAGAGCTATGGGTTTTCACTTCCATGCTACACTTTGATAGGCCAACACATAAAATTCTCATTCTTAAAACAACTTTACCTATTAAAATGACAATTTTGATACTGGTGAGGTTTGCTGACATGGGGCATTTATTGCACATCTAATGGCAATGCTTTAACCTTTTCAGACAGAATATTGAAAGCAGGAATAAAGAGCTCAAAAAAGGATTTTTGTTTTCATACCAGTAATTTTAGATTTAAAAAATATGATAGAGGAATAAGTAGAAATGTAAACAAAGATTTATATGAGAAAAATCTTACTTTCAATAGCAAGCATTGAAAGCATGGATCATAGATATCTAATAATTTGGAGAAAATAAAGAAATGAATGTTAAGTAAATACATATAGTTGTATTTACTTAAATGATGCTTACAAAGTTTTTATAGCTTGTGTTTATAATGTAAAAGAATTATTAAGAGGCAAGCTAGGGGCTAGAGAGGTTTTTTGTTGTTGTTGTTACATTATATGGATGGTTGAGTTATAGGTACCATTCCTCATTTCCCCATGACAAGAGTCTACAAAGCACTCTTGTCCACAGCTTATCACCACCATTCAATATACTCCAAAACACCTTACTCCTTCCCCAGAGTCCCTTTGGTACAATACACTAAAATGAGACCAGCAACTTTCATGTCTGAGGCACTGAATTTGCATAACTAGCATAGGACAGAGTAGAGCAGTGGTCTGGTAAAAATAAATAAATAGCCAGAAAATTTTATTAATATAAGATTTATAAAAGGCTTCTAAAGAAATATTCTGGGGGTCAGGTGGTGGCACACAGGTTAAGCACACATAGTGTGATACCCAAGGTCCTGAAGAAGGATCTTGGTTCAAGTCTGCACTCCTCACCTGCATGGGGACACTTCACTAAGGTGAAGCAGGTTTGCAGATGTCTATCCTTCTCTCCCCCTCTCTATCTTCCCCTTTGCTCTCAATTTCTCTCTGTCCTATGTAATAAAAATGGGGGAGAAAAATGCCAACAGGAGCAGTGGATTCTAAGTGCAGGCACCAAGCCCCAGCAATAACCCTAGAGGCAAAAAAAGAAGAAAGAAAAGAAATATTCCCAAAACTGTGTTACTGATGGCATGTTATATTAGCTGCCTCCTTTTTTGTTTTATTATACCATATGCAGACATATATATATATGTGTGTGTGTGTGTGTGTGTGTATGTGTGTGTGTGTGTATACATATATATATATATATATATATATATATATATATTTCCAATTGAAATACATCCTAAATTGTCTAATTTAAAAACCCTTCATTGGGAAATGATGGAGAGAGTGTCAGGTCCTAGTGCGTGATATGGAAATGGACATAAGTTGGGGGTGAGAGTGTATTGCAGATGCTTACCATGAGGAAAGGAGAAATTGTGCCCATGTATCAACAACTTAATGTAAATCATTAAATCCTCAACAAAATTATAATAAATAAATGAATGTATAGAAAATTAATGAAATGGGCATTTATTCAATTTATTGGTGTTTTCACTTGGACAGTGCAACCCCAGTCAGAGTTCTTTTTCATAGTACTACTTTGCTTCTTTTTGTGTACATACAATTATCATTTGGGAGAAGTCATTTGTGTGTATTTTTATCTTAATTCCACTATCCTGATGCAAACCCAAAATGTCCAAAGAGGTGTTTAAATTTCTTTGTTTAAGGAGCCAAGTAGTAGTACAGCTGGTTAAGCACACACATTACAATGTGCAAGAACCCAGGTTCAAGCCCTGATCCCCACCTACAGGGGAAAAGATTCATGAGTGGAGAAGCAGGGCTGCAGGTGTCTGTCTCTCTTCCTTTCTATTTCCCCTTCTCTTCTCAGTTTCTCTCTGCCTTTATCTATCCAATAATTAATTAACTAATTATTAAAATTTTAAAAATCAATTTGTTATTATACATTTCTAATAAGCTTACTGTCCCAGACAATAAAGTATTAAGCTAACATGCATCAAGGCTTTGCATGACACAGCATAACTAATGAGTTTAGCAACTATGTAAATTTACTAGGAGGCTTCTCATCAATGTGTAATAAATATTTTTCTATTTATTTAATATTTACTCCAGGTTCTGGTGAGGTCAATTAACAACTGTTTAGCTACTAACTGCTTAAACAGCAAGTAAGCATTGACTCTTTGTACTTGCAAAAGAAATAGAGAATTCTTCATAAAGAAGTACGTAACACAGTAGTGTTCATAACCCCAGAACAAACAACCCTGGGAACATCCCTTAATCTTCCTTTTCTGATTCTGAATCAGACCTGTAAGATGCAGCAATCTGTAAACTATTTGGTTGTTGGAAAATTCATGATGTGATTTTCAATGTTTTCATATGCAAAAATACATCATGACTTTTCGACAGCCCAATAGCAAGCCTTCTAGAAAATCCTCATGCAATTCTAAGTTTGAAATCATGGTCATAAGAAATTACTATGTGTGATAATGGAGTTTTCTCAAAACTGTTAGGTTGTTGGAAAAGTCCAATACATTTTCAAGCAAGCATTCAGACTGGGAGTCCCTTTTCTTCTGATAACCACAAAATATCATGCTAGCAATTAAAGAATCAGGACTAGGGGGCTGAGCAGGGGCACCTCCAGTTAAGTGCACATACTGTCATGTTCAAGGATCTGGGTTGGAGCCCTGGCTCCCCATGTGCAGGGGAACACATCACAAGTGGTGAAGCAGGTTTGTGGGTGTCTGTCTTTTTCTTTCCCTCTTTATCTCCCCCTTCCCTCTCAATTTCTATCTGTCCTATCAAACAACAAAGAAAATATATTTTTTAAAAAGGAAAAAATGGCCACCAGGTGCAGTAGATTGCTGGTGTCTGCACCAAGTCCCCAGCAATAACCCTGGTGGCAATTTAAACAAAAGAAGCAGGACCCTGATTGTGATCTCTGTATTCTTCACCCCTAATCACTCGTTTGGTCACTCTGATAATGAAATGGAATGCTAAATAAGATGTTTTACATTCCAGGGGCTCCTGCTCTAAATAGACCATTTCGTTACATAGATGATGAGCTTCACATATGACTTTCACATGTGTCTTTAGAGACAACTAAAATGAGTCATTGTTATCAAATATATATATATGTATGTATATATATATATATATATATATATATATATATATTATTAACTTGTCAGTAGAATTATTTCTTTCAAAGCAGAAACATCACTGGCTTGACATACTCTGAAGCAAGGTTACAGAGAATCTTCTCCAGGGACAGTAACTACATGACTTCTGTTCCTCGCTTGGTTTTGCTCAGGCATAGCCTAGAGCACATTTCATTTTGCTCTGTTATACAGTATTTCCTATCACATGACCCTCCACACACACACACACAAAATAAATAAATAAAAGAAAGCAAATGGTGCCTGAGTATATAAAGGAAAGACACTATTTTATTAGTGTGTTTATTGGTATATATATATTTTTCAATTGCTTATTTATTTGTGTACCTAGTAGGTATGTGGAAGGCAGTGTTCTATGGAAAATAGATAGTAAATAGATGAATAAAACACTCCATGCTTTACAAAAAGTTAATACTATAGGAGGAAGGATGAGATGAACAGACACAAAAAATTTTAAATAAAATACAAAACATGTTCTAGGCATTAGAGATATATAAGTAACCTATGTCAAGATCTCAGGTGATAGATTTACCATGTCTAACTGGAGGAAGATTCGGATTTCAAGATATGGGACAGGAATGTAGTGAGCCACTTCTTTGCCGCGGGGCCCAAGAATGAGTTCTGGGGTGATGTTATCACAGCCAGCAGCCGTTCCCGGTTTAACCCTCTTCAAAGCGTCTTCCAGTTCAGACAGTGTAAAGGGAGAGAGTTTTGGAGATGGACAAGATAAACAGAAGTGGGATGACCACTCATGGGAAATTTCTCTTTTCCAGACTGGGTCGATCTTAGCACGTCCAACTTGAGTTAGGTGACTGGCCACTGAGTTTGGAGATATGGGAGGATGGGAGACGGGAGAGGGTTGGCTACCAGCACCCAGACTATGAAGAAGCTTCCAGGCTTTCCTACTTGAGTGGGTGAAGTTCAGACTTTCCGTGAGTTGTTGCCAGCGGCCTTGACGTGCTAGATCCAGGGAGGCAATGAGATGGTCGGCCACATCTGGGTCGCCCAACTCATCATACTGCTTTAGTAGTTGCTCGCATTCAGCATCAAGACAAGGCGTATAGTTAGCATGTCGCCCACGAGGAATAGCTTGGGAAGCTGCTTTGAAGATGGCTTGGCGGAAGAGCCTGTAGGAATCTTCAAAGGGGATAGAGTTCATTGGAATTGCAGGAATAGATTTGTTGGTAAGATCACTGAACAGATGCCAGTTTGCTTTCCGAAAGTTCCATCTTAGTTTCTCAGAGCACAAAATCAGTGGGACCTGGAGACCAATGTGGATGATAGCTGGGTGGTGATGACTGTGCGGGAAGACCTTGAGAACTTGTCTCGTAGCGGGAAAGGCTTGGCCGTTGACTGTGCTAATCCAGCACAGGTTGGGCAACGAGTCTTTATTCCATCTAGCACTGTGAAAAGAGCCTGGCTGTTTGGGATCGTATAATAGGGAGAGGTCATTCGCTGAAGCCCAGTCAGCTAAGATAGAGCCATCAGCACGAGTGGAGGAATATCCCCAGTCTTGGTGATGACTATTAAAGTCTCCAATGTAAACGGCTGGGTGATTCGAATCTATGCCCAAAATTTGGCGTCGTGCGAAGATAATAGCAGTTTTGAAACCAAAGAAAGACCCAACACTGGCCACCAGCTATAGACCAATTTCTCTCCTCTCCGTGTGTTACAAACTCCGTGAGAGGCTGCTTCTGTCATGAATTTCTCCTCTTACAGAGAAATTCCTATCACCCGCCCAAGCTGGTTTCCGCCCAGGAAGATCTACCTGCGAACAAGTCCTGGCCCTCTCAACTTACATTGAAAATGGATTCCAGAAGAATTTAAAGACTGTGCTGTCTTTGTTGATCTCACAGCAGCCTATCACATGGTCTGGCATCGTGGTCTCCTAGTCAAGATCTCAAGTTGCCTGCCTCCATGGGTGGCCAACACTATATCGTTTCTTCTCCAAAACAGAAGATTCCGGGTGCATCTGGGTGACAAGTCTAGCAGATGGAGACTTGTCTCAAGTGGCCTCCCCCAGGGCTCTGTTCTGGCTCCTACGCTATTTAATATTTACATCGGGAGTCAGGCTGTAGCGCAGCAGGTTAAGTGCAGGTGGCGCAAAGCACAAGGACTGGCATAAGGATCCCGGTTCGAACCCCAGATCCCCACCTGCAGGGGAGTTGCTTCACAGGCGGTGAAGCAGGTCTGCAGGTGTCTATCTTTCTCTCCTCCTCTCTGTCTTCCCCTCCTCTCTCCATTTCTCTCTGTCCTATCCAACAATAATAACTACAACAATAAAACAACAAGGGCAACAAAAGGGAATAAATAAATATAAAAAAAAAATTTTTACATCAATGACCTCCCAGAAACTTCTTCAAGGAAGTTCATCTACGCCGATGACATCTGCTGTGCAACTCAGGCATCCAAGTTCGACATCCTCGAGGAAACACTCACGAAAGACATGTCTCTGATATCTGATTACTGTAAAAAATGGCGACTAATCCCTAGCACTGCAAAAACGGTATCATCTGTTTTCCATCTACACCATGCCTCGGCCACGTGTGAGCTTAATGTGCAGCTTGGCGATACGAGAATCCGGCATGAAGCCCAGCCAGTCTATCTTGGCGTTACTCTTGATCGCACCCTGTCATTTCACAAACATCTCATAAAAACTGCAGCAAAGGTGGGTGCGAGGAATAACATCATTGCAAGACTGGCCAGCTCCTCATGGGGCGCGAGCGCTTCCACACTACGATCATCATCTCTGGCATTATGCTATTCCACTGCAGAATACTGAGCCCCAGTATGGTTCCGTAGGCCCCATCCATGTCCACTTGGTTGATTCCAAATTATATTCCTCCATGAGGATAATTTCTGGAACCATCCATTCCACCCCAGTTCCATGGCTGCCAGTTCTTAGCAACATTGCCCCGCCAGATATTCGTCGGGATGCAGCATCATCTAAGTTCATTTCCCACATCTACACTTGACCGGACCTGCCAATATATGTGGATATCTTCGCCCACCCTGTCCAACACTTGACGTCTCATCATCCAATCTGGTCTCCTACGCCTACACTGAACTTCTCTGTTCCAGACTCTTGGAAACAGAGTTGGCAGTCAGCTGAGGTAAAGAACAAACACCTCATCAAAGACCCCTGCAAGCATCAACCCGGCTTTGACCTAGCACGCTATGATTGGGCCCTCCTCAATCGCTATCGAACAGGCCATGACCGGTGCGCTGCTATGTTCCATCGCTGGGGAGCCAGAGATGACCCAAACTGCCCCTGTGGCTAAAGACAGACTATGATCCACATAGTCAAGGACTGCCACCTCTCCAGATTCAAAGGAGGTCTCAAAACTTTACATCAGGCTCAACCTGATGCTGTTAACTGGCTACGGAAGAAGGGCAAACGCTAGAAGAAGAAGAACTGGAGGGAGGAGGAAGGGGAGAGAGAGAGAGAGAGAGAGAGAGTTTAAATAAATGGATTTTAAGAAATGCCACTATGTTACTATGGCTAAAGGCCCAGACTCCAACACCCAGTTCCCCCTGAATGGGAAAAGCTTTACAAGCAGTGCTGCAGAAGTTTGTCTTTCTCCTTCTTTCTCACCCCTCCCTCTCAATTTCTCTTCATTTCTACAAAAAGAAAGGAAGGAAGGAAGGAAGGAAGGAAGGAAGGAAGGAAGGAAGGAAGGAAGGAAGGGCCAAACAATGAATTCATTATGCAGGCACCAGTTCCCAGAAATAACCTTTGTAGAAGAAAGAAAGAAAGAAAGAAAGAAAGAAAGAAAGAAAGAAAGAAAGGAAGGAAGGAAGGAAGGAAGGAAGGAATTCAGAGACAAAAAGGATGGGGAGAATCCCAAGAGTCAAAACCTCAACAGCAATGCACAGTATAAAACTTTGAAATATTACAGGCAAAAGCAAACAGGCCAAGTGTTATTGGCCACTTCTTAATGCCCTCTGGAAAAGGGAGTGTTGAAAAATACTGCTGCCCATTTTCATTTTCTTCCTCCTAAAATTCTGATACAATTTTCTGATGTGAGGCCTTAGCACTGACTTTTTTAATTTTTCAGTTCACTAAACACCCTGAGAATGAAGATAGACTTGAGAGCCATTCAACAGCAGAGATGGGGAAATATTGACAGTATGATATGGGAAGTTTTGAATGTCAGAATTGAAAAATAGCTCTGTTTGGGAAGAAATAAGATTTCACTGAAGACACTCACTAAATGAAGTGATGGGAACAGAGCTGTGTGCCTGAAAGTTACCAGTCATGGTGGAATGTATGGCAGTGGGCAGACATAAGCACTAGGAGAGTATTTAGTAAAAATAGCATGAAGGAGCCAGAGTAATCATAAAGACTTTAGAAAAGAGATAGACTTTACAAGGCCTGGTACGTGATGTGTGTTATGAATAAACAAAGGAGAAGGAATCTGACAATGCTCAAACATGGCCGGCCAAAGGTATATGGCACTAACATAGCATGACTGGCAAGACAATGCTGAGGCAGAAAACCATTGGTTCAGTTTTTTATCTGTTGACTCAAGTACCAGGAAATCCTGGACTCTTTCAAAAGTTTTCCTATAGCAGACAGAGAAGGAATTGACATTATTTAGTAGTTATATCCCCTAAGAAAAAATTTTACTGAGATGTAACTGACACATTACCTTAATTTCAGGTATATAAATTAATAACCCAATATTTGAATATACGATTAAAAAAACACTGTAGTAAGTTTAGTTAGAATCTGCTGTCATGGGTGCTTGCCGGTGATGCTGCAGGTTAAGTGCACAAGAATCTGAGCTTGAGCCCAGGGCTCCCCACCGGCAGGGGGAGGAGCCTGCGTTATGCTATGAAGCAGCTATGAAGCAGGTCTGCAGGTGTCTTTCTCTCCCCCTCTCTGTCTTCCCCTCCTCTCTCGATTTCTCTCTGTCCTATCAAACAACAACAATACTAACAATAAATAATAACCAACAGCAATGATAAACAACAAGGGCAACAAATGGGAAAAAACAGCTTCCAGGAGCAGTGGACTTGTAGTGTAGGCACTGAGCCCCAGAGATAACCCTGGAGACCAAAAAAAAAGAATCTGTCATCACATATAATTACAATGGTTTTTATGTCCTAAGAATTTCTACTATTTGCTCTCTAAGCAATTTTTAAATATATAATGCAGTGTTAATAACTATCATTCCTATGTTCATTGACATCCATAAGGTTTATTAAATTTATAACTTAAAATGGGTTCCTCGTGAACTCCGTTATCCACTTAATCAGCCCTATCTTCCCCTCTCACCAGCAACATTTTTCCAACTACCAGTCTGTTCCCACAGAGATTATTGAATCAGCAGAGTAGTCTTGAGAAACTATAAAAACAGAGGAGAAAACTTTGACCAGGGCTCAGTAGTTTGGATAATACCTATATTTTGGAAGAAGAAAGTGAATAAGGAAGAGTCAGAATGGTTAGAAAATCAAGAAAGGATAGTATTAAAGAAGTTAAAAAATAAAAGTGTAAGATAAAAGCAACCCCAAAACAGATTGGTTTTTTTTCTGCTGATTCATACATTTCCCCAAGTCTAAAAATGTCTAGGGTAAGACTGAGGGCTAAGAGAGCTCACTTGGACAGCATGCTGCTTTACTATGCAAGCAACTCAGGTTCAAACCCTTACCCTGCCCCTGCTACTGCCTTTGGGAGGTGGGAGAAAGTCATTCTAGAGCAGCAAAACCCCCATGATGAAAAAAAAGAAGGAGGAGGAGGAGGAGGAAGAGGAGGAGGAGACGAAGAAGAAGAAGGAGGAGGAGGAGGAGGAGGAGGAGGATAAAAAACTATAATCAAGGTAATTGAGAATCTATCTCCCTAAATTCACATTAGAGCTAAATCTATAGTTTAAAAATTGTGCACAGTTTCTGAGAAATACTAATAGTCTGCTTGTGTTTAAATCAGCACCTGTGCTTTAAAAACATCTATAAATACAGTGACCATAATTGTGTACCAAAAAACATTTTTCTTATTAAATCTTAAAAGAACAGTTTTTAGTGGTGGTAGGGGGAGAGGTCAGATTACTGAGAATTAGCAAGAGACTGCAAAGAAAATAATATTTACTTTGCTTCCCAAACTTATTTTGAACTTTTACACAGTGACATTGTCAAGAGGATGTGTCTTTAACTTAAAAAAAAAAAAAAGGAAAGAGGACTTTTCAAAGTTAACCCAATTATCAAATAATGTGATGATAACATTAACTATCGATTGTCTTTTTGAACCCTGAGACAGCAGGAACCTCACATCTCCACTATAGAGCCCCTACTTCCCCCAGTCCTGGAACCCTTAGATAGGGCCCACTTTCCCATATGCCTCTCCCAATCCATATCAAATAATATTGCATCCGCCGATCATAACCTAACCAACGCAACGATTGCCACCTCAACATGCTTCACCTCAGACTGTGTCCAGAGACTTCATGTGTGGAATGACAACCCTTCAGCTTCATTACTCGGGTGAGACCTTTCCTTTTATAGTACACTCTAATTTCATCTCAGGTGGTTCACTTTCTAACAAAGTCCCAAAACCTAGATATACACCAGTTTCTGTGAGAGAGAGCTTATGTTCACACGTATCCATAAACTACTGCAAAATATATACCTGAAAGCAGAAGTACACTAGAGCTTGCAGTGAGTACCTCCCTAACAATTCCTCTCCACTATTCCAAGCTTTGGGTCCATGATTGCTCAACAATTTATTTGGCTTTGTATGTTAACTCTCTTTTCAGCCACCAGGTTCCAGATGCCAGCAGGATGCTGGCCAGGCTTCCCTGGATTGAAGACCCCACCAATGTGTCCTGGAGCTCAGCTTCCCCAGAGACACACCCTACTAGGGAAAGAGAGAGGCAGACTGGGAGTATGGACTGACCAGTCAATGCCCATGTTCAGCGGGGAAGCAATTACAGAAGCCAGACCTTCTACCTTCTGCAACCCTCAATGACCCTGGGTCCATGCTCCCAGAGGGATAGAGAATGGGAAAGCTATCAGGGGAGGGGGTGGGATATGGAGATTGGGTGGTGGGAATTGTATGGAGTTGTACCCCTCCTACCCTATGGTTTTGTAAATTAATCCTTTCTTAAATAAAAAAAAATTTTAAAAAAGGAAAGAAAAAGAAATCACGAAAAGTCCTAGAAGATATCCATGAGGAAAAAGTAATTGACTTGGTTATCGCTAAGTCTTAAAAGGAAGTGATTTTGGAAGTTTAAGAATATTTGCAATGTTAAAAGTGGTACAAAGAAATTAGACAAGTTCTTTGAAAATAGAACCCCCAAACTTCTCCTACTTTAAAGAAAACGCCAAAACAGCTAATCTGATAACACACTAACATAGCAAACACATTATATCGGGAGTCCCCTAAATCCCCTTTTAGTTAATCCATATACTACCACTTGTAAGGTCACATATGAAGATGTTTGTTTTGCTTTTCTAAAAGTCTTCCCTCAACCTAAATGTAGCACAAACATTATTTATTTTTACAAATTGTGTCTGACATTCAAGTCACAATGTAGTCTGTCACATAAACAGAATGGTTCTATTTTCTAAAACACACACACAAAAAAAGTTTTTCAATTTCAAATAATTATGAAAAGAACAATGATCTGAAATAAATGCATGGCTTACAATGAAATACATCACTTATAAAAAAAAAAAGGTCAATGCAAAGGATCAGAAATTGCCCTTAAAGACACAGTTCAGAGAAGAGTATCTTCAAAGCTGTATTAAATATTTCCTGGCTTTGGAAATTCAAATGTCCAATCTGGTTTCCATAAAATTTTAAAAGATCAAACAATTAGAAAGAAGCAAGACTTAAAGTAGAAATGCAAAGGATTTCAAGCAAACATCTGGTTACCATTTTCGATAGAAAGAAATAACCCACTTAAGGAAGCAGTTTAGTTTCTTGGGAGTAAAAGTGAGACACTGGCTTTTTGTTCACTTTGCACAGTAGAAAGTAAAGGAAATATCAGAATGAAGAGGTCATTTGAAGCTCACCATTTATAAATAAGAAAGTTAAAAAAAAAAAACAGTTAATTGAACTCAGGTCCCTGCAGTATAAACAACTCAACTGAGCTAAGGTTAAATAAACATTCCATGAGCTCTACTGTGGCAATTAAAAAACAAATTCTGTCTGGTCATAAATACATCAGTAATACTGTAAGCACCAAGGAAAATAATAACAAAGCTGAGCACAACAATTACTAGGTATTATAATACTATAAAATAGATCGGTGCAGTTATAGAAGTTTCTTTGGTTCAATTTCTCTTCCATTTTGATTACTAAAGGCACAGAAGAACTAGTGATACTGTCCTAATCCTATGATTATAATAATCATAGGATTATTATAATAATAATCCTTGCATAATAAATAAAAAAAAAGAAAGCCAGATGCATTCTAGGTGAAATAACCATAAGGCAAAGCACACTCTGCCTTTTAAATGTGACCTCTATTCATTTGTCTTCTTGCTAAATAGTTATAGCATATTAAACTTAGGAAAGCACTTAGGGTGCTGGTGTAGGATGTAGAGGGGAAAAGCCAACCAGAGGAAGAAAAATGAGACTCTCAAGTTTTCAATTATCGGTAAAAGCATCTGCTTTAAGCATGCCCTTCTAGTCAAAAAGGACCACCTTCAGTTTTGAATTTAGAAGGATGTTTCTCTTCTCCTTCCTTGCTTCTCAGGTCTTCATCTGCCCATGAGACATACAATTAAAGCAAGCCTAATGAAAAGGAATCCTTAGTATGACAGAAATCTAAAATCTTGTCTTGCTTTCCTTCATTCTGTGTGTACAAAAGTCAAGAGTTCATTATCAAACTGCAGATTTGAAAAAAGACTATTATTTTACTCATTCTTCTGAATAATAAAACAACTTACTTTACAGAGCCCCTAACTTGTTACTGTTCCAGCAAGACTTCCTGCATTTAGAGATGGGCGTTTCTATTGTTGTACAGCTCTGACAATATGTTTATCTTTACTTTGGTCCTAGCTATATCTTCTCCAGTTACTATAAATAAATCTTGTTCTCAAGCATCCCATTAAACAGTAGAATGTAAAAATATTGGTGCAGCTCCTTCCAGAACCTTCCAGAAAAACATCTTTGTCAATTGGAACAATCTATTTTCTTGTTCCTGCCACAATTCTAGTTTCTGCAGCAACAGTCCAAATACGCCCTCTTTGAAAACATATAAATAATTCTGATCCAATGATAAAATAGGCTTTGTGTCAGAGTCTCTTGGACTGCATACTACTGACTCAACTCTGGAAGAAAGTTAAAAGTTTTGGAAAATATTTATCTTCTCTGAGGCCAGAATATCATTATATATATTAAAACAATGATATACTAAATAGTGTCTGGATGGCATAAAAATAATTTGGCTATTCCTCTGTCTTTTCCTTATGAAGTATATGCTATAATGTTGGATGATATATTTTTCCATAAGAAGAGACTAGAAAATCATAAAAGTAAATGTCTTATAGTATTCGAAGACACACAAAAAAATCTAAATGACATGACAGAGTTTTGATCCTTATTGCTTTATACGATGAGCATCAAAAGCTATATGCTTTCTTCTCCCTGTCCTTTAACTGGAGAGATTTTTAAGGTAACACTGTACGTTATAATATTTTATGGATAAATAAACTTTTGTTTTGTTTGTTTTCTCTCTTTCTTAAAAAATTATTAGTGACTTAATATTTATTTACAAAATTAAAAGATTAATAGGGCTATAATTCTGTGCTATTCCAAACACCAGAGTTCTATATCCCCATTCTCTCCACTAGAAGCTACAGTAGTTCTCCCAAGGTTGCAGATATGATTTGACTATTATTTCTCTCTCTCTCTCTCTCTCTCTCTCTCTCTCTCTATATATATATATATATATATATATATATATATATATATATATATCCTATGGTCCTGCCTTTTCTTTCTTTGTAAGTGACACCTATTACTACATCCAAATGTCCTTTTTTTCCTCTTCTCTTTCTGAGTCCTGGTGGAGATGGAGTACAGAGCCCTCTAGGAGTTTGGACCAAAAGTATTCTGGGGGATGCAGAAGCTGGGAGTTCTGGCTTCTGTAATTGCTTCTCTACTGGACATGTTGTTGACAGGTCAACAACATGGATGTTGACAGGTCAATCCATACCTCCAGCCTATCTCTATTTTTCCCTAGTCAGGTAGGGCTCTGAAGAAATAAGGCTCTGGAATACATGCCTGAAGACCCAGATTCAAGCCCCTAGTCCCCACATGCAGGGAGTAAGCTTCCTGAGTAGTGGGATAGTGTTGAAGTGTGTCTCCACTTTTACTATCTCCCTTCCCTTCCCTTCCCTTCCCTTCCCTTCCCTTCCCTTCCCTTCCCTTCCCTTCCCTTCCCTTCCCTTCCCTTCCCTTCCCTTCCCTTCCCTTCCCTTCTCTCTATTCTCCTCTTCCTCCTCCTCCTTCTTCTTTTCTCTCTCTCTCTCTCTCTCTCTCTCTCTCTCTCTCTCTCTCTCTCTCTCTCCCTCTCTCCCTGCCTCACTCTCAAAGGAAAAATGAGGGGTGGGGTGGAAATGGCCACTGGAAGTAATAGAGACATAGTATATTCACCAAGTGCCAGATATTTGATGGTAAAAACTAAATTTTTATGTCTACCATTATGTAAAGCATGTTTCAAGTGACAAGCAGAATGGATATGGTCTCTGCTCTCAAAGAACTTAAAGATTTTGGGGGGGGGATCAGGAAGAAGAGATGTTAAAATTAAAGAATGGTTTATAGTCTAAAACATTCAATGAGAACATTGCAAGCTGAGTGATTTGTAAATATCCTCTCAAGCTCATTTAGTCTCAATTATCTATCAGTAGCCCCTCTGTAACACTTCATATTAAATCTGATTTAAATGTGCCTTTCTACAAGGGCTTTGTAGTTCTCCCTTTTTCGTACTATTTCCTGACAGCAAAGAAACTTCTCTCCCTCATGGAATGCGTATTATATACCATTACAGAACAATCTGGATCAATTTGCAGAAGAGAAAAAAATCCAAGGTCTAGAAAGACTAAGTGACTTGCCCAAGGATGTGTAACCATTGAAATGTAACATGAAGAACTTCAACCCAGGTTTGCTGTTGCTCTAACACTTTCAATTTTTAAAGTCCATAGGTGCTCCTCCAATACCAGCAAACAAATTATTGTTGTCTTTCTTACTTACAGTTAACCTAAATCTCAACATCCTCTTGGAATATATATATATATATATATATATATATATATATATATATATATATATGCTAGCAGAAATCTGGAATGTATATTTCTATTACATAAGTTAAGAGTGTTTTATAGTAATTTTTTTCATTGGGAGGTTAATGGTTTACAGTACAGTCATTACATCTTTTTTATACAAACTTCAGGCATAGCTTTTAGCAAGAAGTCATTGTAAATAAATCTTCACAACTAGACTAAATTAAGTGATGTGTAAATATTCTAGAGATTTTTAAGTATGCAAGTATATACAAATAAAATACACAAGATATAAATCTGTTCAATTATAAGCAAGGAGTAAAATAGATTTTTTTCTTTTTCTTTCATAACATGTTTTCCAGATCATTAATTAGTGGTCTGCATCTCTCACTCTTTTAATAATGCCTCCCTCAAACATATTTGAGCAAATTGGAGTGTCTTTATTTAAAGAAGGGGAAGTTATTAAGCAACATTATCTAAAATATAATACTCCAGAACACAGTACATCCAGTTT
This sequence comes from Erinaceus europaeus, assembly GCF_950295315.1. Taxonomy (NCBI): domain Eukaryota; kingdom Metazoa; phylum Chordata; class Mammalia; order Eulipotyphla; family Erinaceidae; genus Erinaceus; species Erinaceus europaeus. The sequence goes on along the minus strand of NC_080169.1, from coordinate 90,850,747 downwards.
AATAGTAATACAAATATCATTAGGTAAGATCTATCACAGCATTAAATCTAATCCTTCATAAAAATGTCTTCACTATACTATGTTGTAGTATTATACTTTCAGTTCAAGTTGAAAGATTGCTATATAAACTAATATTTTACATTTGTTTAATTTTCGAGATAAATTTTTCTCTGCCCTTGACCCATTACTTTACATAACCTGGTACTGTCTACAAAATAGTTCCTTCAAGAACATTGTTTCAAATATACTATTTTGCATGTGATAGATGAAAGTAAACTGAGAGCTAAAAGCTAAAATTTCTGTTCTTTCTCTTATTGTTCTGATTACTTGCCGTCTCAAAGCTTAAATAATAGTAGCTAGAAAATTCTTACACATTTGAGTCTTAATTTTACATCTTTTTTAATTCTGTAATTTTTAAAATCTTTTTATTTTACTTATTTTTTAATTATTGTTGGATAGAGACAGAGAAAAATTGCAAGGGGCAAGGAAGAGAGACAGGTAGAGAGACAGAGAGGCACCTGCAGCCCTGCTTCATCACTCGTGAATTTTTCCCCCAGCCAGTGGAGACCAGGGACTTGAACCTGAATCTTTGTGCACAGTAATGTGTGCGCTTAACCAGGTTTGCCACCACCTGGCTCTTACATCTCCATTTAAGTTGTTATCATATACTATTTAAAATATTTATTTTTATGAGGGAGATAGAGAGCTGAGAGCACTGTTCTGCCATTTATGATGTTTCACTCTATTACTATCATTCTTTTTATGGGGTGTCAAAGGATCAAGCCCAGGTCTTCAAATATCCCAGGCATCCACTCTACCACTGAGCCACATTCCCAACCCCAGTTTTATTATTATTATATATTTACTGTAAGGCATCATATCCTTTTTGCTTGAAATGTGGTGTAAGTTAAAGCTAAATCATCTCTGTCCTAGAAGTTAATCATCTGCTTGGTATAATTGGGATCAAGTGACATGCAATGACTCAGGAAACGAGGGTTAGCAATATAATTTTTCCTCTGATTGGTCTAAAAATGAGCATTCTCCATAGTAAGTTATAGAATCTCCAGTGTAACAACTTAGCTCTGCTATTGTAGAACAAGAGCAGTCAAAACAAGTTTGTGGCTGTGATCTAAGAAAACTGTATTTACATCAATAGGCATTAGGCCAGGTTTGGCAGGTGAACCATAACTTTGTCAGCCCCTGGTAAGAAAATTGATATCGTCTTTTACTTTTTATATTTCCTTTAAAATTTTTTTCTTCCATGTATAACCCCAAATTACAAGAACAGTATGAAACCCTAAGAGCGACTTACATTGTGTAGCTTTGATTACAGGTTGGCTTATGTGTTTCATGTGCACTACATAGTACATTAAATCTAAATTTATAAGATATATTCAGAAGTAGACGGGAAATTACTATATATCCACTCAGGTATATTATTTATGTATACATAAATAATTCTGATTCAATAGTAAAATCTATTGCATCTAAATGTCTTGGAACACATATTACTAAGAATTTTCTGTGAGCTATGGAGAACTGTTGGAGAGCATCTATTCTCTTTTAGGCTACCATATTACTCCAAATAATAAAACACTGGTTTACTAAATGGTACCTAGTTACGAGGAAAAGGAATAATTGATGGTATTTCTAGCTTTTCCTGTAGGAAATTGCACGTTCCTACAAATTCAGGGACATAAGATATATTTTTCCAAAGCAAAGGATTGAAAGACTATGAAAGTACATATTTTACATTCTTCTGAGTTCTATAGGCTTAAATCTATCAAGATAAACATCTACTTACTTATTTCAAAAATGCTTGTAAACAGCTATGCAGCTAAATATTTAGCATAATGGCTTTGCAAAAAAAGAAACTTATTTATTTTAGTCATGACATTAATTATAAGCATTGCTAATTCCTTGAGCCAGCAAAATGGCTCTTTAGACAGTGTTCCCCCAAATGGATTACATATCCAAGTTACCTGTGTCTATTTCTGAGTATAAATTTTAGTACCCAAGTCCTGAGCTATCGAGTGAGAAAAATACTAGCTGCGCTTTATTTTGTCTCCTTTCAAAACCTTGATGGGGGTGAACAAATTAATTAAATTTTCACCACATATCTTTTACAGTTAAAGAACTAAGACATTGAAAATGTAACTTACCTAAAGTCATATGTTTATACAGTCTTTCACATTATAGCTATCAACTTTCATTACATTAACAGAAAGAAATTAACCAGAGGAAAAAATATTACGCACATTGTAATTTAGAACTGTCAATAAATATTTACTAAATAATAGGAAAATAACACTAGGGCTGGCAAGATAGCATAATGATTATACAAGAGACTTACATATCTGAGGCTCTGAGGTCCCAGGTTCAATCCCCAGCTGAGTGGTGCTCTAATCTCTCTCTCTCTCTCTCTCTCTCTTTCTCTCACATTTCTTTGTATTTTTCTCTGTTTATCTATTTTTCATTAAAAAATAAATAAGATTTTTTAATAATTCTTTTTTAATGTTTTATATTTATTTATTTTCCCTTTCGTTGCCCTTTTTTATTGTTGTAGTTCTTACTGCTTTTGTTGTTGTCATTGTTGTTGGATAGAACAAAGAGAAATGGAGAGAGGAGGGGAAGACAGAGAGGGGGAGAGAAAGATAGACACCTGCAGACCTGCGTCACCACTTGTGAAGCTACTCGCCTGCAGGTAGGGAGCCGGGTGCTCGAACTGGAATCCTTATGCAGGTCCTTGTGCTTCGCACCATGTGTACTTAACCCACTGCACTACCGCCCAACTCCCTAATAAATAAGACTCTTAAAAGGAAAATGAATGCACCCAATGAGAAGCCATCTAAATACATCAAACTTCTACTGAAAGAGCTACAGCAATATATTAACAGTAACACAATCATAGTAGGGAATTCAACACCCCACTATCTCTACTTGACAGATCATCCAGGAAGAAAATCAGTAAAGACATAAGGGAGCTAAATGGAGAGATAGATAAACTAGAACTATTGGACATTTTCAGAGTCATTCATCCCAAGAAACTGGAAGAAATCAAAATGTTTCGAGAGTTCAATGAAAATGAAGACACAAGCTATCAAAATATTTGGGACACAGCTAAAGCAGTCCCAAGAGTGAAGTTCATAGCTATACAAGCACACATTAGGAAACAAGAAAAGGCACAAATAAACATCCTGATTGCACATCTTAAAGACCTAGAAGAAGTACAACAAAGGAACCCTAAAGCAACCAGAAGGACAGAAATTACTAAAGTTAGGGCAGAAATAAATAACATTGAGAATAGGAAAACCATACAAAAGATCAATGAAAGTAAATTTTGGTTCTTCGAAAGAGTAAACAAAATCGACAAACCTTTAGCCAGACTCACAAAACAAAAAAGGGAGAAGACCCAAATAAATCGGATAGTAAATGAAAGAGGAGAAATCACAGCAGACACTGCAGAAATTCAACATATCATGCGAGGCTTCTATGAACAACTATATGCCACCAAGCTAGAGAACCTGGAAGAAATGAATGATTTCCTAGATACCTACCAACTTCCAAAACTAAGTAAAGAGGAAGTGAATAACATGAACAGGCCCATCACAGCTAATGAAATTGAAACAGTTATCAAAAATCTTCCCAAAAATAAAAGTCCTGGACCAGATGGTTTTACAAATGAATTCTACAAAACTTTCAAAGAAGAACTAATACCTCTACTTTTAAAAGTCTTCCAGAAGATTGAAGACACTGGAATACTCCCTGCCAGCTTCTATGAAGCCAACATCACCCTGATACCAAAAGCAGACAGGGACACAACCAAAAAAGAAAACTACAGACCAATATCTCTGATGAACATAGATGCGAAAATACTGAACAAAATTCTAGCCAACCGGATACAGCAGTATATCAAAAAAATTGTTCATCATGACCAAGTGGGGTTTATCCCAGGCATGCAAGGTTGGTTTAATATACGTAAATCAATCAATGTGATTCACCACATCAATAAAAGCAAGACCAAAAACCACATGGTCATATCAATAGATGCAGAGAAAGCCTTTGACAAAATACAACATCCCTTTATGATCAAAACACTACAAAAAATGGGAATAGATGGAAAATTTCTGAAGATAGTGGAGTCTATATATAGCAAACCTACAGCCAACATCATACTCAATGGTGAAAAACTGGAAGCATTTCCCCTCAGATCAGGTACTAGACAGGGCTGCCCACTATCACCATTACTATTCAACATAGTGTTGGAAGTTCTTGCCATAGCAATCAGGCAGGAGCAAGGAATTAAAGGCATACAGATTGGAAGAGAAGAAGTCAAACTCTCCTTATTTGCAGATGACATGATAGTATACATGGAAAAACCTAAGGAATCCAGCAAGAAGCTTTTGGAAATCATCAGGCAATACAGTAATGTGTCAGGCTATAAAATTAACATTCAAAAGTCAGTGGCATTCCTCTATGCAAACACTAAGTTAGAAGAAATTGAAATCCAGAAATCAGTTCCTTTTTCTATAGCAACAAAAACAATAAAATATCTAGGAATAAACCTAACCAAAGAAGTGAAAGACTTGTATACTGAAAATTATGAGTCACTACTCAAAGAAATTGAAAAAGACACAAAGAAGTGGAAAGATATTCCATGTTCATGGGTTGGAAGAATTAACATCATCAAAATGAATATATTACCCAGAGCCATCTACAAATTTAATGCTATCCCCATCAAGATCCCAAGCACATTTTTTAGGAGAATAGAAAAAATGCTACAAATGTTTATCTGGAACCAGAAAAGACCTAGAATTGCCAAAACAATCTTAAGAAAAAAGAACAGAACTGGAGGCATCACACTGCCAATTCTCAAACTATATTATAGGGCCGTTGTCATCAAAACTGCTTGGTACTGGAACATGAACAGACACACTGACCAGTGGAATAGAATTGAGAGCCCAGAAATGAGGCCCCACACGTATGGACATCTAATCTTTGACAAAGGGAACCAGACTATTACATGGGGAAAGCAGAGTCTCTTCAACAAATGGTGTTGGAAACAATGGGTTGAAACATACAGAAGAATGAAACTGAATCACTGTATTTCACCAAATACAAAAGTAAATTCCAAGTGGATCAAGGACTTGGATGTTAGACCCGAAACTATCAGATACTTAGAGGAAAATATTGGCAGAACTTTTTTCCGCATAAATTTTAAAGACATTTTCAATGAAACGAATCCAATTACAAGGAAGACTAAGGCAAGTATAAACCTATGGGACTACATCAAATTAAAAAGCTTCTTCACAGCAAAAGAAACCACTACCCAAATCAAGAGACCCCTCACAGAATGGGAGAAGATCTTTACATGCCATACATCAGATAAGAGTTTAATAACCAACATATATAAAGAGCTTGCCAGACTCAACAACAATACAACAAATAACCCCATCCAAAAATGGGGGGAGGACTTGGACAGAATATTCACCACAGAAGAGATCCAAAAGGCCGAGAAACACATGAAAAAATGCTCCAAGTCTCTGATTGTCAGAGAAATGCAAATCAAGACAACAATGAGATATCACTTCACTCCTGTGAGAATGTCACACATCAGAAAAGGTAACAGCAGCAAATGCTGGAGAGGGTGTGGGGTCAAAGGAACCCTCCTGCACTGCTGGTGGGAATGTCAGTTGGTCCAACCTCTGTGGAGAACAGTCTGGAGAACTCTCAGAAGGCTAGAAATGGACCTACCCTATGACCCTGCAATTCCCCTCCTGGGGATATATCCTAAGGAACCCAACACATCCATCCAAAAAGATCTGTATACACATATGTTCTTGGCAGCACAATTTGTAATAGCCAAAACCTGGAAGCAACCCAGGTGTCCAACAACAGATGAGTGGCTGAGCAAGTTGTGGTATATATACACAATGGAATACTACTCAGCTGTAAAAAATGGTGACTTCACCGTTTTCAGCCGATCTTGGATGGACCTTGAAAAAATCATGTTGAGTGAAATAAGTCAAAAACAGAAGGATGAATACGGGATGATATCACTCTCAGGACGAAGTTGAAAAACAAGATTAGAAAAGAAAACACAAGTCGAACCTGAAATGGAATTGGAGTATTACACCAAAGTAAAAGACTCAGGGGTGGGTGGGTGGGTGGGGAGAATACAGGTCCATGAAAAATGATGAATGAAATAGTGGGGGTTGTATTGTTAAATGGGAATCTGGGGAATGTTATGCATGTAAAAAAAAAAAAAAAAAGAAGTAGAAACGCAAAGCAGAAATAGACTGAGTTTGGAGTATGGCACCAAAGTAAGAAAGCAGAAGTACACTAGAGTTTGCAGTGAGTACCTCCCTAATACTTCCTCTCCACTTTTCCAAGCTTTGGGTCCATGATTGCTCAACAATTTGTTTGGCTTTGTATGTTAACTCTCTTTTCAGTCACCAGGTTCCAGGTGTCATCAAATGCCGACCAGACTTCCCTGGATTGAAGACCCCACCAATATGTCCTGGAGCTCAGCTTCCCCAGAGACCCACCCTACTAGGGAAAGAGAGAGGCAGACTGGGAGTATGGACCGACCAGTCAACGCCCATATTCAGCGGGGAAGCAATTACAGAAGCCAGACCTTCTACCTTCTGCAACCCACAATGACCCTGGGTCCATGCTCCCAGAGGGATAGAGAATGGGAAAGCTATTGTGGGAGGGGGTGGGATATGGAGATTGGGCGGTGGGAATTGTGTGGAGTTTTACCCCTCCTACCCTATGGTTTTGTTAATTAATCCTTTCTTAAATAAAAAAAAAATTAAAAAAAAAAAAGGAAAATGACATTATATGTCTGGGTGTTGAGAACATGACTAAGCAGTTGAACCTTGCATGTATCAGATCCTGGGTTCAATTCCCAGAAACACATGACAAGAATGACAAAATAAATAGAAAATCATAAGTGATGGAAAGATTATTTGATCTCACTTTCTTTCTCAAAAAAAAAAAAAAAAAAAAAAAAAAAAAAACTAGGACTGAGGAGCTAGTACAGTGGTTATGCAAAAATACTTCCATGCCTGAGGTACCAAAGGTCCCAGGTTCAATCACCAGGAGTCTGAGTTTAGCAGTACTCTGGTTAAAAAAAATTTTTTTAAGTTATCAAAACACAGTATGCAGTATGCTTAATAGTAGAATAATCTATGAGCCCTTCTTTTTCTTTCTTTTTCTCTTCTTTCTTTTCTTTTTTATCTTTAAATATTTTTTCATATTTATTTATTTATTCCTTTTGTTGCCTTTGTTGTTTTATTGTTGTAGTTATTATTGTTGTTATTGATGTCATCATTGTTGGATAGGACAGAGAGAAATGGAGAGAGGAGGGGAAGACAGAGAGGGGGAGAGAAAGATAGGCACCTGCAGACCTGCTTCACTGCTTGTGAAGTGACCCCTGTAGGTGGGGAGCTGGGGGCTTGCACCAGGATCCTTACACCATCTCTTTCTTTTCTTTTTGTCCATTGTTTAAATGTTATAAAGTAAAAGTTAGCCCTGTGAAGCAAAGGATGTCATAAAAAGAAGTTGGCAGAAGTGATTGGGATCAAGTCAGAAGATGAGGGTGCAGGTGGAATGAATAAGTAGAATAAAGAAAAGGCATTTTTAATTTGTTTTCCTAAAGCCTAAAATGTATTTTATTAATGCATCAAATCTGCACTGGATATTAGCCATGTCTGTAAAAGGACCTAGTTTGCTCCTGATGCAATGTTTTCTAATTTCAGGTTAGTGGGTATTATAAACTATCATAATAAAGTGAAAGATTGGTGGGGTCAGTTTCTTTTCTCTTCTTTCTTTCTTTCTTTCTTTCTCTTCTTTTTCTTTTCTTTTCCTTTTTATTTTTTAACCAGAACACTGCTCAGCTCTGGCTTATGGTGGTGCAGGGGATTGAACCTGGGGCTTGAGGAAGACTCAGGCATGAGAGTCTGTTTGCATAAGCATGAGAGTCTGTTTGCATAACCATTATGCTATCTACCCCCGCCCCTGGGGTCAGTTTCCATATCACTCTGAATGCTTTCACACATATCCTCCTCCAGTTATTCAGCCTGGACAAATAAAGTTTAAACCTGATGACATGCCCTTCTACTTCTTATTGATATCTAGTAAAATAAATCTTAGGCAAATGCCTGAAACCAAAGCAAAATCAATCATAAAAATTCAAGCTCTAGAAATTTTTTATAGTTAGTATTTGAATTCAAACATACTTTATAGAATAAATGTGTAGTTCTGGAAAATGAGCTGTAACAAAAAAGTGTTTTTTATATGTTAGATAATCAGAAAAATGTTAGATTACAGTCACAGAACTTTTTTTTTTCCAGGTATCTGATACACATAGTTCTTATAGTGATAACTGCAAAATCAAATGAAAAACCAAAACCAATTTTCTATAGTCATAAAATTGTGAAACTGTTATACTTTCTTGAGGCTTTCAAGAATAATGTATTATTATACAAAATAGAAAAATACCAGCAAAGAGTTAGGAAATAGATGTTTCAAAGTTGTGGGAACATGGAGCTAGGGAGCCAAATCAGCATTTACAGTGACATGTTCTAGTGACACCATCTAGTTATCTTTTACCACTGGGTCCAGCAGCAACTTTGGCTGCCAGATTCTATTGCCTTCTGATGGCTTTTGGACTTTCTTGATATTTGGGAGCTATAAAGCAATCCTCCCTTTTCTTGTAAAACTGACCCAAGGGCAACAAGTGTGAGAAGAGATATATTTCTTCTGTTTGGGAACTGAAGAAAATTGAAATCTGAAACTGAATCAAAGTTGGACCACATGGCTGATTCATGGTATGCTTATATGCAGTTTGCAATAGCACCAAGAAAGCAGAAGAATGTAGGAATTCCAGGCACTAATGATGGGCTTTCTCAGGGCAGAGAGCCTGGCATAGCTGCAGGAGCACAGTTCACATGGTTCATGCATGATGGTTCCATTGTCAATTACTTGGCTCAGTAGTGGGTTAAAATAGTTTGTGGAATGAGAAGGAGGTAAACGTCACATCATTCTTGAACAGTGAAAAATATTCCGACAAGTAGTTATCTGACAATAGAATTTGTGAATGCCCCAGAACTTTGGACTGGTCCTTCTTAATAGAAGCCTATCACAGTGCAGCTCATTTAGAAGAAGCCGTCTTTAGTATTCTAGAACTTTTGCTTGTCTCCTTTACTGCCAGCATCCCAGTGCCCTAGATTTTCATATTACTTCAAGGAAGCAGAGACTTGCAAAGGATACTGCTGAAAAAATTTAGACCTATAATCTGTACAATTTTAAGAACTTTAACATCAAAGGAGAGTATTTGGGGCTTTACTCCCTGGAAGCTTTGCAACTAAGGAAACTACATCATTACAACCAGCAAAGTAAAAGATGACTGTGGCAAATAAAGGGTAGTCCTGGTTAAATGTCCTCACAACATCTTTCATTCAATCCACCTTTCATATGTAAGCAAACACTTTAAACAGCAAGTGAGTACTTAACTAAATTCTTCAGTGGCATGACTGTTAATCTTAAATAAAAATGGAAATTGCTGTGGCACCTACATCTGATTATTCTTTCCTAAAGGAGACCACCACTGAGCTGAGCTCAGCAGTTAATTTAAACCACCCCCCCCCCCAAGCTTTGGATAAGGAGGAAAGAACACATACAGTATCCTTACAAAGAAAAAAATCTGATTTGTTCATGCTGAATGAGTGATCCTTATCCTTCTAGGTCTAATAATGATAAAGAGAGTAGCACGGTAATGGGTCAACTGAGAGAACGGAACAAGAAAGAGTTGAAGAGGAAGAGAATGAACACAGAATTGAGAGCTGAAGCACAGGTGTTCAAGTCCTACCTGACTTACCCCAGAGTTCAGATACAAGACACAGAAGAATGTTTCATGCTATCTGTTTTGGAAAGGTCTTCGAAGACATGAGTCCAAAACCAAGGAAACCAAAAGCAAGAACTAAAACAACAGTATTATGTCAAAGTGAAACAACTTCTGTATAACAAAAGGGGCTATCACCAAAGCAAAGAGACCCATACAGAGATTTTTCTATACCATATATCAAACTAAGGTCTAATAACCAAATATATTAGAAGCTGATAAAACTCATAAACAACAGCAACAAAAATAATAAAAACAAGCAACCCGTTAAAAATTGGGAAAGGATTTGAAAAGAATTTTCTCTTAAGACATGTTCATAGCCAACGGAAATCTGAAAAAAATGCACCAAGTATAGGGTATCAGAGAAATGTAAATCAAGACAAGATACCACCTCACACCTGTTAGAATGTCAGTATGCTAATAATATAACAAAGAAGTGGTAGTCAATATGTGATGGGAAAAGAATCCTACATACTTCACCAATATGTCTCAGGACCTCACTTCTCCAGAACTCTGCCCCACTAGGGAAAGACAGAAACAAGCTGGTGGTATGGATCAACCCGTCCACTTCCATATCCAGCAGAGAAGCAATTACAGAAGCAAGAACTCCCACTTTCTGCACTATATAAAGAATTGTGTTTTATACACCAGAAGGGGAGAAATGTTAGGGGGAAATGACCAAAGGACTCTGAATCTGAATTCTATTAGGACCCTGAGAGAGAACAGGAAAAAAAAAAAAAAAAGGCACTCAGAATCAGTAAGAAGTGTAGGTTTGACTTAGGAAGAGAAGACAGGACTATAGAAAAAATGGGCAGATCAATTTATAGATAGAAGGGTGGGGGGTAGATAGCATAATGGTTATGCAAAGAGTCTATCTGGTGAGATAAGGTGGTTCAATTTCGTTCTTCTACATGCTTCAACCCAATTTTCCTAGCACCATTTATTGAAGAGAGCCTCCTTCCTCCATTTAATACTTTGGGCCCCATTATCAAAGATCAGATGTCCATAGGTGTGGGGGTTTAGTTCTGGGCTTTCAATTCTGTTCCACTGGTTTGTGTGCCTATTTTTGTTCTGTCTCTCTCCCTTTCTATATCCCCACTCCCCTCAATTTCTGTATTTCTATCCAATAAATAAATAAAGATAATAAAAAATTAATTTAAAAATGAGCTTACTATATGACTCAGAAATTTATGATATAGATATCCATCCAAAGTATACTAGTAAATGTATCTGAAGAGATATATGCATGCCTATATCCACAGAAGCCCTATTTATAATAGTGAAAATTTGGAAACAACCTAAATATAATAAAATGACAGATGAATGGCTAAGGAAGTGGTAATATATATATATATATATTCTATCATCAAACTTCTTTCTATCTCTCTTATTAATAAATAAACCTTTTTTTAAAAGACTGTTAGTAAACAACTCCTTCACATTTTTATAGTATTTCTTGTTGTTGATTTCATTTATTTTTTTATTTTTGAAGGGTTCATAGTTTAAAGTACAGTTGCTGGCACATGGGTACATTTTCTCACCTCACCAAAGTAAGTGTCTGCAACACTTTCACTCTCAAATTGGGGGGGGGGGGGCGATAGAATACTACTAAAGTGTAAGATGATGAAATTTCTCTTTTATTACAACTTAGATAGGGAATCATGTTAAGTAAAATAAACCAGGAGAAAGACTGATACAAGATGATCTCACTTGTAGGTGAAACATTAGAAACAAAAAGGGAAAATAAGTATTGTCTACTGCAATATATGAGTCTAAGGAGGAGAGGCATAAGGGGCCTGAAAGCAGATAGGGATCCAGTGTCCTATAGTAAAGGTAGATGATGGCAAGTTGGCAGAAGGTGTGGTATGACGACATCTATTGTGGGTACATATGAAACTTTACATTTGTGACAACAGCAGTTCTACAAATCAACATTTCTCAGTACAAAGATTTAAAACAAAAATACAGCAGCGGGTTAAGCGTGGGTAGTAGCGCAGCGGGTTAAGCGTGCTTGGTGCTAAGCGCAAGGACTCGTGTAAGAATCCCAGTTCCAGTATCTGGCTCCACACCTGCAGGGGGAGGTCACTTCATAAGCGGTGAAACAGGTCTGCCCATTTCTACCTTTCTCTCCCCCTCTTTGTCTTCATCTCCTCTCTCGATTTCTCTCTGTCTTATCCAACAACAGCAGTAACAACAAAAACAAAAGGGCAACAAAATGGAAAAAATCGCCTCCAGGAGCAGTGGATTTGTAGTGCTGGCACCAAGCCCCAGCAATAACCCTGGAGGCAAAAATAAATAAACAAATAAATAAATAGTAAATCTCAGCTTCCTCTTTTGGAATATGAGGAGCAGGAAGTAACATTTCTTAATCTGAAAAGACTCCAGGGACTTTATTGAAGAATGAGGTCATGGATACAGAATATAACATGGCTTCTGTTACAGGTCAAGTAATTTTAGCTGTATTTGTCACCTTGGGAGAACTAATGCAGTTTCCAATGGAAGGAATGGGGACCCACAACTCTGGTGGTGGGAACTGTGTGGAATCATATTATCTCATTATTTTGTAAATCAATATTATATCACTAGTAAAAAGAAAAAAAAAGTTACCAATAAAAAAGAAGAAGAAAAAGAATGAGAAGGAACATTAGCTTTTATTGTTGGCACTGCCTAACCTTCATTACCTACTGAACTTTCTTTTCAAATAACTTGCTTAAAAATTGGAGCTTTATTTTATTTTTTTTTTTACTTCAAAAGATAGGAATAGAAGTGTTTGGTTAGTAATGTTTTGTGTGATAAATATCCATTCTTCCTTCACATTTAGAGCCAAACTTTGAATCATAGTTAAGATGGTTTTTTGAAACAATTTCCAGCATTCTCCACTTGCAGTCAATGAAGTGGCAATTTTCTTAAAATATGGAGCACTTTGGTGCTGGGAAGAACATGTATTCAGCCTCATAAACATAAACATTTTTATGTAGCATTTAAACATGAACTATGGGACTCTAAAATGATACATAAATATCAACAAAAAAGTTTCAGGAATAAAGAAATATAGGTAAAAAAAATCAAGAAGCAAAGAGAAAAGAAATCAAGCTTTCTGCTACATAAGAGGGTTGATTGTGGATATAAATTTGGTTTTGTGAATTCTTTTAGAGCAAGATAGCTCTTTCTCAAAATTAGTTAACATTATATATGTAGTAATTTTGCTAATTACTTCAAGTTCTGACCTATTGCTAGCAGATCCAGCCCAAGTCCAGCACCAAGCCTTTCTTCAGCAATGACAACTGTATAGCCATGTTGTGAAAGAATATGCTGTAGAAGCTGAAGTTCCACTTTGCGGTAGGAAGGAGGGTGGTAGAGTATGGCTCTTCTGCCATGGCTGCCAAAGTGTGTTTCAAGTGACTCTTTGATCTGGAAAAAAATAAATAAATAAAAGAAAGACATAAAAACTCAAGAGGAAAAAAGCAACACATCTCCACTGAAAGACATCATTAATGCATACAAAGGGTCATTGAGAATGTTGCCCTTGAAGCTTTTTTCTAGAAATGAAATACTTATTTCTTTTTTAGAGTCTGGAAAGACAAATATGAACAATGCAAAAACTGAAGATAAACTTAATTTTTCTCAATGTTACAGAAAGGTAAAAATCACAGGCTCTTAGAACATAGAGCTGTTAAGAGTAATGACACTGCGTAGAAAGATAGAAATCAACTGTAGATGAAAATATAAAATAGTAGCAATGACTTTCATCTAAGTTATGCTCTTATGAAGTAGTTATAGAGGCATTTTAACAGCTTTTTTAAGTAAACACGGTAAAAGAAACATAATTGAGGGTGTGTGTTCATCAAATAAAAAAGCTGAGAAGTAATTTCAGAATGTTTTAGAGAATGTGCCATGCTCTGTTTTCTAGTTAGATCCAGCAAAATTTGAATGTATCTCAGTTAAGCAAGATGAATTTCCATGTGAGAAAAAGAGGACAGTTAAAATATCAACATTTGAGATTCTTCAATAGTTCATTGCTTTCCAAATATATTCCTTTTTCTCATGGTGATCTTTGAAATTCATTAGTATAAAGGAATTTTGATCTGACAAGTAATGCTGCCATTTGAATTCATTATAAAGCTTAATGGCAGTTACTGAGTATTTTCCTGAGAAGTTCAGATTAGACTTTTACAAAGTTATTTTTTTTCAATTATTGAAAGAAATGATGTGATTATATGAAGGTTGTTGGTCCTAATGATTCTCATGCTTGAGGCTTCTAACCATGGTTGTTCTGTTTACCTTTCCACATTTTATTGAGTTCAAACTGTTTAAACAACCTTAAAATCATACTAGAAAGGACTTCCAATTTATAATCACGTTATCAACTATAATAAACTTCTAATCTGCAACAAGTTTTGTTTCATAAGTAAGTGAATTACAGTTGTCGTCTTCACATGAAAAAGCATCTGCTCAAACGGAAACCCCGGAAATCCATTTGGACCCCTGTTCTCTAACATCACCCACAAGATGGCACGACTACAGCAGCCCTCTCTGCCTCCCTTGAAACCAGTGATGTGACCTAGCACGACCTGAAGAAACTGATTCACAGACTCCAAAGCTCAGTCTCTACATAAAAGTGGAATCACAATGGTTGACCTTCCCCATTGAGACAGATGTGCAGCGTTTCATCCCCTGGCATTTCATCCGTGGTCATCTGCTTTGGACTGACACTTCTATCAGACTTACTGGTACACCTCTTGGACACTTTACACAACTTTACAGCAGCTTCCCTTTATGCTGCTGGGTTTCTCAAAGACTGACCACAGCAGTCCATGGACTTTGCAGCCAGCTGCCTTGGGACTCTATAGGTCATGCCTCCTCGCCTGCAGGCCCTGCTCCCAGAGTCAGGAACCCCCCCCTCCTTACTAGGTCTTGCCCACAGAGGCAGGAAATGCCCTTTGAGGCATGAAATGTCCCCAGAGGCAAGAGATGCCCCCAGAGGCAAGAAACACCCTTTTGCGTGATAGGCCCTGCCCTTTGTGGCAGGAAACACCCCTTCAGGCCTCCCCTTGGCATCACACTGGTTCTTGCTGCTCTCCTATTTGTTCCTCAATGTCTTATGCCAGTTCTTTTGAAAACGTCTGCACAATATAGGTTTTTATTCACCCCACACTCCTGATACTATGGCCATTAGTTAAAAAGAAAGGGGGAAATGTTGGTTTCTTCTAAATTCTGCTTCTGAGACCCCTTCTGTTGCATTGCTTGATGCTGTGATCTATTTACATAATCATTGTTTTGTTCACATTGGTTTAATCCCCATTGGTTTGCACTCTTTTTCCACTCCACCCTCTCTCCTAGTCACATCCTGTTTTCCACTATTTTTAATCCCCACTGGTTCACGTGCGTTTTCCTTCTCCCCACCCCATCCTACGTACATCCTCTTCAGACCTGACACTTCTGCCTCAGGAGATATATAGGACAGGATTGTGATTAGAGATATATAGCTTACACTGCATTCCTCATCAATAAAGATTGAACTGCATCCCACTCAGCCATGAGTCCCTGGTCATCTCTCTCCCGCCTGTGAAGGTAGCCCAGCATCTGGCAGCAACCAGCAAAGCTTAGAAAAACTTAGAGAGACTGAAGAACAGAAATCAAAGGATTTAAAGAGGGAAATCAGGGATGAGGCAATAAACAAAATTAGGAAGCAAAATTATTTTTAATGGCAGCTCTGAAACAAACAATCCATCTAAGGGATCTTAATCACAACTGTGTACTGTGTCTTTCCACTTACTTGTTTCATCATTTACTGTTACCTAGCACTAAAAATACTTAATTACTTTCATTATTTGTTTCCAAATAGATTTTCCAAATTTCAACTTTTTTTCCAAGTACTTAATTTTTTCACCATTTCCCATTACTTGATAAAGAGCAATTCCACATCACTACTAAAGAATAAAATTTCATGTCACTTAGGTCCCTTCTCCCCTCTCCAGTCATATTGCCTTATTAGATCATCTTTTTTTAATTTTTTTTTATATTACAGAATAACATGTTGACAGGAGTGTGAACCCACACCATTCCCACCACCAGAGTTCTGAATCTTCACTCTCCCCACTGCAATCCACCACAGTACCCCAAAGTTGTAGACATGGGCCAACCATCTTCTCTCTACAACTATCTGTCCACATTTATACATAGTTGCCCCTTCTTTTTTAATTCCTGATTCTATCCTGCTCCTTCACACATGTGCCTTCTACCTACAATAATCCCCTCTCTGTTCATCTATCTAGAAAACTCTGAGTCAAACATTATCTCTTTGAGAAAGTTTTTATTACAGCAATAATTATCTATTGTCTTCTTAAACCCTAAGAGAGCAGGACATTCCTGCTTCCTCTATAGAGTCTATATTTCCCCCAGTCCTGGAATCTCTAGAGTGGGGCTCACTTTCCTGCATGCTTCTATCAATTCATACCAAATGATATTGCATCTGGATCTCAGCAGATCTCAATGAGTACCACCTCAGCAAGCTTCACTTTAGACTATGTCCAAAGACGTCAGGTGTGGGATGTAAACCCTTCAACCTCATTACTCAGGTGAGACCTTTCCTTTCATAGGATTCTCTAATTTCATTCCAGGTGGTTCACTTCCTAACAAAGTCCCAAAAACTAGATATAGACCAGGTCCCATGATATAGGGCATATGTAAACATGTATCCATAAATTAGGGCAAAATATATACCTAAAAGCAAAAGTACATAATAGTCTGTAGTGATTCACTATATGCAGCAAGCATATAAAGACACCGAAATTTCATAATGAAATACTGTCTACTTAGACTTAGATACTCTCCTCACCTACTTCCCTCACTCACTCCAAAGCTAACCTTATCAAAGCAAGGACTGCAAAAGCTGAATAAGGGCAAGAGACTAGCATACTTTAACGATGACTCTTTAGTCACTGTCAGGCCACCCCATCAGCTGGGGCCCTATTCTGGGAGTCCTGAGATTCCCAAACAGACATTATGGGCCTAGACCTCGAATAAATCCCTCTCTCCATTGTTACCCGTCATCTCTATCAGGAACAACACAATAGACCCCTTTGTGGATCCCCATAGGACCTTTCCCTCAATGTGGATCAACAACAGCAGAGAATATTCCATCTTCTGAAGGTAGGATGGACAACAAACTCTATCTTCCACCTGAGGAAGATGGGTCCTGAAATTGGGGCAGCTTGGAACGATCCTACTCACAGAATGTGAGCTCAGAGGTTACATAGGCTCCTAAGCAGAATATGAGCCCCAGATGAAGTCGATGAGGTTTATAGTCAACAATATTTATACACCTTTCCTGTATTGAGGAGCTACTCTCTTCCCTGATCCAGTTTTCTGGTCCTTTTTTCCAGCCATGACATCTCCCAGACAATAACTTGGATCCACCTGCATATCAGATGTCAGGCTCAGAAAAAAAAAAAAAAAAACTAGTATAGTCATGAGCCCTTTGGCATATAACTAAAATAGGCCTACTATCTACAAAATGGAGACCCCCCAAATCTTCATCTGCACTATTCCAGCCTTTAGGTTCATGATTAGTCAACAACCTGTTTGGCCTTATACATTAACTGTCTTTCAGCCACCAGGCTCCAGATACTACCATGATGCCAACCGGACTTCCTTGGGCAGATGACCCCACCAATGTGTCCTGAAGCCTAACTTCCCCAGAGCTTTGCCCCACCAAGGAAAGAGAAAGATAGGCTGGAGGTATGGATAGACCTGACAATACCCATGTTTAGCAAGGAAGCAATTACAGAAGCTAAACCTTCCACCTTCAGAACCCCATAATGTCCCTTTGTCCATGCTCCCAGAGGGATAAAGAATAGGAAAGCTAGCATGGGAGGGGATGGGATGGGATACAGAGTTCTGGTGGGAATTGTGTGGAGTGGTACCCCTTTTGTCCTGTGGAGTTAGTCAGTGTTTCCTTTTTATAAATAAAAATTATATAAAAAAGAGAATTTTAACTGAAATACATTCTTTCAGTTATGAAAGGAAATATATGCCTGTCCCTGATCTGAGTTCCTTAACTGCCAGAACAGATAGTACCTGCTTAAAAAATGAAGTATTCTACTAAGCCATGGTGCTCTATCAATACCTTTAAAGATAGAAAGAAGAAATATAATTAGATTGCAAGCCCTTTGAAGGCAGGAACCATATCCCATTTTCCATCACATACAAATTACTGCTAACTGAAAATGCATAGCCAAAGCATAGTGAGATGCAGGACACAAACTCTAGAGCCAGACTAGACTGTTGGGTTCAAATCCCCTGATACCACCAATACTAATTGTCTGATCTTAGATGACATCTTCTTTTTCAGGTATAAGTTAAAAAAGATTTAATATGTAAAAGGCTTATGAGCACACCTGGCATAAAGCTAATGTGTGTGTGTGTGTGTGTGTGTGTGTGTGTGTGTGTGTGTATGTGTGTGTGTGTGTGTGTTTTAGCAATAATATGTCAAAAAAAAGGAACTAAGAGTCAGAAGCACTGTTAGATTCTGAGCTCTGGCTCACATAAGTACTTCTGAGCATGCTAACATAAGTACTTAAGTTCTGGGTGATGAGTATAATAGAAACAAGCAAAACAACAGTTAATCACATTTTCAATGTGTGGCACTTTTGGTAAAAACATAATTTTAAAGTTTTCCTTGTTCAAGGACATTTTATTTTATTAGTAATAAAACCATTTAAATAATTCAACTACAAATTTCAACATGATTCCTCAGTCAATATAGTAGTTGCTTGTCATGATACATAAGTTGAGCCTTTGGATACAGGATTTTGAAGGAGGCCAAAACATACAAACATGCGTCTAGGTGAAAGGTGAAGAGAGATGCTTCCAAATATATCCATGTCACTCAACTAAAAAGCAGTGTCCAAAACTCCTTTCTCACATTATCTTCTTCACAATTACTATATGTACCTCTCTAGTTCAGTCTTTCAAGGATAGAAGTGATTTCACATGAAAAGAGTATATTTTCTACTTTAGCTAGTTATTATTATAGGGATAATTTTCCTTGTTTCCCCACAATGAGGATCAGCTTATAAAAGAACATTGATACTTTTATCAGCTTATTTTATGTAGACTACATTCTGAATAAAGCATAATCCTTCATCATATCTTGCTAAAAAATTCTTAACAGATTAATATATATATATATATTTTATAAAAAGGAAATATTGACAAAACCATAGGATAAGAGAGATACAACTCCACACAGTTCCCACCACCAGAACTCCGTATCTTATCCCCTCCCTTCATAACTTTCCTATTCTTTATCCATCTGGGAGTATGGACCCAAGGTCAATGTGGGATGCAGAATGTGGAAGGTCTGACTTCTATAATTGCTTCCCCTCTGAACATGGGTGTTGACAGGTCGATCCATACTCCCAGCCTGCCTCTCTCTTTCCCTAGTAGGGTGGGGCTCTGAGGAAGCAGAGTTCCAGGACACATTGGTGGGGTTGTCTGTCCAGGGAAGTCTGGTTGGCATCATGCTAGCATCTGGAATCTAGTGGCTAAAAAGAGAGCTAACATACAAAGCCAAATAAATCTGTTGAACAATCATGAACCTAAAGGCTGGAATAGTGCAGATGAAGAGTTACAGGGAGGAGGGTACTCCATTTTGTAGATAACTAGTAGGCATATTTTAGTTACATTCCAAAGGGCCTGTGGCTATACTAGTTTTTATTTGTTTGTTTTGTTTTGTTTTGTTTTTCCCTGAGCCTGAAATCTGATATGCAGGTGGACCCAAATTATTTTCTGGGGAGATGATGTCATGACTGTAAAAAGGAACAGAAAGCTGGATCAGGGAAGAGAGTAGCTCCCAATATGGGAAAGGGGTATAAATATTATTGACTGTAAACCCCATTGATTTGATTTGTTCTGGGGCCCATATTCAGCTTAGGAGCCTATGTGACCTCTGCATCCCTGTAGATCTGAGCTCACATTCTGTGGTCATGAGTAGGAACATTCCAAGCTACCCAAATATCGACCCACCTTTTTCAGGTGTAGCATAGAATATGTTGTCCATCCTCACTTCGGAGAATGAAACATTCTCTATTGTTGTTGATCCAAGTTGAGGGCAAGGTCTTGTGGAGGGCCCCACAAAGGAGGCTATTTTGTTGTTCCTGATAGAGATGACTGGTAGCAATGGAGATAGGGATTTATTTGAGATCTAGGCCCACACACTGATATTTTAACTCACCTTTCAGATCTCAGATAACAGAGAATAAATAGGAAAGCACTTTGTCGGCCAAATTGTGTTGTACTATCCACACTGCTCCTGCCCTTGTAATATTTATAACACAGTGTATTAGCAAAATGGCCCAATACCAAAGGGTGAGAACAGTTTTGGCTGGTCCAGCAACAGGTGCACACATACTGCATAGAAGAAATAAAAATGATGCAGACAATTTTGTTTACCACACTGGTAAATGAGAGATTATCAAATGCTAATAACAACACTTTGGGAAATAAGAGCTCTTAGTTACTCCTACAGTTTAAAAAAAATCTATTTTTTAATGGAAGAATACACTTAACCTGGCCACTACTATGACAATTAAACTAAGACAGGCAAGTTTACTGTAAAGAAAGTACAAAAGATTACTGTTACTAGGTTTTGACATTCTGACCTTCTCTCTTTTCCTTTGTCTTGAATGATCTGCAAATTATTCTCTCAACAATCACTCTGCTAGATTAAATGAAAGTTGGTCTTTGTGTATATATAAGTGAATACTTCCAATTTTTACTGGAAGAACTTCAAAAATCTAAAAACTCCTGCCTTCTACGAAGCAGAGGAGAGAGTATTATAATAAACTACTTGGAGTATTAGATGTAGCAATGAAGGGTACCAAGAGGGAACTGGATGGTAGGGCAGTGGGGTAAGCGCACATGGAGTGAAGTGGGAGGACCAGTGTAAGGATCTTGGTTAAAGTCCCTGGCTCTCCACCTGCAGGGAGCCTCACAAGCGGTAAAGCAGGTCTATCCCCCGCCCCGGTCTTCCCCTTCTCTCTCGATTTCTCTCTGTCCTATCCAACAACAATAACAATAATAACAACAAGGCCAACAAAAAATGGAAAAAATTGGCCTCCAGGAGTGGTGGATTCATAGTGCAGGCACCAAGCCCCAGCAACAACCCTAGAGGCAAAAAAAGGGGGTGGGGGGTGGGGGAAAAAGACAAGAGGGTTGGGATTCAAAAATATTTGAGGGGCCAGATGGTGGTGCACACAGTTATGTGCACATGTTACAATGCACAAGGAACCTGGTTCAAGCCTTCAGTCCCTACATACTAGAGGAAACTTCACAAGTGGTGAAACAATGCTACAAATGTCTTTCTTCCTTTGTATCTCCCCCTTCCCTTTCAAATTCTGGCCCTATACAATATAAATAAATAAATATTTTAAAATATTGATTTGAATCTTAGCTTAAATACTAGATTGTCTAACTCACTAGGGTGAGTTATCTAATAGCTCTACATCAGAGTTTTCTCATCTGCATAGTTCAGGTAACAAATTCTACTTTCTGTGGCAGTATTGAGAATTAAGTGGAAAGTATCCATTATAGTGTCTCACTAATAAATGTTATTACATACATATGAGTAAAAACTGATAGAATTATAACACTGCTTTTATATTAGGAATTCTATAAACTTTTCAATCACTGAAGTTTGGGCTTCTGTCATAAAAAGGATCTCTAAAAGAAAACACACACACACAACTCTGGGGATGACCAAGAAAGGCGAATGTAAAGAGGGTGTTGGGATCCTGATCCATGATGGTGAAATGGACCTAAGTTAGGTGTGAAAGTATTTTCTAGACACTTGTCACAGAGAGATGAGAACTTGTACCCATATGTCAATAAACTGTTCTGTAAACCATTAAGCTCCCAATAAAACTATTTTTTAAAAAGTTTTTCTGCAATAATCTATGTGATACTACTTACCATTCTATTTTTCTCCATAGACTCACCATTTTAATGCAAATATTGAATTTATTATTTCTGTTGATTGCCTTCTCACACCATAATAAAGGGTAAACAAAAGCGTTTTGATCTGTTTTGTTCACTTTTATTTCCATAGTAATAGTCACTAGTACACCTCTATCAGGAACAACATAATGGACCCCTTTG
Source organism: Erinaceus europaeus (assembly GCF_950295315.1). Lineage (NCBI taxonomy): Eukaryota > Metazoa > Chordata > Mammalia > Eulipotyphla > Erinaceidae > Erinaceus > Erinaceus europaeus. The sequence continues at coordinate 90,828,681 of NC_080169.1, read as the reverse complement.
TGGGCCCCTATAGGACCTTGTCCTCAGTGTAGATCAACAAAGGTAGGGATAGCCTCATTCTCCTAAGGGAGGTTGGGCAACATACTCTACCACTCAAGAATGATGGGTCCTGAAATTAGTGCAGCCTAGAATGTCCCTAGCCATGACCACAGAATGTGAGCTCAGACCTACAGGGATGCAGAGGTTACATAGGCTCCTGCAACAAATATGGGCCTCAGATCAAATCGATGGGATTTATAGTCAACAATATTTATATACTTTTCCCATACTTAGTAGCTACTCTCTTCCCTGATCCAACTTTCTTAGTTCTTTTTCCAATTATGACACCATCTTCCCATACAATACCTTGACTTAGGTAAAAACTAGTAGTTATGGGCCCCTCGGAATATACCTACAATAGACCTACTAGCTTTTTCCAAAATGGAGGCCCCAAATATCATCTGCAATATTCTTGGCTTTAGGTTCCTGATTATTTAACAATTTGTTCTTCTTTATATCTTAATGCTTTTCAGTCACCAGGTTCTAGACTATACCATGATGCCAACCTGACCTCCCTGGGCAGATGACCTCCCTGGAGCCCCACCTCCCAAGAACCCTGCCCCACTAGGGAAAGAGGGAGACAGGCTGGGAGTATGGATTAGCCTTCCAGTGCCCATGTTCAGCAGGGAAGCAATTACAGAAGCCAGACCTCCAACCTTCTGTACCTCATAATAATCCTGGGTCCATACTCCCAGAGGGATAAAGAATAGGAAAGCTTTCAATGGAGGGGATGGGATACAGAATTCTGGTGATGGGAATTGTATGGAATTGTACCCCTCTTATCCTGATCTTGTCAATATTTCCATTTTATAAATTTAAAAAACTGAATAAAGAGTAATATTATAAAGGCACCTTATTTTTCAGTTACATCATTAAAGTTCTCACCAAGACACACCACAAAAGCCAGGAAATATAGCTTTTTAAAATATAGTGGGGGTGAAAAATAAAACTTGTTTTTCCTATGTGACCAAAATTTTTCTCTATATTTATTAAAGTAGTCACATATTTATGATTTCTTTTGATGCTCAAGTACAAATCATACAGAAGACCAAAAAGGTTTGTCATATAACTAAAAGTCAAATTACCTTGCTGCTCTATATTTCAGGCATTTTATAAACATTGCCAAGTCTCTCATAGTGAATTATGTTTTAATTTTTTCCACTATAAGAATAAAGTAGATTTTTTTCCTTATCAGTGAAATACACATTTATTTTAACAAGCTCAATAAATTAAATGGACCAAATTTTCTAGGATACATATACACATTTCCTCCTGGAAAATCACCTTTAATTTTAAAAAGTCACTTAAAGACTGCAAGTACTCAGATTATGCAAGTATACTTTCATGAGAATGTCCCTACAGATAGGAAGCTCCAGTGAACCTTTGTCCTAGCCTCACGACTGACCTGACTAAATCTTAAGCCTATTACAGAATGGCCACATCTTTCTCAGAACTACTTCACTGATTACTTCCTGATTACACTTCCAAATTGTACCTTGGTGTTAAGTCACTACTCAACATCTAATGGAAGTCAAGTTTGCCATCCAAGTAAGTTTCAAACAGATAATAGAGAAATAAAAGTTCAGGATCGAAAATGGATCCCCTATACAGCTTTAAGGCAATGGCACCTCTTAAATAATTGCTGTGAGTACCTATCATTATCTGTGCCTCAGTCTAATTTTTCCTTTTGGTACTTTACAATTTAGAGCAAGATTATTTGTTTGATTTCTGCCTCTCTTGCAAGTTTGTATATTCCCTGTGTGCCTAAACTTCTCTAGTAAAGGCTATAGCTTCTAAATAAGAGGGAATGGATGAACGAATGAACGCATGAGTGAATGCAAAATGAGTTCGAAATTTGTAAATGAATTTGTACTTCTTAGTTATTTTATTTGCTAACAGATTTAAAAAAAAAAAAATTCCTGTCAAGCCCAATGAAGGCTGCAGCATCTGCACGTCAAAACTCTAAAATAGCCATGGGCTCTGCAATCCTAATGACACTCTCCCCCACTTCATTGCAACCACCACCCCAATCCACCACACCAACCTGGACATTGTGGCCCCTAAAACAGTCCAGCTTCCAAAGTTAATAAAGCAAGTTAAGCCATTCCCTTCTCATATTCATCTACTTGCAGTGTTTCTCATTTTTCCTAACTAGCCGTTATTCAACTGCTAGTCTTTCTACCCAAGACCAACATTCTGCTGGCTAACTTTCTCATTTTGTTTCCCTGCAGCTCAGAGTTCATGGTCTAATACTCCAACCAGTTTCTATATTCTCTTCCTCCATTTTATTTGCAGCATTACTTTCAGGTGAAGAAAATTTAAAGCTTGCAAATGCACACAATTACAGCTGTCAACAAGACAGACAAATCTCTACCCACACAGAACTAACAACTTAGCCAGGAAAGCAGATATAAGCAATTAGTTACACTAAGAATGATAAACCAAAAATAGGATGATAAGGAAACTCTGCACTTAGAGTCCTCAAGAAAATTATGGCAGTCCACCTGGGCTCCACTTTCTGAGATTAGTACCCCAAAAAAGTGCCTTGTGGACAGATTCTAGTAGGCAAACTACTTGCTGTTCCTTCGTTATTCTCTCTCACATTTCCTCTCTGCAGCTTCCTCCTCTTTTCAACAGATAAACTGTTCTCTGTTTCGGTGAAGAAATGAAAGAAACACAGTAAGTAGCAACTTGGGTGGTGAAGTAGTGGTAGAGCTCTGGACATAGAAATATGAAACCCTGAGTTCAATTTTTGGCATTTAATATACTAATATGTTGTTCTAGTAATTCTCTTTCCTGCTGTCTCATGAAATAAACAAATCTTTTTTTTCTTTATTTAGTAACAGAGTCCAATGAGTTACATAGGTCCTGTTTTGGCAAACTATAACCTAGCCTTACAACAGTTTCTCTCTTTTCTCTTTTTTGATTTCCATAGAAGAAATCTTTCCTTTTGTCTATGGTTAATCACAACTGTTAGTTTTTCCAGATTCAACACATGGCCTCCTCCCAGTTAGCAAACTTTTTATCATACTCACCTCCAAAGCCCTAAGAACTTTACTCATCTCTTTATTCCTTCTCCCTGATTTTTAATATTGATTCTTCCTCCTTTCCCCTGCATTTCTATCAACTTTCATTTGTTCACTTACCTATTTAACACTTTAGAGGCCAGGAGGTGGTGCACCCTCTAGAGTGCACAAAGTACAATGTGCAAGTATTCAGATTCAAGCCCTTGGCCCCCACCTGCTGGGGGCAGGGGTAGAAGCTTCACTGGCCATGAAGTAGTGGTGCAGATGGTGTTTTTTCTTGGTTAGTTTTTATCAGAGCACTGTTCAACTCTGGCTTATGATAATACTGAGGATGAAACTTGGGACCTACAGTGCCTGGAGCATGAAAAGCTTTTTGCATAACCATTATGCTTTCTCCGTAGACTAGGTGTTTTTCTTTCTCTCAGTCCCTCTATATCTTCTGTTTTCCACTCAATTTCTGTCTCTATTAATGAGTAAATACACAAATAAATAAATGTTTTTTAAAAAATATTCTGAAATAATCTTTTTTTTACTGCCACCAGTGTTATCACTGTGTGTGTGCATGACTGTGTGTGGGGGGCGGGGGAGGATACAATAAGGAATCTATTGCTCCCAGGGGTCATTTTCCCCTTTTTCATAGGAAAAAGAGAAATTAAGAGAGGAATGAGAGATAGAGAAAGAGAGACATCTGAAACACTTCTTCAGGGTCCTTCGTGCTTTCCCCCTACAGGTGGGGACTGGGGACTTCAAACTGGATCCCTCTGCAAGGCAATATGTGAGTTTATCAGGGTGTGCCACTAACCAGCCCCTTAAGTACTTCTGTATGACAGCCATGATCCTTAGTTCTGTAATAAGAAACAGTGAAGAACCCTAAAGATGTCTAGTCCCCACTAAATGTACATTTAAAGAAGAGTAAAAGTAAAATAATGCAGTGTGAATCTCTGCAGAAATAAAGGTCTGGTCAGGATAAAGTGAGAAACAATGACTCAGGTGCTCTTTTTCAATAGGATAGTAATGTTGCTTGCATGTGTTATAAAGGCAGTGAGCAAGAAAATGAGGAATGAAATAAATAGAGAAGATGGGAAGAGAAATTAAAACAGGAGGTCCTTGAAGATTACCATAATAGATCCTTTTATTGTGAATAGCAAATATAATCACCAAGTAGGCAACAAAAAATAACAGGCAGTGAGGATAAAAACAGAGATGATGCAACATAGTTTATTATCTTGTTCAATAGCAAGTAGAAAACCAAAACCTAGTAAGTAGTAGAAAATATAAGGAGTTGAGAAACTTTTGCTGATCTTTCCCCCTAGGTCCAACTTGATCATCTCTGATTTCCTTTACTAAAAAAATCATAAAGAATAGGGAGAGAATGAAAACAAGATTTACTACAGGGGAGGGTGTGTTTGTTTGTTTGTTTGTTTGTTTTTGTGTGTATAGTTAGCCTGACAAAATACTAGAAGCAGACTAACTACCCACAACAATGAATTTCCTAAGAACTAAATTCTATTGCTCCATATTGCAGAAGAGGTTAAAGAAGAAGGGGGCCAGGCGGTAGTATACCAGGTAAAGTGTACATAGTGTGAAGCTCAAGGACTTGTGGAGCAAGGAGCATTCACCCCCCTCACCCCCACTCCACACCTGCAGGGGGATGGCTTTACAAGTGGTGAAACAGGTCTCCTGGTGTCTAGTTTTCTCTCCCTGTCTTTCCCTTCCCCTCCTCTCTCAACTTCTCTGTCCTATCCAACAACAGCAGTAATAACAACGATGGAAAAAAGATGTCCTCCAGGAGCAGTGGATTTGTAGTGCTGGCACCAGCACCAGGGATAACCCTAGAGGAGAGAGAGAGAGAGGAATAGGTAGGAGAAGGGAAAAGGAAATAGGAGGAAGAAGGAGGAGGAGAAGAAGAAAGAGGAGGGGGAGGTGAAGGGAAGAAGAAAATGGAAGAAAGAGGGGTAGAAGGGAAGAGAAAGAAGTGAAATGAGGAGGAAAAAGAGAAGATGAAAGCATTCAGTAGCCTGAGTGCTCAAGCCATAAGAGATAAACATGAAATTTCTCCCAAGGAGGCATCTAGTGGGGTAGAGGGAGACATGGAAGCTGAGTAGCCTGAGTTGTCAGGAGCTGTAAGTTCTGCACTGTGGAGACAGACTTGAAGTAAAAAGGAGAGAGAGAAGCACTGACTGGGGCAGTCAAGGTACAGTATGCTACAGAGAGAGGACAAAACATTCTAGAAGCTGAGGGAATATTCGGGATGAAAGATTTGCTGTAGAGAAATGAAATAAACAGAGAAAGTCTGTGAGCTTGACATTAGAAAAGAAGCACAAAAGAGGAAAAATAACAAGACAGATCCTGACCCAGCCATCCTAAACTAGAAAACATTTCAGGCTGAAGAAAGTCAGACTACTTTAGTGCACTGGGAACATGTGAAATACTAAGACTTCAGGCATATGTTATGTTTTCTCATCAGTAAAGACTTCACACCGTATCTATAAATCAAGCATACTCTCTGATGATAAACCCGAGAATTCTCATGTCAAAGGCACACTGTCTTCATTCACAGGAGAAATCAAACTACGCCTATCTGACGGTGGCACACAGTTGGATAGAGGGAGGAAGAAGAGGAGCAAAGCCAGAGGAGAGCTGTTTGCAAGACAAAAAAAAAATTAAAAATTTGCTTTTTAAATTACAGCAAATGCTCAGTCATGCTGGGCATAGCTTCAACCATGTGCTGCTCATTTCTTCTCCAGGCTAGCCCTCACACATAGCAGGCATCTCCAAGGCAGGGAGAAATTAAAAACAGAATCAAGAACACAGGAACATAAATTTCTCCAGGAGTTCATATCTACAATCTCCAGCAGTCATTTGTGCCTGGCAGTAGTAGCTGACTACCTAGCTGGCCGCCCTTGAAAATGACTACCCATTCCAATCATCTGGAGAAACTTTTCCTCCTTTGTTTCTCCCAAACTTTCTTTTTTCTCCTCTTCTGGCTGTCTTTAAAGTTCTAAGTAGTTCAGCCTCCTCTGGAGAGACCTTTCCTTGGAATAATTCAAGCTTCCTTTCCTTGAGGTGCCACCCACGATGCACAGCTGTGGGCTGTTAGTTCCTATCTGCTATAACTTTACAGACATAACAAAGATCCAGCTGAGATTACAAACGCATAGGCATAGTTGGGAGACAGTGATCGTGATAGCTTTCTTTCTAGATAACTTTAAGAGTAAGAAAGAGCTTTAAAGGAGATGGGAGAGGAGGGAGATTTCTTTTTCTTTAGGCAAATTGGAGTTTACATACTATTTTGGAACAAATAGACACCACTCCCAAATGTCTTATTTTTCTTGTCCTTATTTTATTTTATTTTATTTGGTGTATTTTTTCCTTCTCCCCTCTGCCTTCTTTTCTCTAGTCTCCTTTTCAGCCCTTTCTCAGGCACAAAGAGACACAAAGAGCTCTAAGGAGAAGGAAGCAGCTATTTTCCCTTCCACCCTCAAGTTATGACTACATTTGCTGGGTTTAAAGCAAATGCTCTCCAGCTGACTCTGTTTCTTATTGTACCAACTATTCTTACAGTTTCAGCAGTAGTGAAAGGACATAAGTAGTGAAGAAAATATAAAATTGGCAATCTAATTCTAAATTGGAAGTACCAAGGAGACAAGGAGAGACCTTGTTCTTTTGAAAAATGTTAAAATAATATCAAGTCTATGTCCCCTGATGCTGAAACAACAAGTTAATTCAGCAGTTCGATCTTAAAATAGTAAGAGCATATAAAGGCAGTGTAACAGAAAGGAAAGAACATTACAACAATATTAATACCTAATCATCGTACAATCTTCCAAACATTTTTATAGATGCCAGGAACATTCAGAGTTCAAAGCTTACTAGCAATATTTTAAGGCCTTTGGAATGCTGGGTCTCTCCTCTATTTCTTAGCCTTTATTCATTATCTACTAGCACTACTTAAGTTCAAGGTAATGCATTGCATCAACAGATGTCCATTCTTACTTTTAGTGCTATTGAAAGGATCCAAAGAGACTTAAACAGTGAAGAGGTCCGTGTATACCTATATTCATAGCAGCACAATTTGTAATAGCTGAAACCTGGAAGCAGACCAGATATCCAATGACAAATGGACAGCTAAAAAAAAAAAATGGTGGTATATATACACAATGGGATATTATTCAGCTGTTATAAACAAGAAGGTTGTTGTCCCTGAGTCATCTTGGATGGAACTAGAGGACATCATGTTTACTGAGACAAGCCAAAAGAGGACATACACCAAATGATCTGACCTATAAGTGGAACATAATAAATAGGAACAGCCAAGGGGGAACATGAAATGAAACATGGACTAGACATTGTATTATGTACATCAAAGCAAAGGACTTGGGGGAAGAGGGTTGGAAGAGAACTGTGGGGTGCTAGTGCAAAATGAAATTGTACTCATAGATTGAACTGTAAAGCATTAAATCCCTCAACTAAAATAAAATAAATATGCATGGGAAGGGAGTCGGGCAATAGTGCAGCGGGTTAAGCACAGGTGGCACAAAACTCGAGGACCAGCGTAAGGATCCCGGTTTGAGCCCCTGGCTCCCCACCTGCAGGGGAGTCGCTTCGTAGGTGGTGAATCAGGTCTGCAGGTGTCTATCTTTCTCTCCCCCTCTGTCTTCCCCTCCTCTCTCCATTTCTCTCTGTCCTATCTAACAATGACAACATCAATTACTACAACAATAACTACAATAACAATGAAAAACAAGGGCAACAAAAAAAAGAGAAAATAAATAAAATATTTTTTTTTTTAAATTTGCATGGGAAAAGGTAAAAAGCCCTCAAAAGTATCAGGTGTGCTTAATATCTTTTAGAGACATTATCACATAAGCAAACCAGTTGACAAAGTAAAGCATATCTTGAAAACATAAAGCATATCTTGAAAATAATTTGACGTGATATATGCACTACCCTATGCATGGCTGCATTATTCACAATAGCCAAAATATGGAAGCAACCTAAAAGCCCTTCAACAGGTGATTGGATAAGGAAGTTATGGGTCATATACTAAATGGAGTACTACTTAGCAATTAGAAAAAAAGATGACGTTGTGTCCTTTGGGATAAAATGAATGGAACTGGAGAAGATTGTGCTTGTGAAGTAAGTAAGGAGGTGAATGACTACTACCAGATGATTTCACTCATATGTGGAATATAAAGAATTGAGCATACAAACTTGGAAAAATAGCCAATGTATATCAAAGACTGTGGGAGAACTATGGTGGTTATGGTAGGGGGTCCAGTTAGAGGCAGAGATCTCTGTGGTGGGAATAGTGTGGAGCTATACCCCGATTATCTTATAATGCCATAAATCACTACTAATCAATCTATCAGAGAAAGAACAAAATTGAAGTGATATTGTATAGGCTTCTATTGTGCATTATTTCAAATCATCATATATATTAAATTGAATTATGTTTAGTACTAAAATGCAAATTAAAATATTTCAATTTGTTAAAGTATATATTGAGGCATATTAAGCTTGTAAGGTACACACATTACCATGTGCAAGGACCCACATTATAGCCCCTGCTCCCTGCCTGCAAGGGGCATAGCTTTATGAGCAGTAAAGGAGCCTGCAAGTTTCTACCATTTTCTCTCCCTCTCTACCTCTCTCCCCCTCCCAATTTTTCTCTGTCCTATCAAATAAAAATAGAAAGAGAGGGAGGGGGAAAAAATCAGAAAAATAGCCTCTGGGAGCACTGGATCCATAGTGCCAACACTGAGCTCCAGGTTAACTCCGATGGGGAAGAAAAAAAGAAATAAAAGCTTGTAAAAGTTCATTTGGGCAACTGTCAAGTTAAATCAGTCAGCACCAAACTAGAGGTGGCTAGGAGTACTCTGCAGCAGGAGCCATTGGGGAGGGGCCGTGTGATGGTGCACCTGGTTGAGAGCACATGCTACAGTGCGCAAGGACCCAGGTTTAAGCCCCTGGTCCCCACCTGCAGGGGGAAAGCTTCACTAGTGGTTAAGCTGGGCTGCAGGTGTCTCTCTCCCCCTGTCACCCCCTTTCCTTTCCGTTTCTGGCTTTCTCTATCTAATAAATAAAGATTTTTTTAAAAAGTGAAAAATATATATTCTTTTTAAAAAAAAAAAAAATGGAGCCATGGAGGAGACTTACATAGAGAATGTGCAGAAGCAAAGAAAAGAAATGATTTACTTGCCTATTCCTTAAGGCATATACAGACTTCAATATTGATTTGCTTACATAGGCTATCATGGCATTAGAACCACTTCAGTCTAATGACTTCCTTGTTTTGTTAGTTTAACAAGATAAATACCTTAAAAGTTTTAATCAAATAGTTTCCCAGGGGTTCTTTCAAATTACAAATAGAATATGAAAGGCTAGTGTTTATATATTAGAGACATAAAAGCATTTAGCAATAACCAATTAAATGTCATTTCTGCTATTCTTCTCCAACAAAAACCCAGTGATTTATCAAACATATCATGGTGGAAAAAATATAATTATTCCTGGCCCCCACCACATTGAAGGAAGTTTCACTACTGTGGTCTCTTTCACTGTGTGTGTGTGCGTGTGCGTGTGCGTGTGCGTGTGTGAAAGAGAGTCTATTATTACTGCGTATTTTAATGACCATAATTTTTAGATTTGAATACTGGGTAAAAACTAGACAGCTTTTTAATTGGCTTTTTAATTTTGCACTTTTCAATTATAGTCTGAAAATATACAATCAGCATCAAGGATCAACTGTATGGTGTGTGGTGCACATGGTTGAGAGCACACTACAGTGCTCAAGGACCCAGGTTTAAACCCCTGGTCCCTACCTACAGGTAAAAAAGCTTCACAAGTAGTGACACAGCGCTGCAGGTATCTCTTTGTTTCTCTCCTCTGTCTCCCCCTTCCATCTAGATTTCTGGCTGTCTCTATCCAGTAAATAAATAAAGATAATTTTTTAAAAAAATTTAAAGACCATCTGTAGCTCTTGGTTGATTGAATGGCTATGAGATATAGATACATCTCAAAAATCTATGACAGCTCATACTTGCCTTACCACATGGGAGGCAAAATGTTCAGAATGGGAGGACCAGAGTGAAATATTCATGCATCCCAGTCTACATAAAAGAAAAGATGTTGCCTTGTACCAAAAGTTTGTAAATCAAATTTCCTTAAGCATGCATTTATACCTTGGCACTATTTTTTTTTCAAAAAAAACTTTGTTTTTATTATTAAACCTTGTAGTACAAACCTGAAAAGTAAATAAAACTGGCAATAAACAACATGAAGTCTTCCCTCCCAAGGGAGAAGTGCAGAGCAGCGCTAATAAATTAATGTCAAACTGTAAGCCATAGGCAGAAGTTTACTGTCAAAAGAGGGAAAGTACACAGCAAGGCCATAAAAACAAGACAACCACATTGGAAAACATTTGACTCTGTTTATGTAATTGTTAAATATTCCAAAAACAGTTCAGTCTTCTGCAACAACAACCAACAAAGTGGATCACAGGACATCCTGACAGTCCCACTGGCAAGCTCAGTGCAATATGGGTAGCTTGGCACTATTTTTATTGCTTTCTCTGAGCACCTTTGTGACTCCCCCTCATCTTGAACTCACCGGCTAACATTAATATAAAATCTTGATCTTTTCTTAATGACTACGCTGAGTAGAATTTTTCCCAATTTGACTGCATCCTAAAACCTTCATTCCTATATTGTCTCTTTAAAAACATCTGCCCAGTCTACCCTGATCCTTCTCTTGTTCCCAGGTACTGGACTATGACATTATAACCAACTTCACAATTCACTCCCAGATCTATGATATGGGACTCATATCTTGCCTAAGTGCCCAGATTCAAGCCCTGGCACTACATGGAAGTATCACCACACTGAGTGAAGTTCTGATAAGACATTAACATAATAATAATAGTATAATATAATAGATGCCTTTCCCTCTCTAAGTGAACAAGCTGCTTGGCAGTAGTGAAATGGCGCATGCAGGAGAGACTGACTCTGAAAAAA